>NC_091121.1:33168436-33488436 GCF_040183065.1 Periplaneta americana
GTAACAATATATCGTTACATGAGATATACGGAATATCAGTAACGATATATTGTGTACATGAGATATACGGAATATCAGTAACGATAATATAGTGTGTATATGAGATATACGGAATATCAGTAACGATATATTGTGTACATGAGATATACGTAATATCAATAACGATATATTGTGTACATGAGATATACGGAATATCAGTAACAATATATTGTGTACATGAGATATACGGAATATCAGTAACGATATATTGTGTACATGAGATATACGGAATATCAGTAACGATATATTGTGTACATGAGATATACGTAATATCAGTAACGATAATATAGTGTGTACATGAGATATACAGAATATCAGTAACGATATACTGTGTACATGAGATAATACGGAATATCAGTAACGATATATTGTGTACATGAGATATACGGAATATCAGTAACGATAATATAGTGTGTACATGAGATATAACTTACAGAATATCAGTAACGATATACTGTGTACATGAGATAATACGGAATATCAGTGACGATATATTGTGTACATGAGATATACGGAATATCAGTAACGATATATTGTGTACATGAGATATACGGAATATCAGTAACAATATATTGTGTACATGAGATATACGGAATATCAGTAACGATATATTGTGTACATGAGATATACGGAATATCAATAACAATATATTATGTACATGAAATATAAGGAATATCAATAACGATATATTGTGTACATGAGATATAAGGAATATCAATAACGATATATTGTGTATATGACATATACGGAATATCAATAACGATATATTGTGTAGGCTACATGAGATATGCGGAATATCAGTAACAATATATTGTTACATGAGATATGAGGAGTATCAGTACCGATATATTGTGTACATGAAATAAATGCGACTGTTAGTTAAGGCAATGTGTAGTTAAGAATGGTCATGTCAATTTAACAAATATAGTTTTTTTATAAATCTTAGGGAAATATGCAATGCTTATTTTAGTCTTAACATAAGTCTTTAGGAAATAATTTATCATTGTTATAACATTTTTCCTTCATTACGTCGAAACCTTGACTTTAAAAACAATTCTTGTTACGTACGGCAGTAGAGGCTTAAATACTTTTGTGCCATTTCGAACCATAAGATACAGAAATCAGTTCCCAAGAATAAGGAAAATCTGTAATGGGGTATTCTTTTGAAACAGGATATGTTTTAGCCAGCTCAATGTGATAATTTACATCTCATCAGCTAGACTTGTAGACCAAGTATATGGGGTGTAAACGATGTCGAAATATTAAATGACAGTACATATCAGACAGTACATTGAACAGAATTTCTAGTGAAATGTAATCATTCCTTATAATTTTATATCTTTTCAAGATTGATAGTAGTCAAATATTTGTTTAAATTTCGACTGAAAGCGAATACCATTTCCAATAATTACCAGTGACCTTGAGCCCAACACATACCGATAAACAACACAGTAACAAACGATCGCTTCATCGTTAGGTATCTGGCAAAGTAAAATGTGACTGTCTATACAAGAAAAGTGACTCAGAAACACACATTTGTTTCTGGAAAAATTTGGACAATTACAAGAAAATATTATTTTACTTTTAACATCAGTTCTTTATGCTTTACCACCAGTACATTTTTGGCATATTATATTGCTTGTACCCTGCTCTGCCATTCTGGATTCCTGAAGGTGTGGGATATAATGTAAGGGACTGGATTAATCTTGTTTAGAATAATGATTGACGGCGGGCTTATGTGAGGGCGGCAATGAGCCTCCGGATTTCTAAAATCCATTCGTAAATAAGTAAGGTAGTAAGACAGTTGAGAGCTTAATGGAATAGGGGTCAATGCCGCAAAATCTAAATTGTGTATGAGAAGCATTTATTTCATTTAGATTATTTCTCTTCAAGTGAAGAAAAGGTATTTATAAATGCTTACTGTCCAAATTTCACGAGAGAATACCTACGAGGGGGGGTATTGTGCTTGCGGGGTAAGAGGAGAGAGTAAGCCAGTAACTCAGCGTTCTTGAAGGAGCAGGTGGATAGGCGTGATGTCATTGGTCGACTGGGACAAACAAGGCTCAGTCAATGGTCGGCCGGTTCCGTGTCGGGGATAGGTTATAAGAGTGGGGGCAAAACTCGCATTCTTTGCTCGGATCTCCTCGTGAAATGCGGACTGTACCATGTTCGATAGACACATGCTACAAGACTGGAAGTTCATAAAAGAGGTCTTACGGACTTTTGGATTATCAGACAAACTAAAAATCAATAGGAATGTGGCATGGGTCCCTTTTTCACTGGACCCCTCATTTACAAGTCACATTCCGTAATGGATACTTACTGACGTTTTAAAAAGTGAGCCATGCGCTACCAATCTGTCTTTACTGTGATATGACATGTGATTCATCTACCTTACTGTCGTGAACAAGTAGATACTATGAAATTTTATGCTTTCAGGTAAATGTAATCAGCTGAGCCAGGATTCATAAACAATTTCGTATTTTTACTAGCTAGTTGAATTTGGCGCAAGAATGTTTTTGTGCGAGATCGTGCGTATTTGCTTGGTTTCCGCACAGAACCAATACGCGGTAAGTGTGAAATACCACATTCAGTATTCCCAACGTAACATACATAACAATTTTCCTCTTCTTACCGCTTAAGCGCCACATTCATTTTACGGCTTTAGGCTTTTAACATATTATTTTTAGATACGTTTAACATAGTAATAATTATAAATTGGAAACTTACCACTGCAATTTCACCTAAATTGCAATGTTAATTATTGTTTTTAAATATTTGCAAAAGTTAAGTGAAGTCTACTACTCCACGAAACTTATTGTATTCCTGATACAAATAACATTAAGGAAGCCGTGAAAAAATCAACAAGATTCCAGATGCCGATGTTATTACTGCAATATGTTATATACTCGTAAATAATATTGTTAAAATATTAAAATGAAAAATAAATCATTACATAACCTTACCGTTTGTTTTAAGTTCGCATTTATAGACTGGGGGGAAAAAAGACAGACGTATATCACGGCCTGCTGGAGTATAGTGAACACAGAAAACATTTTATAGCAACAATGTTGAAGAAAGATCTTTTGGTGTTCCGAAGTTGCCGTCATTAAATAGAAACCAACATGGAGATTTCATTGCAACTAATTAGAAATTCGTCTTTCAGGTATGTAATAAACGATCTTCGCACAAAATAATGTATGATACACGAGCGGTATGTTTGTTTTCATGTTCTCGGAAATTAAAAAAGCTCAACTACGTTTCGCTTTTTCAATCTTTTCCTCGAACATGAAAACGTCAACATACCGCTCTTGTAACGTATATTACTATTATACGTATTTTGAAGGTCATTAATCATGCATGTTTTCGCATATTTGTGACGTTCTTTTATATAATAGACTGTTGTGCTTATATTGTAATATAATTTCAGTACTTTATTGCACTAACCCCAAATTTTGAAAGTTTCGTAAAAACAAAATAAAATTGTGGACTGTTTGGTTGTTAGGTTACAATATTTCTTGATTAGGTAATTGTACTCGATGACTTGAAATTCTTTCCCATGAAGGGTAGCTGTGGAGAAACCAAAACAAACATTCCCTGCTTTTGTTGCACTTGTCCTTGAGTAGGGAATTGAAGATATTGAACTACTGCATAAGAAGAAGCATTTCATTTTTCATTTCATTTATTATATTCCATGGATCTTACATTAGCAATGAAGCTTTAACATGTGGAACAAGTAAAATTCTTACAAGATTACAATTACAATTTTTACAATTTCATTTTCAATTGTTTACAATTTTTTGGCGAGATGTAGTGAGATGAAGTGAGGCCGAGGAATCGCCTTCCCAAGCATCTCTACCTACCTGACTTTAACACCCTTATCCATCTTTTCTCTGTTTCACTTATTTTTGTTGACGCTTCAGCAGTTCGTTTGTCAAGTGCGTGATTTTGTTATATTTTGTATGCGGTTTGTAAGAGTATGTTCGTTCGTGAGCCTCCTGCAAAATTTATTGCAACTAGTAGAATTCTTAATACTGATATTTGGTCCAGTAATCTCATGTGATGTTGAATGATCTTTTTCAGCATTCAAAAATATCTTTGTAGTTAATGGAAGAAAACAGAGAACCTTGAAAATTTGTTAGTTGTGTGTTGTAGCAAATAAACATAAAGGAAACAAAGAAATAAAGTTTATACATTTGATTACACAAATGTAACACCTTCAACAACTTCTACATAGGACAGACAGGCAGATCGTTTCAAACACGTTACAAAGAACACATCGCAGCCATAACAAAATTACAAAACACCTCCACATATGCAGAACACATCACAAATGTTAACCACACCCACAGAGACATCAACACAGACGTCCACACCTGTGGAGTAACGGTCAGCGCGTCTGGCCGCGAAACCGGGTTCGAATCCCGGTCGGGGCAAGTTACCTGGTTGAGGTTTTTTCCAGGGTTTTCCCCTCAACCCAATACGAGCAAATGCTGGGTAACTTTCGGTGCTGGACCCCGGACTCATTTCACCGGCATTATCACCTTCATATCATTCAGACTCTAAATAACCTAGATGTTGATACAGCGTCGTAAAATAACCCAATAGAATAAAAAAAATCAACACAGAGATGGAAATACTACACATCCAACCAAAAAGCCAGAAACCAAACACACTAGAATAATATGAAATATACAAACACACAAAAACACACCCCAACAAAATTACAAAACACCTCCACATATGCAGAACACATCACAAATGCTAACCACACCCACGGAGACATCAACACAGACGTCCACACCTGTGGAGTAACGGTCAGCGCGTCTGGCCGCGAAACCGGGTTCGAATCCCGGTCGGTGCAAGTTACCTGGTTGAGGTTTTTTCCGGGGTTTTCCCTCAACCCAATACGAGCAAATGCTGGGTAACTTTCGGTGCTTGACCCCGGACTCATTTCGCCGGCATTATCACCTTCATATCATTCAGACGCTAAATAACCTAGATGTTGATTCAGCGTCGTAAAATAACCCAATAAAATAAAAAAAATCAACACAGACATGGAAATACTACACATCCAACCAAAAAGCCAGAAACTAAACACACTAGAACAATATGAAATATACAAACACACAAAAACACACCCCAAAAAAATTTTCAACACACAACTCAACTTCAAAACACACACACTATTTGACTCTACACTATATCACAGGAACACACCCTCACAGGAAACAGAACAAGTGGCGCCAAGACCAACAACGACCAGTTCTGAAGATGACCCATGAATAGGTCGAAACATGTAAACGAGGTACGTTGAAATTTAACACAGGAAAGTCTTACCATACATATTCCGAAATAAAGTATATATTTTAACCTTAATGTCAAGCCCTAAAAAATTGAATTTCGCATGTTTCTGTATTCTTCTTTTAAGATGCATATTTCAGGTTTTGTTTGTGTATATTAATCCTATGCCCAGTGATCAGGAGTAGACTTTTGGGTATTTGACCGTGTCTTCAAACTCAACATTTTCAGCGTGTTGCTCTCTATACAGGTTCCATCACCAGAGCACATAGCTAAGGATAGAAGCTTCGCCTGCTCTTGTTGGCCTCGTTACGCCAGACTACTCCAGACAACTTCTGAAATCGAAGTACACTTTGACAGTATATTTAATTCCTCCACCACGTGAAGATAATGAATTCGAACTCATAAATATATGTCCGTTGTTATGTCACGTTTTGCAAAGTTGATGCTTTTCTATGACAGCTGTTCCTCATGTGTCAGTTCACCTGATATGCCATGTTCAAATTGAAAGTTTCGAAGTAACGAATTAACAGATGAACTGTGAGTTGAAATGCCAATGTTCGTATGTCGTTAGAGATAAAATTTTATTCTATGAGACAATATGACAAGTATTAATTTGGGAGTTATCATTACAAACTTTTCGAATACAATAGTAGCCCTGTTAGTGTCATAATATGATAAGTCGTGTTAGAAATTTGAAATATATTTACTGAATAGTATTTAAATATTTATCTTAATAATAATAATAATAATAATAATAATAATAATAATAATAATAATAATGATAATAATAATAATAATAGTAATCGTCGCATTAAGTAGAAGACTGTCGAAATTTGTAGTTAATAAACAATGTGTTTTATTTTATTTATTTATTTATTTATTTATTTATTTATTTATTTATTATACCGTATCACGTCATACCATCCGCATATCATGACACATCGTAACATATCATAGGCCTATATCATATCGCATATTATATCATATGCCATTTATCGTATCGTATCATGTAATTATATGTCCAGCTTTAAAACACCAATAAAGGAAAAGGTTATAACAACTAAAAATATACCGTATATGACAAACAAAAATGAAATAATATCTGGTTTTATCTCTCTGCCTCTGTGCAACGTCACAGTTTGTGTCGAAAGCGAAGAGAGATAGCAGTTTCTGTCTTCTGTTCATCTCAAATAAAACGTTCTGTCATAATGAAAAAATACTATGAACTTTTTCATGAACCTAATAATTACAGTTTGTATCTGCCGATCCGGAGTTGCGCTCGGGTGCGGGTTCGATTCCAGCTTGGCCTGATTGCCTGATTGAGTTCTTTCCGAGGTTTTCCCCAACCGTAAAGCGAATGTAAGGTAAGATAAAGGGAATCCTCGGACTCATTTCGCCAAATATCATCTCACTATCACCAATTCCATCGACGCTAAATAACCCCGGAGTTGATACAGCGTCGTTAAATAACTAAGTAAACAATAATTATGTCAGTAAATTTATTATAAAATAATTTGTTTTTATTTATCCTGCCTTTAATCGTCTCGAACAATCTGCGAAAGACATTCATAATTTTATTCACTTGAGAGCTCGTATAACGAAACATGAAACTAAGTTGCTTGACTGTTTTATGAACACTATTTTTCTGGAAGGAATTAATTAAAATTGAACCTTTTCAACAGAGCTGCTTTATGACATAATAGTTACGTGTCAGGCTAATACGCTAAAGATCTAAGTTCCTGCTTCGAAGCTGCGATACATCCAATTTTTTATGGGGATTATGAAACTTCGTTAATTTTCCTGATAGTAGAGTATGTACAAAGTTTACGGTGCTCAATTTTTTCTCGACGCTGCGAAATGTGATGATTTAGGAAATGGTCACACTCTTGTCAGTTATATTTGCAGTATAGTGTATATAAAGTCAGAATAGCAGTACAAATTGTATTTCAAGAAGTTATTATTTCTCCATTTGTTTTCTTTGCTAACGAAACTTTAATTTCACAGAATAAAGCAAGTGAAGTTTACGAACACTAGAGGTGACATAGTTAAAAAAATAACAAGTGGAAGGAAATATTTATAACTTTCGATCCATGAAGCTTTGCTTTATTCTAAAAGGATGTTTCAGGTTTTGACGGTAACATCAAACTGTTGCCGTTAAAACCCGAAATATGTCAAAATCAGTTTGAACAAATAAAAACTAGTTTGATGTAAGGCTCTATTATAATATATTGACATCATTAGAAGATGGAGCAGTGGAATCAAAGATATCTTTTATATTAATAATATAGAAACCAATACAGTTCTTATGCTGTTGATCAGGTTTTAGTAGCAAATACGGGACATTACTTACTAATAGCAATATATAAACTGAATACATCAGGTAATATAATATGAAAATATGAAATTATGAGACAGGAAAACATAATAAATATGGCCTTCAAAGGGAAATATCCTATATGAATTAAAATATTGGTAATTGACAAAATGGTAGAATAGCTGGTCAGTTTCAAGTACATGGGCTACCGTATGGGATATGTAAAAGAACAGAACATTAATTAGATAATACAAAGATTCAAACAAATATACTGTATTATTGTGGTATTTTAAGAAAAACTCTAAACGGTAAAGTCAGAAAGGATTATCTACTAAAGTACTACAATATATAGACAATACTACTGCAGTTTTCTGTACGGATATGGGACACTTATAAATAAAACAAATGAACAGAATGGAAACAGTTGAAAAGTATTTCTTACGGGCAGTGGCAGGATGTCAGCTAATTGATCATAAGCGAAATGAAGACATAAGAAAAAAAACTATTACAAGTAGAAAATATTATTTCTAGAATAAGAATTTATGAGATAAAATGGAAGGGGCATGTGGAAAGAATGAATCAAGACCGACCTCCAAGGGTGGTTTTAGTTTACCACCCTATCGGTAGAAGAGACCAGGCACTCCTACTAAAGAGAGAATCACTATTTAAATCATATTTAAACTTTTAAGAATTTAGTGCTAATATTTATTAATTATAAGGGGATTGCATAGTGATTAATGGTCAAAAATGAGACTTTTTATTTTGTTTTTCAAAAACAACTACAAAACTTGCTCTTTAAAACTATATATATATATATATATATATATATATATATATATATATATATATATCTGCAGACAATTCCATTAAATGACCTCGTTAAATTTGTTGGCGCATGTAATTCATATATTTTTCTTTTTTATTTAATTTAGTTTTCCGTAAGTTGATATTTTTCTAACTTAAGTGCATTTTTCTCTGAAACTACTTAATCTATTTAAACTTTTAAGAATTTAGTGCTAATATTTATTAATTATAAGGGGATTGCATAGTGATTAGTGGTAAAAAATCAGATTTTTTATTTTGTTTTTCAAAAACAACTAAAAAACTTGCTCTTTAAAACTATATATATATATATATATATATATATATATAAGTATATAATTCCTTTAAATGGCCTCGTTAAATTCGATGGCGCATGTAATTCATACTTTTCTTTTTTTTTTAATTCAGTTTTCCTTAAGTTGATATTTTTCTAACTTAAGTGCATTTTTCTCTGAAACTACTTAATCCATTTAATTACATTTTTACAATGTTTTCTGCAGCCTATGCTCTACAAAGTAGATCTACGGGTTTATGAATATCACACACATAATATGAGGAAAAAAATATACAGTATATGCATTGAAAATATGAGAACAAATGTTAATGAAATTTGAATACTCTTTCTGTTTCACTAACGGTGAAATATTTATCTAAATTTTGCTTTATAATTTACATTATACTTTAATTGACAACTTAAAGAAATACGAGTCAAGATTCTAGCAAGTAATGTGCGCCTGAAAACTGAAGTACATTTAGCAAAGTGGGAAAACAGGTTAACAGTTTGGCCTTTTAATGCACTTGGATACGAAACTAATTAGTTATATTTTATAGCACTGAATTCAGAATGATTAATTGTATTACCACGGAAATTTTTATTCCACTCTGAACACTGAAAGTCTGGAAATATTGAACTTAACTTTTGTACTTTAATTATTTAATACATAGACACTACTACCTAGTCTCCTTATTGTAAATAGTTATAGATTTGAACATTTTAATGTAATATTAATTTAACTGGTAACTTGAAGCAGTAATAGGCCAGTACGAAATGTTGCTGCAGTACGTGCTGTGCCGAGAAGAGCTCAGGACAACCGTTATACGTATTACCACAACGAGATTGAAACTCTTGCACACGTCCTGGGGTCCTGTTCGCACTGCGAAGCTCTGCGAAACGCTAAACACCATGAAGTACGATAAATTATAGCCACTGCCCTTAAAGATGCCAATTACAACACCTTTGAAGAAGTACATGGTCTCTCCGTCACTGACAGTACACGGTGCATAGATATAATAGCTTTCAAGAATCTACAAGATCTGGATTCTTAATTGATCCCAATGTGCGTTCCGAAACGAATGAAGAACAGCCAGCAGAAGTGGATAAGAAAAAAATCTATAATCCTACTATTCCATATTACCTCCAAAAGTACCAGCTAGAAGAGCTTGAAGTAATCGGACTTCTGGTTGGAGCAAGAGGTACCGCTACTCTCTTCATGAAAGATGTGATTGAGATGCTTGGAATACCTACATCTATTATTCCGATTGTAACTTTAGCTACATTGAAAGGATCAATTGCTATCCTGAAGCATTACCTATATTCGAAATGAAACCAAGTTCATTAGCATTCTTTACTTTTTTGTAAAACTTGCCTCTCTAAAACTAGGTATATTTCCACCAATCACAAAATTTATTTGCAGCTATGCACTTGTAGGAGTTTCATTGTCAAAACAAAATCAATGGTTCAATGAACTTGTAAACATTTATATGGTTAAGTACTCTTTGTCTCTTGTGGCAGCTCACGAATGGTGACAAGATTTCTAAACTAAATTAATCCCTTGTGGTTGATGATTTCGCAGTTAGTCCATTACAATGTCTTCATCGTCCTTTTCGTATAATAGGCCTAACTATAACTTATTAATTTACTCTATAAGCAATAAAAACGAACATAATGCACAGTTGTTTCAATATTTATATTCTCCTTTTTGCGTCAGTTTAATTTATTTGTATTTTTGCCAAATGTCTGGTTATATTTTGCTTTGAATTAAACTGTAACATTTGCGCCTTCACTTTTCTCTTCTCGAAGATGTTAACCATTTGCGATTCACATGAGCACCAGCTGCGACACCATATTGTTCTGTTCCTAGAGGTTGATTCAGAGGATAGGAATTCTGAGCGCTCCCTTCATCCAATTATCTGCGAGATGGCGTCTCTGTGGAAACCGCTATTCGTTTAACTCGCCTACATCTGCAGTACAATCTCCAGTTGTGTAAATCGTTCTTGCATGTAGCTATGTCTTCTTTAATAATTTCAAGTGTTGGGATATATATCTTATTACGATGTGTATATTTTAATATAAGGTAAAGATTTTATTTTATAATACATTAAAACTCAATCAGTATTTTACAATTACAATAAATTAATATCTCTTTAAATCAAAATCCATTAACACCCAATGTCCTGTACAGAGAACGCAAGGATCAATATTAGGTCCCCTACTTTTTCTAGTGTTTATAAATGATCTTGCCCCCCTAATAAAAGATGTAGGTCATCCCATATTATTTGCAGATGACACAAGTATAGTAATTACAGCCAATAACTCCAACACATTCCAATCTTCAACAGAGGAAATTCTCTTCAAAATATGTGACTGGTTCTCAGTCAATAAATTGGTATTAAATTGTAACAAAACTAACATAATTCAATTTAAATCCTGTGCAAATTCAACCTCGCAATTTTCTAGTGCAATAATTAATAACAGATCCCTATTAGAAACAACGACAACCAAATTTCTTGGCTTAAAAATCGATACTGTGTTAAATTGGAAAAATCATATTAAAGAAATTACTCCCAAACTAAATTCAACTTGTTTTGTTATTAGAACTATGCAAAAGATAGTAAATATCAATACCTAAAAAGCAACATACTTTGCATACATCCACTCGGTAATGAGTTTTGGAATAATATTCTGGGGAAATTCCACAGATAGTTACAGTATAATTCTATTACAAAAAAGAGTAATTAGAATAATAGTTGGTGCCAAATCTAGGGAATCTTGTAGGGCTATTTTAAAAAACCTACAAATAATGCCCATGGCTTGTCAGTATATCTTTTCATTAATAGTCTTCCTCGTATGTAATCGTGAAAACTTTGTAACTAATTCAACAGTTCATAGCATAAATACACGTCAAAGAAATTACTTTCATACTCCATCGGCAAGTCTATCATGCTATCAAAAAGGAGTGCGTTACATGGCAGTAAAAATTTTTAATAGCCTCCCTATCGATATAAAAAATGAAACTCAAGACATAAGATTATTTAGGGCCAAATTAAAGAAGTACCTAATTTCTCACGCCTTCTATTCCGTAAGTGAATTCATGACATTCAATAACACTTCATGAAATTGATACTAAAACTATGTGTTGTACTAGTAGACTACATTGTAAATCTCGTCTGTATATATTTCATCTAGACTGTGACTATAAATAAAGATTTTTTATAATAGTATTAAGCTTTTTGACTTGTTCCATATTCTAGCCGTAAAGCAATGTATGGATACCATGGAATGTTAATAAATACAATACAATAAAATATGGATGTGGCATTTAGTAACAACTAATGAAATAACTGGTACAATGGAAGTATGATTCCTGAGAATGAGGATGTGACATTTATTAATAACTAATAACATGATGATGTGGCATTTATTAACAACTAATAACATAACTGGTAAAATGGAAGTATGATTTCTGAGAATGAGGATGTGACATTTATTAATAACTAATAACATGATGATGTGGCATTTATTAACAACTAATAACATAACTGGTAAAATGGAAGTATGATTTCTGAGAATGAGGATGTGACATTTATTAATAACTAATAACATGATGATGTGGCATTTATTAACAACTAATAACATAACTGGTAAAATGGAAGTATGATTTCTGAGAATGAGGATGTGACATTTATTAATAACTAATAACATGATGATGTGGCATTTATTAACAACTAATAACATAACTGGTAAAATGGAAGTATGATTTCTGAGAATGAGGATGTGACATTTATTAATAACTAATAACATGATGATGTGGCATTTATTAACAACTAATAACATAACTGGTAAAATGGAAGTATGATTTCTGAGAATGAGGATGTGACATTTATTAATAACTAATAACATGATGATGTGGCATTTATTAACAACTAATAACATAACTGGTAAAATGAAAGTATCATTCCTTAGAAGGAGGATGTGGTATTTATTAATAACTAATAACATAACTGGTAAAATGGAAGTATAATTTCTGAGAATGAGGATGTTTCCATTTATGTGGGAAGTGACTGGGTATGGAGAATAGAACTGAAAACATTAGAAAATATCCATACATACGTTCGTCTTATAGTCGATCATTTATGAATTACAGGCTTGCATATTGGTAATAGGTATACTCCTATTTCTGTACAGATTATGTTCAAATATTAATTTGGAATGCGTCCTTAGTTTCTTTGCACTGTTTATATCTCTCATGTCGGACGTTAAATGTTGGTGATACTACTAGTTAAAACTAGTTCAGAATTTCTGATACATCGTTCGAAATAATAATAATAATAATAATAATAATAATAATAATAATAATAATAATAATAATAATAATAATGTTTGAAGAAAGAAATAAACGATAAGAGAGAAAATGAGTGTTACAAAATATATTGTAAAAATAGTGGAAGAAATGCAGCTAAGATGGTATGGAGTTGTTATCAAAAGAGAAAATAGATTAAATAGAGAAGCCCTAATTTGGAAACCGGAAGGAAAAGGGGAAGAGAGGTAGACCACAATCTACATGGTCAGATGAAATGAAGATTGTGCAGAAAAGAATCCTGACCGATGAAGACTGGCTAGATCGAGAGAATTGGAGAAAGAAGATATATTTTGGTTGAGGAAACGTGTGTTATTAGAGAAAATTCCTTTATACTTAATAATAATAATAATAATAATAATACTCACAATTAGATCTTAGGAGGCCTCTTTTGATTCCACCATTTATTTATTTATTTATTTATTTATTTATTTATTTATTTATTTATCTATTTATTCATTCATTTATTTATTCTGGTGTAGTTAAGGCCATTAGGCCTTCTCTTCCACAACACCAGGAATACAAATACAATAATATAAATAAACAGAAATAATACACTATATTCAAAGTAAAGCTACACAAGAAATAAAGAGAGAGAGAGAGAGAAGAAAACACTATAAACAAAGTAAAGCCACACAAAAATGTACACAGGTTGCAGTCACACAAACTTTAAATGATTGATTAAGTATCATAATTAATTCTATCCTAACCAATAACTAACATAAACAAGAAACTTGCAATTTTAATCTACATTATAAAAGAAAAAGAAAAAAAAACACAAATCAATACTTCTAGCAATACCTAAAAAACATTAACTAAGACAAAATTTTCCAATTTAATTTTGAATTGTGATAAACTCCGGCAGTCCCTGACATCATTAGGTAACGAATTCCAGAGGCGAGGTATTTCTACAGTATAGAAAGATGAGTATAAAGACGTTCTATGATGAGGGATAGAAAGAAGTGCTTGATGTGGGTTTCGAAGGGTTGTAAGAAATCGAAAGCGCGATAAGAGATGTAGTTCTTCAAAGAAATATACTCCCATTCTCTTCTGGGATACTATACTACAATATATTAATATTATAACTATTGTAAGAAATTGTAAGATATTATTACAAAGATTCAAAAGAACGATCACATATATACTTCATAGGAAATTTTGAGAGTACAAAGTGTCATTCATTAAGCGGGTACATAACTTACATTGAATGTGAATTCTTCTTCAAGCTTTAAAATGTTTATCCCAATATGGCTGTTTGCTTGATAATATCCACTTCAAATTATTTAAATTTTCATCTTACAGTAATTATGAATTAACGATTAATTGTATTTGTTTGGATGTCAAGTAATGTATGAAACTCAGCTAGATATGTCTGCAGCGCTGCACAATTGCAGGTATAGATGATGCAGGTGATCTGCAGTTGTGTTTCATCAGTATATGCTACTGTTAAAGAAGAATCGATCTCTCGGGCCATTTAAGAGTGCCGACATTGGGATAGTGGTGATACCAGCCAGAACCCCACCACCACCACTACCACCACCCCCTCCCTGACACAGACACACCGATATAGCACACACGATTTATTCACACCACCAAACCTCTCCCAAACAATCCCATAAACTTTCCCCATCCCCCATCCCTCTTTCTCCTTTCTCTCGATTCCAGTCTGGCCAAAATTAAAACGGGGCTCGCCTGGGTTGTAGAGTTACCCGTATTCAGATATCTGCGGTATACAGAGAGTTCTACTTGCGAAATGAAAAGACGTATCTGATATTTAGAACTCTGCCGCTACCTCGCTGCCGTAAAATTTCCTCGTCGTGCAGTCAGCTGGAAATCAATACTGGAAACATATACACGCAGCTGTATTGCTGGAGCTACATTAATTCCAGACAACTTTATCATGTCATACAATTGAATTAACACGAAGTGATACCTCTCGTCTTACCCATGCCAGGGATGCACAACTATTTACACGATTCGATATGATATGACACATTTTTAAAGCTTGTTTCAAAAGAGGTACCTTTTTTTTTTCTAAAAATGTGTCCCCTTTTTATTGCAGTAATGCAATACTACACACATTTGTTGCTACATTGTTTTTACATTCTGTCTGAACTAATAGTAAACTATTTACAATATTTACAAGGATGTAAAGTCAGCTGACTGAATAGAGTTAATGAAGTATTTAAAATTATTAATACTAATACTATTTTAACTGGAGTAGTATTTTCACTATTTATATTATATTACACTGCCGTGAAGTCTATTGACTTAATAAAGGTCGTGAATTGCTTATAATTATTTTAACATATCTTACTACTACTACTACTGAATACTAATACTAATACTAATACTAATAATAATTTTAAGGGGAATTGGACGTTATCGCATGCAAAGTAATGGTAAAAATAGCCTATATTCTACCAGTCATAAATGTAATACTATTTATCACAGCTCTTTCATTTTTTTAGTGATATATGTATAAACATTAAGCTTTAAAATGAAAAAAGAATGGTTAATCTAGTGTAAATCTTACCCTTAAATTAATTTTTTAATTTAAATATTTTTTTATATAAATTCACTACATACCTGTGATTAGGTACCCTCTATCCACTTATCATAGCACACATTGCATTAAAATTTTTCCCACTTACTGCTAATAGATATTAAAACATACCCTACTAAAATTATTAAAATATCTGTAATATTATGAGCATAGGCCTTATACTAATCTTCGTCAATTTTTTTTTAATTTATTGACTGTGATGATTGCTATAAGCCCTATGCCTATAATATATACAGATACATGAATAATTTTAGTAGGGTATGCTTTAGTATCTATTAGTAGTAAGTGGTCAAATTTTCAATTCAATACGTGCTATAATACGTGAATAGAGTGTACCTAATCATAGACATATTGTGAATTTATTAAAAAATGTGTTTAATTAAAAAAATTAATTTAAGGATAAAGATTTACTATAGAGTAACCATTCTTTTTCATTTTAAAGCTTAATATTTATACACACATAGCTAGCAAAAATGAAAGACCTCTGATAAATAGTATTACATTTATGACTGCTTGAATAGAGGCTATTTTTACCATTATTTTGCATGCGATAACGACCAACTCCCCTTAAGTAGAGTAGTATTTTCACTATTTACAATATTTACAGTGATGTGAAATCTATTGATTGAACAAAGTTTCTGAATCCCTTATAGTGTTTTAACAATAGTTTCTCATGTGATACTGGTCATCTATTTTGATTTCTATATATTCCCTGCTTCAGTATATCCCTTTGTTTATTCAATTTGACACACGAGTATATTAGGTGATCTACCGTTTTTGCATCTTGAAGGCATGAACACGTTGAGTCGTCTTTGAACCCGAAACGGTGTAGGTATGCCTTGGTTTTTGCATGGCCTGAGATCATAGCGGTTACTTCTGCTGTCAGCGTGTTATTTTGTTTCATCCTCAGACGTACAGACGGGAAGAACTTCTTGCATATAGCTCCTTTAAGTGTGTTTTTCCAGTCGTTCTCCAATTCGTTGAACCCTTCTTCTTCTATTTCCGTTACAATTGTGGTCTTAGGTTTCCTGTTGTTTGCCACTTCAAGGCCATCTTCCGTTGCTGCCTCTTTTGCTGTTTTATCGGCGACTTCATTGCCCCTCTATTCCTACATGAGCCTTGACCCATCTGAAGTGGATAATGAAGTTCTGTTCTTTTAGGCTTTTGATGTTTTCACGTATTATCTCGATTATATTACTATGGTTTGAGGAGTTTTTTTAGAAGAGCCAGTGTTACTTGGCTGTCCGTGAATATAGCTATCTTCCTCAGCTCAAGTTCCATCTGCTCAGTATTGATGAGCTGTAATGCACTCAATATCGCTAACTGCTCAGCTTGATTGTTGGAGCATGCTTCATGTAATCTTCTCTTTACTTTACGTATTACCCTAGATCATATATGTAACAGATATGTCGGGCTTATAGGCTTTAAGGTTAACAACTAAGGTTAACGCTGCCATCTAGTTGATACATAAGGAGTCACGTCATAATTCCCATCTGAATTGCATTAGCGACTGTGCTGCCATCTCGTGTTCGTTTACGGCGACGGGTGGCGATCCTGGCGGTTGTTCTCTTCAAAGTGCTGCCGATTTTAACGTAGCGAGGAGTTGTCTGTTACATATATGATCTAGGGTATTACTGAGCCCTGTTTGTATATCACTGCAGCGGCTCCAACCTTTCCTTGATACTTGCTGCTATCCGTGAATATCTCTATAGCATAAGGCGTGCTACGATCGACTTCATCTATTGTGATTCTCTCTGCTGGATGATGCCATGACCTTACTGGAAGAGGTGCGTCGAATTCAACACTAACACCTTCTGTCAAACCATGTGTTGCTTTATATATTTTTGCTCCAATACTGTATTAGAAGAGCAATTATTTTCTGACTGGAGGGCTGCATTTCTGAATATCCTTCGTAAAACATTATGTATATCATTATTATTATTATTATTATTATTATTATTTTTATTGTTATTATTATTATTATTATTATTATTATTATTTACTTATGGCTTTTAAGCAACTCGGAGGTTTATGGCCGCCCTCACATAAGCCCGCCATCGATCCTTATCCTAAGAAAGATTAATCCAGTCTCTACAATCATATCCCACCTTTCTCAAATCCATTTTAATATTATCCCTCCACCTAAGTCTCGGCATCCCTAAAGGTCTTTTTCCCTCCGGTCTCCCGACTAACACACTATATACATTTCTGGATTCGATCATACGTGCTACATGCCCTGCCCATCTCAAGAGTCTGGATTTAATGTTCCTAATTGAAGGGCTCAGAGCCAAAGGCGACCAACCCACAATTTTGTATTGTTCATTACTAGGCATTTTTTCAAAACTATACATTTTGTTTTTATAGATCCATGATATTTTTTTGTATTTATTCAATGTAGACCAATTAAAATAATTTGTGAAACCAATCATTTTTGTCAGGATCCTCTTAATATCAAATCTTATTTACTCATTTTGTAATTGTGGGTTAGTCGCCTTTGGCTGTGAGCCCTTCACTTATGTCAGGTGAAGAATACAATGCGTGCAGTTCTGCGTTGTGCAACTTTCTCCATTCTCTTGTAACTTCATCTCTCGCAGCCCCAAATATTTTCCTAAGAACCTTATTCTCAAACCCCCTTAATGTCTGTTCCTCTCTCAAAGTGAGAGTCCAAGTTCCACAACCATACAGAACAACCGGTAATATAACTGTTTCATAAATTCTAACTTTCAGCTCTTTTGAGAGCTGACTGGATGACAAAAGTTTCTCAACCGAGTAATAAGAGATATTTCCCATATTTATCCTGCTTTTAATTTCCTTCCGAGTGTCATTTATATTTCTTACTGTTGCTCCAAGATATTTTAATTTTTTTACCTCTTCAAAGTATAAATCACCAATTTTTATATTTCCATTTCGTACAATATTGTGGTCACGAGACATAATCATATACTTTGTCTTTTCGAGATTTACTTCCAAACCTATCTCTTTACTTGCTTCAAGTAAAATTCCTGTGTTTTCCCTAATCGTTTGTTGATTTTCTCGTAACATATTCACGTCATCCGCACAGACAGGCAGCTGATGTAACCCGTTCAATAATAATAATAATAATAATAATAATAATAATAATAATAATAATAATAATAATAATAATATAATAATAATAATAATACCGGTTGTTCTGTATGGTTGTGAAACTTGGACTCTCACTTTGAGAGAGGAGCATAGGTTAAGGGTGTTTGAGAATAAGATGCTTAGGAAAATATTTGGGGCTAAGAGGGATGAAGTTACAGGAGAATGGAGAAAGTTACATAATACAGAACTGCACGCATTGTATTCTCCACCTGACATAATTAGGAACATTAAATCCAGACGATTGAGATGGGCAGGGCATGTAGCACGTATGGGCGAATCCAGAAATGCATATAGAGTGTTAGTTGGAAGACCGGAGGGAAAAAGACCTTTGGGGAGGCCGAGACGTAGATTTGAGGGAGGTGGGATATGATGACAGAGACTGGATTAATCTTGCTCAGGATAGGGACCAATGGCGGGCTTATGTGAGGGCCGCAATGAACCTCCGGGTTCCTTAAAAACCAGTAAGCACTATTATTATTTTTATTATTTATGAATTATGGGATCCAGGATAACAGAGTGAGTTTTCTTGTCTTATACCATATTAAAAGATTTTCTCCCCTTAAAAGAAAGTCCATTATGCAGTATAGATGATAAAAGATTCAGTTTCTGAGTGATCTATACATCTGAAACTTGCGTGTAATTAACTTTTCGAGCAGAGTGTACAGCTTTTGGTTTATACTCCGGGGAGAGAAGTTGAGACATATCCGTCCAAGTCAACGCGTCGAGTCGCTTTCTCTGTGATTTGATGGATCGTGGAGTACTTTATGTTCTCAGATACTTCTCTCAGCTTTGATGTTTCACTCTTATTGTTAAAGTTTCTGAGCTGCTTCACAGGAATTTCTCGACTGTTCTGTTTCATCCTGGTGAGTGTCCACTAACTTTTCTTTCTTTTAAGAGTCTCTTAGAAAGCGTATATAACTTAGAGGATTCCTAAAGTCGTCCTTATTCTTTAACCTCAGAATTAAATCCTGTTTCTAGTTGTTTGAAAGAAAAGGGTCAGCCGTACCTATATTGCATTTCACTAGTTTAATATCTTGAGATAATTTTCGAAATTTCTAATTTTAGCTTAAGTCAATTCGCTAAATAAGTTAAAGGTGAACTTTACGTAACCTGATTGCAATAACAACAATACCGCAGCACCTGTTATCAAATCAAAATATTCATCTAACCTTAAGAATTTTATAATAAAAGTAACTGTCACCACGGGACGAATTTTGAATTATTAAGAAAGGACTTCAAAATATTCATATACACTTATACATTTGGGGATACAAATGTTACCACGAAAACGAAATGCTAAAAATGTATTTAGTATGAAGTGAAATTAACTTTAGAGTAATGTGTGAATTTTCCGTCAGTGAGGGTGAGAATGAAAATCGTTGGGTGTAACCACTTTGAGACAATATTCCTGGATCTGTATTCTTGGGCGAATTTTTTTGGGTAAATTTTCTTTTGGCCACCTTCCTTTGTGCGGAATAGCCTGGTTTGTTACGAGATTTATTAATAAGTACATGTCGTGTCAAGTCAGAACATAGCTGAAAATCCTTTAATATATGTCAAGTCAGTAGGTACGTGCCTGCTGATTCTTTTAATCCACTAGGTATGCCAAATTTCTTCATGTCATGTCAGAACATAGCTGTCAATATTTTAGTATATGTCTAACCAGTACGTAACTGCCGAATCTTTTAATGTAGGGTAAACATTGGTAGTGGTTATTTCGTGATACTTTTTCTTTGCTCTTTTGTGAACTAACCAATGGTGTTACGAGATCCAAATTTCCGCCAAGGGATTGCATATGTTGTCCAGTTTCTAGAAACATACAGCTAAGCTTTGTGTGACTATTGTAGTTGCTTCAGTGAGCTTTTATGTTTGGAGAGTGCAAGTTTGCGTCGACTTCTCAGGCATACAAATTTTGTGGATGTTTGTAATTACATTACAGGCTTATTACTAAAGGTAAGCATATGATATTTGATACAAAGATTTATTGTATCTTCGTGAAAATTTAGGAAATGTTTTTGGAATTTTAGATACATCTGTAGTCGCCATATAGGCTTAGCTTTACTGATAGAAATCTTAGCTGTTTGAGGCGAAATTTTGTTGAGTATTAAGTGTTACAATTTTTAAAATAATATAAAATGTATTACAATAGGAATTTTAGAAATCTGAAGACAAGATGTGATAACAAAAAAGAAAACGGAGACGTAATGGGTTCAGTGTAGCTTCTGTTTGAATTGTTATCATGCTAAGTGTCAATGACAAGTGCTAGATGACTTACTAGCAAGAATTGTGACAGAAGATAAAACATGGCTCCACCATTTTGGACCCGAGACAGAGGCAGACAATGGAGTGGCATCATGCAAATTCACCAAAGAAATAGAAATTCAAAAGTAAACCTTCGGCAGGAAACGTTATGGCTACTGTGTTCTTCGATTCAGAAGGACTCTTGCTTGTGGACATCATGCCACACGGAACCACCATTAATACTGACGGGTATGTTGCAACTCTCAAGAAACTTCAAGTTCGACTGAGTCGTGTTCGACGACATCGGGAGAAGCAGGATGTTCTGCTATTGCACGACAACGCACAGCCATATGTCAGTCACAAGACCACAGACCATAACAAAAAATTCGGATAGACAACACTGAAACACCCGCCTTAAGGTCCTGAACTGGCACCGTGCGATTACCATCTCTTTGGTAAACTGAAGGATCCTTTCGCGGAATGAGGTTAGAAGATGACTCCCTTGTGCACGCTGCTAAAGAGTGGCTCAGACGTATTGGTCCAAACTTTTACTGTGCTGGTCTACAGGCCCTCGTTCCTAGGTTACGTAAGGCAGTTGAAAGGGACGGGGATCATGTGGAAAAGTGACATTTTGTTCCTTAAGGATGCATCTACGTTCTGTGAAAATAGCAAAGCTGTAGGATAAAAATATAATTTTTAAACAAACGTTATGCATTACTTTTGGAGTTACCCTAGTAATATAGGCTATAGTAAAGTCCGTAATAAAAGTGTTCACTCTTTCAGGGCAAAGAAGATCCCTTTTCAATTTCAATTTTTACTTTGATTTCATTCTTATTATGTGTTGATATGTATTTCTATGTTTTCTTGCTATGAATATTAGACGGAATTATTATGTTTGAAGTCTTGTAACAATAAGTGAGAATTTCATTTGACTTTAATGAATTTTTCCACAATTCTTCTACCTCTCACGAAATTATCAATGCAATATCACGAAATTACCAAGGTTATATAGCCACCGGCGTGGCTCAGTCGGTTAAGGCGCCTGCCTGCTGATCTGAAGTTGCGTTCGGGCGCGGGTTCGATCCCCGATTGGGCTGATTACCTGGTTGGGTTTTTTCCGAGGTTTTCCCCAACCGTAATGTGAATACAAGGTAATCTATGGCGAATCCTCGGCCTCATCTCGCCAAATATCATCTCGCTATCACCAATCTCATCGACGCTAAATAACCTAGTAGTTGATACAGCGTCGTTAAATAACCAACTAAAAAAAAATAAAACCAAGGTAATCACGAAATAACCAACCTTTCAGCTTAAGTTGTAAAAGTGGTTTTTGGCATATATTCAAGAACGTATCCAATCTTTTATGTCTCCAGATTTGTACAGCAATTTATCGTCTTTTAGATGAAAAAATCGGAATAAGGATATATTTACACATTTGCATTTTAAATTAGTTTTCATGAAATTATCACGAAATTACCAATGTTTACCCTACTACGTATGCCAACTGAGTCGTCCTCGTCATCATCATCATCATCATCGTCGTCGTCGTCATCGTCATCATCATCATCGTCAAGTTTTAAGCCTCTAAAGGCCTGTTCCGGTCTCGTGCATTAAACATTTGTTAAGTCCATCTTTTCTTTGGTCTGCCAATCTTTCTTTTGCCTGTTGGTCTGTAATCTAATAGCAGTTTTGGAATGCGGTATTCTTCCTTTCTTTCCGCATGTTCCCTATACTTAGTTCTATATTGGTGTATCTTCTCTGTTAGTTTAAAGATGCATAATTCCTTTCTTATGTCATCATTTCTCCTTTTGTCTAACAAAGTGTAGCCAGCTATACTCCTTAGGAATCTTATTTCTGCGGCCTTTATTTTTCTCTCTTCACTTTTTGTTAATGTCTAACATTCCGAGCCATATAGCAACATGGGCACTGCCATTACTTTATAAAATTTTAATTTTGTTTCTTTCCTAGTTTGTTTGAGGTTTCTTTTTATTGTTCCACATATATAGTTAGTACATACCTTACTTACTGGATTTTAAGGAACCCGGAGGTTCATTGCCGCCCTCACATAAGCCCGCCAATAGTCCCTATCCTGAGCAAGATTAATCCAGTCTCTATCATCATATCCCACTTTCCTCAAATCCATTTTAATATTATCTTCCCTTCTACGTCTAGGCACCCCCCAAAGGTCTTTTTCCCCTCCGGCTTGCCAACTAACACTCTATATGCATTTCTTCATTCGCCCATACGTGCTACATGCCCTGCCCATCTCAAACGTCTGGATTTAATATTCCTAATTATGTCAGGTGAAAAATACAATGCGTGCAGCTCTGCGTTATGTAACTTTCTCCATTGTCCTGTAACTTCATCCCTCTTAGCCCCAAATATTTTCCTAAGCACCTTTTCTCAAACACCCTTAACCTATATTCCTCTCTCAAAGTGAGTCCAAGTTTCACAACCATAAAGAACAACCGGCAATATAACTGTTTTATAAATTCTAACTTTCAGATTTTTTGACAGCAGACTGGATGATAAAAGCATCTGAACCGAATAATAACAGGCATTTCCCATATTTATTCTGTGTTTAATTTCCTCCCGAGTATCATTTATATTTGTTACTGTTGCTCCCAGGTATTTGAATTTTTCCACCTCTACAAAAGATAAATTTCCAATTTGTATATTTCCATTTCGTACAATATTCTCGTCACGAGACATAATCATATACTTTGTCATTTCGGTATTTACTTCCAAATCTATCTCTTTACTTGCTTCCAGTAAAATTCCCGTGTTTTCCCTAATCGTTTGTGGATTTTCTCTTACCATATTCACGTTATCTGCACAGGCAAAGAGCTGATGTAACCCGTTCAATTCCAAACCCTCTCTGAACTTTCCTAATGGCATACTCTAGAGCAAAGGTAAAAAGTAAAGGTGATAGTGCATCTCCCTGCTTTAGCATGTCTGAACATAGCTGCCTATATTTTAATATATGTCTAACCAATACGTAACTGCCGAATCTTTTAATGTACTACGTATGCCAAATGAGTACATACCAAATTTATTAATGTAGCCTACGTCAAGTCTGAACATAGCTGCCAATCTTTTAATATAATATGTCAAGTTGATACATAACTGATGTATTTGAAGTCTGTACATAGTTACCAACTCTTTAATATATGGCAAGTTAGTACATAACTGCCAACACTTTTAATGTATGACAAGTACGTGCATAACTGCCAACCTTTAAGCTACGTCAAAGCCGTACGTATTTGATAGTTTATTATAAAACTAGCCGAACCCGTGAGCTCCGCTGCACCCGTTAGAAATAAATATAAAATAATTACATAATTAAAATAGGGCGTTTGATCCAAGAAACATTCGTGTTTGATAGAAGGATAAATCGTTTAATATGTTACTTAATTTAAATTGCATCCAAATAATTAAAATGCGAACATTTCGGTCCAGAGACACTTATTTGGTGCAATGACAATTCCTTTAACACGTGTCTTAAATTTTATTACATGAAACCATAGTTTAATGAAGATTGACATCATTTAGATTTAATGTGTCCTATTTTATTTTACTTATTATAGGTTTCCATTGAATTATGGTAATAACTTAATTTTAACCCTTGTTTTCTACGTATTCAATAAATGGCGCTTCGCCCACTATGGTTATGAACCCTTCAAATAGCTTAAATAATATTATATAATATTACATTACATTATACATTATATTATATTATATTATATTATATTATATTATATTATATTATATTATATTATATTATATTATATTATATTATATTATATTATATTATATTATATTATATTATATTATATTATATTATATTATATTATATTATATTATATCATATCAGAAGTTACTGAAATAACATTATAGCATTATGTCCATCTAGAGAAACTACACTTTCCAATGGTGAAATAATAATTAATTATACAAATCGGTTAATTTAGCTTCCGATATTACTTCATACAAACACAGAAACATTCTCTGTAGGCTATCTTTCATACCTTTTGATTGTTGCTGTCCAAGGCCCCTTATAGACGAAGTCATTTGTTTTTTAATTCATTACACGGCCTAAAATGGCAGTTATTTTAATTTTAAAACTCATTTATCTCATTAAATATCAGTCCTATCAAAATTTTTCAAGAATAAAACGTATCGCAAATTATTTTTAAAGAAACGTTTGTTATGTAACATTTTTCACAAAAATCAATATTAAGCGAGATATTTCGATTTATTTAATTCAGGCCCCCTTATAACCCCCCTTTTAAATAATGTATTTTGAATGCCATATAGCCTAAAATCTAAGCTACGACGAACTTAATTTATATTCCAATTTTCATCGAAATTGGTTCAGCCATTATCGCGTGGAAAGGTAACAAACATACAGACAGATAGACAGACAGACATACAAACAAAAATTTCAAAAAAGCGATTTTCGGTTTCAGGGTGGTTAATTATATATGTTAGGACCAATTAGTTTTGGAAAATCGAAAATTACCAGAAAAATTTCGGCTACAGATTTATTATTAGTAGAGATATGTCGTCAGTGTATACTTTGCAAACTCTTTAATGTGTTAAGTCCGTATAAAACGGCCTGTTACTTTATTGCATGTCACGTATGTCATGTCAGTGCCTAATTACCATGTATTTTAAAGCGTACTGTACAACTACCAATTCTTTCAATATATATCAAGTCAATGCACAGTTGCCAACTTTTTTATGTATGAGTAATCGGTACACACATGCCTCTGATTATCAAGTGGTGTATTTTTTTCTATAGCTATATCTCCACCAGCACTGCAAAACGAGCGATTATTGCTGTACACAAAGAGACTCTTTACAAGCAATCGTAATAATGCTTGTTGGTCATAAATAGTTCTTTAAACATTTTATATTCCAACACAGTTGTTCCAGTTTGTGGCAATGCTACAGAGTATTTGATTTGGGTTTATTGTTGACGTTTTAATGCATCGTAATATTTCCTACTTGCATTTACTCTTAGAGATTTTTTAATATTTGCTATAAACATGTTACTTAGACAAACTACTGGGATATATATTATTTTAATGTACCGAAGTACATATGATATTTCCATGCAGATATTCTGCGTCATCATACGATGAAAGAGTAATGGAACGGAGAAAAATTCTCTCCGGCGCCGGGATTTGAACCCGGGTTTTCAGCTCTACGTGCTGATGCTTTATCCACTAAGCCATACCGGATACAACTCCGACGCCGGTCAGAATCGTCTCAGATTAAGCTCCAACTCTTGGGTTCCCTCTAATGGCCGCCCTGTGCACTACGTCATAGATGTCTATGAACGCAGGACCGAAGTCCACACATGTGCTGAGGTGCACTCGATATGAGTGACTAGTTGGCCGGGATCCGACGGAATAAGCGCCGCCAACTAGTCACTCATATCGAGTGCACCTCAGCACATGTGTGGACTTCGGTCCTGCGTTCATAGACATCTATGACGTAGTGCAGAGGGCGGCCACTAGAGGGAACCCAAGAGTTGGAGCTTAATCTGAGACAATTCTGACCGGCGTCGGAGTTGTATCCGGTGTGGCTTAGTGGATAAAGCATCAGCACGTAGAGCTGAAAACCCGGGTTCAAGTCCCGGCGCCGGAGAGAATTTTTCTCCGTTCCATTACTCTTTCATCGTAAAACTACTGGGAGTTTTCATGTATGTAATTTTTGTATAATTCAGGGAATTTAATAACTTATATTTGGGGTTACTGAGAACAGCTAACAATAACAGTTAAAGCATTAGAGAAAATAGTGCTTACGCGAAAAGAGTGAAACTTTTTTCCATTTGTAAAATATTAGATTTTAAATTAATGTTAGTTTCTGTGTGACTTTTAAGGCTTTCCTCTGCAATATAAGTGCAGGAATCCTTACCGTTTCGAATATTTACTCCATCATGAGAGAAATAAAGCACAAGAAATATAATTCATTGGATCCATTGCACTAGCTACTACATGACTCATTGTTTTCCTTAATGATAGAACCGATATGTAGCTTATAAAATTTGAAGATTTCCGCACGTAAGATCCTATTTTAAAGCCAAAAACTCTCTACCAAGTTGATCAACCCAAATTAATTAAGTAATGTATGCGCAATGTTCAAAACATACAGGGAAATAAAAAAATAGGTTGCAGCCGCCAAATTACTCTTCAAGGAACGACCACTCCTATAAATTAAGGGAAAGAAGACACAGGACGGACACTGGAAAGTTTTCTTTTCTCAATCGTACTATCAGGGAATGGAATGCTTTACCTGCAGAATTACTAAAGTCTTTACCAATAACCAAAAATGTATTTAAAAATAGGCTTAAGGACTTTACTAATAGACGGCAGTATATTATACACACTATTTAAAGGGTGTAATTGATATTTTGTTATTTGAAGTGTTGTATCAGTGAGGAAGTGTCTAGTGTCAGTGAAGTCTGTTGTGTAAGTGAAGTGTGTTTGTGTCAGTGAAGTTCTATAGTTTATAGTTGCAGTGCAAAGTATTTGAACAGTGAAATGGTTTTGAAGTGTTACTGAAATCAGGATAGAAACAGTGCAATGAGTGAGTTGACAGCGAAATAAGTGTAGTGCTGAAAGGTGCTTGTGCTGGTATGAACCTATCACACTCGTGTCTTAGTTCGAACTAAGGGTTAAGATACAAATTAGATTTACTTTAAATGTTATTTTAAGTGATCGTGCTTCATTTAATTTAGGATTCTCATTGTTATTTTTTATTATTATTATTAGTATTATTATTTATCATTATTATTAATTATTAATGTTTTTATTAGTTGTGTTTATTATTAATTGTCATTATTGAGTTAATTAGTTACCACTGCCACCGGGTACATACCCAGTTGCAGTGTGAATAAATACATATATACATGTAGTCTCTAATTTTCTCTTTTGAGATCTCATTTACAACGCTTATATTGAAATACAGCATATCTGAGATGCTGAAAGTGTTGTGATATTATTGCAATTAATTTTTGAATTTGTGACTCGAAATAGTGGTTTTATTTTACAGCTCAGAATTGCTATTCTTCAGAATTATGAACTTCCTGAAATAGAAATCTAAATTGTTTTGTCAGAATTTCTTTTTTATTCTGGATGGAAGAATAGGAATAAATTTGAAACGGTACAGAATTCACATTTGAATCTTATTATGATGAATTTTTACGTAAATAAATCAGATTGTTTTGTTAATGAAATGGAGCCAATGTCGCCTTATTAGAAGATTATTCTGGATGGACAATGAGATCGGAATAGCCCACTGGGCCTAGATCCTTGAATGTTTGATGATGATGATGATGATGATGATGGTGATTATGATGATTATTTTGTTATGCTGGTATATAGGCTATAGTCCGCAACTGTACCGCCAACAGCCTCCTCTAGGACCGAAGAATGATCAGAGGAAGGTAGGTCTGTAGGCCTACCTTGGAGAAGGAACCGTCTCTGAAACTGAGAGAACGCGGAAGGGAGCCTTGATGTCGTAATGAAAGTAACTCCAATACGGAAGACTAACCACTAGGAAAGTTCTTGATCCTCCAGTTTAGGGGTTGTTCGGCGGACTAGCAATTCACCATCATAAATTGCTAATTATGTACGGAGTCCAAACATGCCTACGAATTTTGAAGACAGGTTTGACTAAATCTATTCCGTGTAGTGAAGAAGTATATCCATATTTCTAACCACCACAGGTTAACCAAACAGTAAAGTAGAAAGAGTTAATTACCAGAATTGCATAAAAATACATTTTCCAAAGCCTCCTTAGTACTGTACCATGTTGCAAAATATTTGTAGATACAGTAACTAATGTTTGTGTCATTATGACAGTTATCTTTAAATAACTTGAAAACGATTAGAGATACCTAAAAACAAATTGCGCCATTGTTTTTTTTTTGCAGAAAATTTCACATAATTTTGAGTACCTACATGACCCCCTTTCCATTTAAAATACCAAAATTGCAGTCAAAATGGCGGCTTTTGAGATAGCTGAGGGCTAGAACCGAATGTGTCACTTGTAGAACATTTGGTCTTACAAATACTGGTAACACATATAGTAATCGAAAATCAAATATATGGAAGATATTTATATGGTTCCAGACTTTTGATTTACGGTATAATTCTCGTTATATTTCAGTGTAGGCATACCTTAACTACAAAACAATTTTCGTTATCAAATTTTATTGCAAAACGTACAGGGAAGGTAACATTTAAAAATAACCTCCCCGGATAAACGATGTAACGTCAAATTATTAAAATATGTGATTTACATGTAAAAATTAATTATGAAGAATGTATTTATAACAATAAATTGTTTCATTCAGTAACTGAACAACCTTGTATCCTTGATTAGTCAAATGGTTGTGCTAGTAAATATAGGCCAATGAATTACGCGAGTGAAATTATTTTCCTTTCTCATAAAATGAATTACAGTTTTGTCGGTTACATCTCTATTCCTACAGGCCAGTTACTATCTGATGCTTTTCCAATTCACTGCGAGCTAAAGCAAGGAGATGCACTATCATCTTTAATTTTTAACTGCGCTCTAGAACATGCTATTAGGAAATTTCAGGATACCAGACAGGGTTTGGAATTGAACGGGTTACATCAGCTTCTTGTCTATGCGGATGACGTGAATATGTTAGGAGAAAATCCACAAACGATTAGAGGAAATACGGAAATATTACTTGAAGCAAGTAAAGCGATCGGTTTGGAAGTAAATCCCGAAAAGACAAAGCATGTGTTAAGTCTCGTGATCACAATATTGTACGAAATGGAAATAAAAAAAAAACTGGAAATTTATCGTTTGAAGAGGTGAAAATATCAAAAAATATTTTAGAGCAACAGTAATAACTATAAATGATACGGGAGGAAATTAAACGCAGAATAAATATGGAAAATGCCTGTTATTATTCAGTTGAGAAGCTTTTGAAATCCAGTCAACTCTCAAAGAAGCTGAAAGTTGCAATTTATAAAACAGTTATATTACCGGTTGTTCTGTATGGTTGTGAAACTTGGACTCTCACTTTGAGAAAGGAACAGAGGTGAAGGGTGTTTGGGAATAAGGTGCTTAGGAAAATATTTGGGGCTAAGAGGGATGAAGGTACAGGAGAATGGAGAAAGTTACACAACCAGAACTGCACGCATTGTATTCTTCACCTAACATAATCAGGAACATTAAATCCAGACATTTGAGATGGACAGGGCATGTAGCACGAATGGGCGAATCCAGAAGTGCATATAGAGTGTTAGTTGGGAGGCCGGAGGGAAAAAGACCTTTTGGGGAGACCGAGACGTAGATGGGAGGATAATATTAAAATGGATTTGAGGGAGGTGGGGTATGATGATAGAGACTGGATTAATCTTGCACAGGATAGGGGCCGATGGCGGGCTTATGTGAGGGCGGCAATGAACCTGCGAGTTCCCTAAAAGCCATTTGTAAGTATGTAAGTAAGTAAGTAACATCATTATTCCAGGGAGGTCTTCAATCAGTGGACCTTGTTTAGAAATTGCGAAGTTTTGGCAATTTTTAAAACAAAAGAACATAATTTATGGTTGCTAAGTCACAGCTTGATGATCTCATTTTTAAAAATTGCCAAAGCCTGCCAATTTATAAACATGGTCCACTAATTATTAAATAATTTTCTCATTGCTTTTATGCATACGTTTCTTATGGCATTGTTCAATCAATCCCTATGTCATAAACTCAGAAAAACACATGGTAGGCTATATAGTAAACTATATTACAGTGTATTTTAATGGGAAAACTGACTACAGACGTTCGTAATATTCAGCAGCAAATTTGATAATAAAATTAAAAACAACATAAATAAAACACTTCCTATTTTATGCCCTTTTGCATTCAAGTGCATAATGTTAAAAAAACTTGGCAGTAGTGAGAACATACTACTATTATATTCATTGGAGTTTATGACTGGAATGTAGTAGCTAGTTTTTAATATAGAATAGCAAATTAAATTATTGTTGAGCGTATAACTCTCGGTAACATTTTAATTAAGTCACAAACCGCGCAGTTTTCATATTAGATCCTCTTTTTCATACATTATGGCTTCGTAGACATATATATGCTTATACCCAGACTCAGTTCTACAGAGTGAGAGAGAGGGAAAGTATATTCCCTTTAAACTATTCATCATTTTCTTAACCCGTTGTCTCGCTTCCCTTCATTAGCGTAATTTAATTTCACACAAAAGTCCATTCATTTTTTTCCCTCTCTTCTCCTACACTCGGTAATTTTATTCTTGTTTTTTTTTTCTTCGAGACGCGAAAAAAAATTCTTGAGGCATTTCTTGTACATCGCGAAACTTTTACATAACAGGACACACAGACACACACACATCCCAACTACAGCAGTTACAGCTAAACTGTAACACTGTTTTGTATTTCGCTTCAAGAATTTCACGACAATATTTTACTAGATTCTACCCTTGTAGCTTCTTTCTTTTCTTTTGTCTTTTGTTTCCTCCCCTGCTACTACTTACACTTCTGTTTCTCCTTTTCTTAGAGATTATTGTCTTTTTCTTGTATCATCCAAGTCGCTTCTCTTTAGCAAGAATTTTTCATACTTTTTATAACTCTGTCCTTTTTGTGTATTCGATGCTGGGCGAAAATAAATCAGGTACCTCATAGTAAGAATGCAAAGCAGCCGGAAATGACTCAACTACATAGAAAAGTCTACCACAGGCCAGCTGTATTGCTTCCAGCATTACAGAATCATGAAATATGTTTTATTAAAGAGCTTAGAGACAGCTTATTTAGAGGATATAAACCCTCTTCCCCTCGCTTTCTGTGTTTCTTGGCAACTTATACTGAACAACACTTTCTTCTGCCAGTTAAAAATCCCTTCTCACTTTGTCCTATTTGTGTTTTTATTTTTTATTTTAATAGGTTATTTTACGACGCTGTATCAACATCTAGGTTATTTAGCGTCTGAATGATATGAAGGTGATAATGCCGGTGAAATGAGTCCGGGGTCCAGCACCGAAAGTTACCCAAGCATTTGCTCGTATTGGGTTGAGGGAAAACCCAGGAAAAAACCTCAACCAGGTAACTTGCCCCAACCGGGATTCGAACCCGGGCCACCTGGTTTCGCAGCCAGACGCGCTGGCCGTTACTCCACAGATGTGGACCTATTTGTGTTAATTAAAAGTGTATGTACACGAGTGATATAATAATAGTAATAATAATAATGATAATTTATATATACTGGCAGAGTTAAGGCCATAGGGCCTTCTCTTACACTCTACCAGGTCACAAAGTATACAAGCAGTTAAAATTTAACAAAAAGTTAAAGAACAGAATGCTAACATATTACAAAATAAAAAAAAAATAACAATAATAGCATAATAAAATCGACACTAAACAACATGAAAATAATACAATAATAGAAAAAAGAAAGTAAAATACATTGGAATAAAGTAAAAGCAACTCATTTAGTACAAATGGTTAATATGGAAAACGTAAGTTAGAATAAAACAAAATGGAATGTAATAAAATAATAATAAAAAAGAAAAGAAATACGAATATTAAATAAAATTCACAGTAAAATGGCTATGCTAATAAATTCATCGGCTGATAAAGAGAACAAAAAGGGGAAAGGAAGGAAAGAAATATATAGCCTATATTTTTACAAAACTATCGCAGAGAAAATGGCTTATAACTGAAAGAAATCTGAATTGAAAAAGTGCAATTTTAATTTATTTTGGAGACTAGACAATGTCCGAGAGTCTCTGACATGTTGTGGTAGAGAGTTCCAGAGATGAGCTGCAGAGACGGTGAAAGATGAAGAGTAGAAGGATGTTCTGTGTTTAGGAATGGAGAGTGTGATATGGTGTTGTGAGCGAGTATCTAATATATTAATAAATTAAAGTCTTAACTATCGATTTAGATATGAAATATTATGATGGTATCTGATTTCAAAGCGAAGTCATAAAAGATTTTAATTATAGTACATATACTGACATAGTTACATAGTTTTCTGCCCATGGGAAGGCCTTTCACTGCAAACCAAGCTTTCTCCAATATATCCTATTTTTTGCCTTCTTAGTCTCCGAATATTATCCATATATCTTCATTTCGTCTATCATCCGATATCTTCTGCACCGAAGTCTTCTCTTGTTCACCATTCCTTCCAGTGCATCCTTCAGTAGACATATGATGAAGGATGAATGGAGCGGTGAAAAATTCTTTCCGGCATCGGCACTCGTACCCGGGTTTTCAGCTTTACATGCTGATGCTTTATCCTCAAAGCCACACCGGATTCCAGCTCCGATGCCGGATTGAATCCTCTCAGTTTAAGTTCCACCTTTTCGTTTCTCTTCAGTGGCCTACCCTCATGTACTGTGTCACAGATGTGGACAGTGGCATAATGTCCAACACACACACACACATCTGTGACACAGTACATGAGGGTAGGCCACCAAATGGGAACAGAGAGGTAGAACATAAACTGAGAAGGATTCTATTCGGCATCGGAACTAGAATCCTGTGTGGATTAGTGGATAAAGTGTCAGCAGGAAACCCCGGATCGGGTACCGATGTCAGAGAGACAGGAGCAAAATTCTCTCCGTTCTACCCATTCTTCACAGTTTTGTTTATTTTTGTTTCCTTTTCGGAGATAAAAGTTGTTTTACATGAAACATTTCAAAGAGTGTTTTGGGATAGTCATTCATTTAATTCCCAATAGTTATGCCAGTCAATTGAAGACAGCCGTGGCGAGAACGTGACTCGCGAGACATTGTGGCTCGCAGTGATAGTTGTGCATTTCGCTTGCTTCTAACCTCCGCCAACCCCTACCCTCTTACTCACTGAAGTCAAACTCCGTTCCATTTGTATTTGTCTCTGACCTGCGAGTGGCATATGTCTCTCTCAATCCATGTACGAAAGTTCCAAGTAGGATGGGAGGACGCATTTTTTTGCTGTCAATATGATGAGAATATTAAATGTATGATTTGTTCACAAGTATTACGAGGAAAACGGTTGTATAACATAAAACGGCATTATACTAACATGTTACTGATGAAACATTAAAAGATTAAGTGTTATTGTTGTTGTTATCATCATCATCATCATGATCATCATCATGATCATCATCATCATCATCATCATCATCATCTCTGTACGTCGACCATTTTTCAGCAGATGTACGAATAATGCGGTTAGCTCTTCAATTTGAACTCACTGATTTACTATGTGATGTCAAATGAAAGCTAGATGTAAGGACTTGACAAATGGTGAACTTTCAAATCTTTGCCAAAAAATAAATATCCGAAGCTTCGTTTTTTCGCTTGCTCTGTTGAAGCCATGTTCGCTACAACTTACGTTTGTGAAAAATTATTTTCAACAATTGAAATAGAAAAAACCAAATTTAGATCACGACTGACAGGCAAATACCTTCGTGATCAACTACGACTGGCAGTAAATGACATAATTCCTGATTTTGAAACTTTGTCGCAGAGACATTCTGAGACATTAGGTTGCGATATTGTTCATTTATTGTTCATTTCTTTCTTCGTTACACGTACTGAACATTAGTTTGTTGCCTTGTACTGTATAAAATTATATTTAAGTGCTTGACGTAAGGAAAATGAAAATCCGTTAATAAGTCAGACAGTTGCTTCACTTCCCCTTCGGGTGTCCGCCTCCCTCCATAGGTGCTATGCACGTTGCAGGTTACACAGTGGCTCGGCGCACGATTAAATTTTTGCCACCGCTGATTTAAGAGAGCAATACATTATGATAAGAATTTCAGTTTCGTTCTGACAATGTGCAGAAGTTTTATTCGAACAAATGTAATTTTTCGTTCTGCAAAGGAATTTTACGATGTTACATTCGTTCGGATCAAATTTCTGCATATTTAAATGAATAAATAAATAAAATTATTTTAATGTTCAGGTGAGGGGTTTGGACTTTTTCCATTGCTGGTTGCCACAATCAAAAAATTAAGACACGACATTTCGAAGGGTTTCGAACGAGAACCACTCTTTGAAACGTTGTGTCTTAATTTTTTGATTGTGACAACCAGTAATGGAAAATGTCAAACCACTCACCTAAACATTAATGATCCACCATTGCTTTCCAACCCCTCATTTAGATCAAAATTCTTTTAATCACTTATTATCATAATGCACACCTCTCTTAAGTTGACTGAACATATTGGCAAGAAAATCAATTGTTTTACGAAAACGTGCTATGAAATAATTCATATAAAACATTTTTTATCTTGAGAAAAATTGTATTAAACATTTTTGTTTGAATATCCTCTTGAAATTAATTACATTACTTAGGTTCATTCTCTATAAACAATTCCATAACATAAGAAATGTAAAGATAGAAATGAGGGGAAATATATTTTTAATTAATTTCAGATAAATATATGGGAACAGATGTCACTGGAATGTGGCAAGGATAGCCATATAGCATATGTGTATGAATTAATCAACCTATATTATATTTCTATTCTATAATTTTGAAATATATATTAGTCCTACTTTTCACGTGCGATATTATTCTTCTCTAGTGTTAATATTATATTATATAATTCCATTGCCGCTGTAATTATATTTTAGTTCCTATTTTATTTTACTCATTTATTTTTATTATTATTTTTTATTTTAATATTATATATGAACTGCGACCGAGCACGAGCGCTGCTCATTCGGTCTCAAATTTTGTTAATACTACTGTATCTTCTTTTTATATTGCTTGTATTATTTTATTTCTATTTCTCTTGTTTGTTTTGTAATTATATTCTTTATTCTGTATATTTAAATTTAAATAAATAAATAAAAATAAAAATGTACTATTCCGAATAAATTAGCATCATTCGCTTCCAGAGGACGCATATATGGAGGACAACAATTATATAGTAACAACATTTTTCTGGAGAGAGACATAGGCTACTCTTGGGTCCAATCTGTGTCACTCATAATGATTATGATGATTGTGACGTTCACGCAGCGCTGATGTTGCGTACCACACTCCTATTAAAGAGTTTAATTACACTGTAAGGGTATAGTTTGGGATATTTGCCTAAATTGAGGCCTGGATGTCAGAGTTAGCAGGGTGGTCATGTGTTTCACAGATACTAAGTCAAAGTTTTGGGGGCTAAAGTAGCAAGCTTTGCAAGATGCTCACAGCTGGAACATCGTACGAGAGGGTGGGGGGGGGGGGGAGCTGGAAAGTTAGCAGACAATATGGCGCGACCAAGCGGCGTCGACAAGTCAGCCATTACATGACATGTGTGGAAAATAAACAATAGTCCAGGCATCACTGCGTCTCTCTCATATCTATTTTGTCGAACTTTCAGAAGCACGGAACAGATGAATCCTCTTTTTGTCTTTAATTTTTACCTTATTTTCAACTTTCAACTACACTTCCGGACTATGAAGCGCTTCCACAGATATTGACGTGAAATCTACCGCTGGAATAGCGAGTATTCTCACACATTTACACGTTCACAGATAGTTTTTGTGGACTGGACATTCAATGTTAAATTTATATCAGTTGATGTTATAGTTCACGCTCTGAAACTTTGTGTTGCCCTATAAAGCAACTTGTAATCTAAGATCATCTGAAAAGTTGGAGCTGCTTTAAGGGTAGGGGAAACGTGTGTAAAACGGCCACCTTAATTTTAAGTGTTACTTTACACAACTTTCGGTGTGCTCAAGAGTCTAAATTTAAAGGTGTGAGTTGTATATCATCCAAGGACAGTGATATGGCATTTTTTAAATTTAAAAAAATATATATATTGTCGAAATTAAAATTTTTCAGAAGTGTAATATAATGGCCGTTTTACACTGGCATCTGTTTAAAACGGCCCAGTGTATATTATGCTAGAAAAAATATGATAGAAAACATATTCAATTGAAAAATACATATAGTTACACGATATTATTTATTATCGTGAAAGTGGAACATGTTAATCTAATTAACTAAGATCATATAATTGAAAAGAAAGCATTAATATGGTATCAATTATAACATGAATTAGGACATTTAAATTTAATAGTCTAGCGATACAAACCGCAGGTGAAATCATCGTCTGCTACAGGATCAAGTCCAGGAAACTTCATGAGCCCATTTCATGCACGACATACAGCGAGCCCATCCTTCACCACTAGCTGAAATGGAGTGGATATTTTCTTGACAAAATATGCATTCAGCATCTTCCTCATCGTCCAAATTCTCTTCGCTACTTATAATTTCAACGTTCTTAGTATTCTTCTTTTCCAAAATTATTGTATGATACATGTTTCTTTTTCTAACTATTTTCTTGAACCTGGCTGCTTCAGCTTTCTCTTTTAGTTTTTCAGCACATGGCATCTATATTCCTTTCTTCGACTCGCCGTCTCAGATTGGTTCTAGACAAATCATACATTTTGCTTGCCTTTGTAGTTCTCATTTTATTTTCCTGAACAGCTTTAATGGCTTTCCTCATATTTTCCCTGCTCCAAGAATTTCTGTCAGTGTTCCTAATACGTCTACTTATAGCCTAGTTGATACTGGAAAAGAAACCGAATTACTTGTAGAAGTTCTAGTGTTTCAATGTATTACGTCAGAGATATCAGAGTAAAACCATCAAGCACGGTGTAAAACGGCCAAGCACTGTGTAAAATGGCCACCGTGCATGGCCGTTTTACACCGAACACATGCATCTAAACAAACAAGCTTATAGCATAACACCGCCATCTTGAAGTAGTTTCGAACATATGCATGTTGAACTTTATAACCTCTATTATATCAAGCAGTAGATAAACATTTCACGTTATGTATATTATGTATGAAATTATATCAAATAATAAGTAGATACTTTAGATCAGAACCTCCAAAAACAGTTATCATATCGAAATAATCATAAATTGAGAAGACAGCCATCCACGAATTTACAGACCACTTTCAGAAGCAGTTCTGACGTAGTGCACTACATAATCGGCAATATGGCAATGCTGCTAAAGGTATGCTTACACATGGCCGTTTTACCCAGGTAGGCCGCTTTACACTGGTCTCCCCTATATGTACGTGAACGACCACAAATATATCAGAAAATGCAGGCTCAAAATTTCTAAAATTTTATAAGAAAATGAACTCAGAAATGGACAAAAATTACAAGGTACCAAAGATTTATTACAACTTATATATCCGATAAAAGTATAAAAATGTTACTAATAATATTTTTCAAACCAGTTTTATCAGAGTATGAAAAAAAAAAAATTCTGCAGTTATATCATTTGGCAACCATAACATTGTTATGGTCTCTCTGACATCTTTAATATTTTTCCTGCATGTAATAAACACTTATTTCTGAAAAGTAGACTACTCCCAGACATGTAGATTTGTTTATTTTAATACAATTAATTTTTTATTTGTCCTATATAAAATATATTAAAATTCACATAATGCTTTGTGAACTAATTTTTTATATTTTTAGAGAAATGGGCATTATTGAAGTCCACCTTTTGCATAAATGCATGTTAAATCAGTGTACAACATTTCAAAATTCTATCTCTAATGGTTGTGGAGTTATGAAATAATACGTGTGAAAATTTTCAAATTTTGGAAAATTTAATTTAAAGTAAAAGTGAATTCTTAAGAATACTATTAGTAACCTTTTTTATACTTTTATGAGATATTTAAGTTCTAATAAGTTTTGTTGTGGTACTTTGTAATTTTTGTCCAATTGTGAGGTCATTTCCTTATAAAATTTTAGAAATTTAGAGCCTGCATTTTCTGATAATATTTGTGGTCGTTCACATACATATTAAAGAATAACTTCAGATGTTACAGAGAGATGAAGACTGGTTTAAAAAATTCCAAATATAAATAACAATTAATAGATAACCCTATAATTATTAATTAATTAATTCCTTAATTCATAGTATTCCGCCTAAGAGCAGGACTTTCACTGCAAACTTTAAAACATATTATCTTTACTATTTTCCGCTTTACTCCAAGTCCCCGCATACGATCCGTGTATCTGATATCCTGCCACGAACTTTCCTCCCATTCATGCAGCGATGTCAAGGTCAAAGCACGTAGACGATTCTGAGTGCGATCAAGCGCTCATTGGTTGCAATGAATCTGCTCTTCAGGTAGAAGCAGTGAGCAAGAAGGGGTGAGCAAAGTGAACTCTATTGACCTACCACTGCAAGATGAATTAAACCGCTTTTAAGTAATAGATAACGTGTTAAATTCATACAAGACAACAGTAAATCAGGAAATATTTTGTAGAATGCACCTCTCTAATAAATAGTAAACTACAATAAATAATAAACATGACTTCTCCTTAACTTATACAGTTCCAGACAATAAATTACAAATTTCAAAGCATGTGTGGGACGATTAAAAGAACATTACAAACAATAACAACAAAAGAAACAAAACTAAAGTTTTATAAAGTGATGGCAGTTCCCATCGTGACATATGGATCATAAAACTGGGCCATGAATAGATCAGACAGAAGATTATTAGAAACGTCAGAGATGAAGTTCCTCAGATACGTTGCAGGATGTACTCTAAAAGACCATATCCCTAGTGAAACAATAACACAAGAACTCAAAATTTTTTATTTAAATGAAAAAATAAAAAGTTACAAACAAAAATGGCATGCACATATTTTAAGAATGAATTCTTCTAATCCAGCTGTGGGGACTATCAGCAAAGTAAGGAGGGCACGTTCCTACTCACCCCACATTCGTTTGATTGACAGGCGAGGGGTAAGGCAGTTGTTTTGCTAAGTCAAGTGCAGTGGTGGATTCGACACACCTTGCGCATCAATAATTTCTCCGCTGTTATTTCTTGTTTGAAAATCTTTACAGTATTTTGTTTATAGGAAGTACACGTATCATACAATAATTATGACGGCCACCTACTGTCATTAGGCAAATTATATATTCTTCAATTGTATAACCATTCCTTTATCGTGTGCACAAAAAATTCTTGAACTGCCTTCTGATCGACATAAAAAAGTATTTATTTTTTAAAAACAATAAAGAAAAAAGCAAAGCTCCATTGTCATTTAACTGCATAATATATTAAAAGATATAATGCTCAACATAATAAATTATTTCTTTTTAAAACCAATAAAGTAACTAAGCTCCATTGTCATTTAACTTTAAAACATATTAAACACAATATAATAATCAACAAAATCAATTGTTTCTTTTTATAAATACTAAAGAAAGTAAAACTAAGCTCCACTGTCATTTAACTTTAAAACATATTAAACAAAATATATGAGATATGAATGAAACGAAACACTACTGTAGGCTTATACTGCTGGTTTTCATTTTTTTGTTGTGTATTGCCCTCGAAATTTCTTGTTATTAACTTAAAAGGATATATTTGGCTCTAAAATAAAACAACTCAACCGTAATACTGAAACTAAATGCATGTCTGTGATCCTAGACCTGGAGATACTTTTGGTCATATTCATTTTGAAAAGAAAAACAGCTCACAACAGTAAGTTGAGCCAAACATAGATACCATACGCATTGCAAATGTGCGCAGATTAGGGAATTGCTCCTCCGGTAGGTATTTAAAGAGATCTAATCCATTTTTTCCTAAACACCTTAATGGCGTGCTCTTTTGCATCTCTATAGTGGCTCTGATCCTTGGGTAACCTCAAATACAAATAGATTATTGAACATACACATCTCCATTTCCATTGCAGTTACTTCTGAAAATCTTTCTTGGAAAGAGAACGCATCAAGTAGTTCTAATATGCACTCAAAGTTTTAAATAAGTTCAGTTCCAGATACTTAATAAAATAATAAGTATCTAAATCCTGAAGATACATAAACATATCTTGTTTTGTGTCTTTTCACAAATATTACGAAAATAGCTTTTAAATTGTAAATAAATACTTGTAAGATCACCGAAGTCCGCTTTATGCTTCCGATCAAAGTGGCGTTTAATATTGAAGCGTTTTATATGCGCAATTTTAAACCTACATATTAAGCAACAGACTTTCTTCTTTTTGTAAGTAACAAAAAATTATTTCTGCCACTCTACCTGAAACTGACGTCCCGAGATCGAAGCCATACCCGCCACTGAATGAAGCGTGTCTAGAGAAGCACCAGGCGGAGGAGAGGGTCGGTGGAGTGAGGTAAGACGGCTTTGAGTGCAGTGGCCCTACGGAGCCATTTTCCCCATGGTTGTTCTAACCTAATTAAACAAGCATTATTATACCAGCCACAAGGTCACAGAGATGTGGGACGTCCTAGAAGACGATGGGAAGACCAATTCTGAGAGCGGAACGGGCCGATGCCGTACCATGAAGAAGAAGAAGAAGAAGAAGAAGAAGAAGAAGAAGAAGAAGAAGAAAATATTTACTGTATTATAAAATGGAGGCTGTCACGACAAAAAAGGAAAATAGAAAATGAATATAGCATGTACAACAAAAGAGGAGAATGTGTTATTCAAAGCTGTAGATCAGGGACGCACAAAATTTCCTACCATGAGGGGCCAATAATGATTCTAGTGACTGACCTCTGGGCCACATTATAGTGTACTTAATATTTAAAAAACGGACATATAAATTTTCTATTAATATTTCGACAAAACAGACTGTAATAAATAAATTAATGAATTATGTTGTACTATAATTTAATTAATTGATTAATTTTATAAAATTTGGATTACTTAATTTTGAAAAATACTTAAATAAAAGGGCATGCATAATTACTCATATAATGAGAAATGTGAAACTGGTGTTTTGAAGATCACACAGGCAGATCATTTCAAACAGGTTACAAAGAACACATCACAGCCATAACAAAATTACAAAACACCTCCACATATGCAGAACACATCACAAATGCTAACCAACCAAAAAGCCAGAAAATAAACACACTAGAACAATATGAAATATAAAGACACACGAAGACACACCCCCAACGAAATTCTCAACACACAACCCAATTTCAGAACATACACACACTTTGATTCTACACTATACCACACGAACGCACCGTCACAGGAAACAGAACAAGAGGCGCCAAGACCAACAACGACCAGTTCTGAGGATGACCCATTAATAGGTCGAAACATGTAAGCAAGGTACATTAGAATTTAACACAAGAAAGTCTTATCATACATATTCCAAAGTGGTACAGTGTTAAAAGTTGTGTAATCAAGATGGATAATAAATTGTCGATATCTGATCTCTGCTCTGTGGTGCTCACTTTGTTTCCATCCTCTTTCACAAAATAATTAGCGAGCCAAGATTCATTATACTTCCTACACTCACAGTCGATGTTTCGAAAACATTTTTCACTTAAGTAAACCTGACACCACACTACCGCACGTTCAGTGGAGCGCTGACGAGGAATGGCAATGGAAGTTGTAGAGTTAGTGGATAAACGAAATATAAGGGATAAATGACCTACCCTGTGACGACTGACCGACCTGCCTTAGGATGGGGTGGCCTTGCAACGTATGCTAATCCCCAAACTCCAGCCACAGGGTCGCATTCGGTAAGTTTCTGGTACTGTCTTCCTCCGACGAGTTTAGCGCTGGGACCTGAGGTATTCTTGCCATCGGTGCGGGGGGGGTTGCAGGTAGATTCTTTTGTTGCTACAGCCAAGCCGAGACGAGCGGAGAGGGAAGTATTAATCGTCCAAAAATATGCAGTCTTCAGTTTGTAGTAGTGTGTGAATATTTCATATACATATTGTTTACCTAGACCTATATGATTTTGTTATTAATATATTAAATATATTGTTGCAATTTTTGCTCAAACATCTCCCCGATGTTAGCTATGTTAATATTATATGAATTACTCATGTGAAATATTTCACCGTTACAAATCATTTTTAAGGAAACATGCTGGGGAAAAGCTTTTGGTTTTATTCTGTTGGAATTTTAGAATATGTGTGATTGGTATCGTGAAAAACAGATTCCTATAATGTCATGCGAAAATCATTTATTGGTGATATCTTAAAATACAAATCAAGTAGTTTTACTTCTCAAGTGAGTTCAGGAGTACAGTATATTTAAATTGATTACTTTACAAATTTAATTCAATTCTACTAATCACTAAATTCTATAGTATGATTCTTCTTTTCATTTATATTATTATAGTTATATTGAGATTTTCCTTTTGATTTATATTATTGTATTTGTATTTCTGGTGGTGTGATGGCCTTAACTTCACCAGAATAAATAAATAAATAAATAAATAAATAAATAAATAAATAAATAAATAGGTAGGTAGGTAGGTAGGTAGGTAGGTAGGTAGGTGGATGGATGGATGGATAGATGGTTAGGTAGATAGATAGGTAGATAGATAGATAGATAGATAGATAGATAGATAGATAGATAGATAGATAGATAGATAGATAGATAGATAGATAGATAGATAGATAGATAGATAGATAGATAGATAGATAGATAGATAGATAGATAGATAGATAGATAGATAGATAGATAGATAGATAGATAGATAGATAGATAGATAGATAGATAGATAGATAGATAGATAGATAGATAGATAGATAGATAGATAGATAGATAGATAGATAGATAGATAGATAGATAGATAGATAGATAGATAGATAGATAGATAGATAGATAGATAGATAGATAGATAGATAGATAGATAGATAGATAGATAGATAGATAGATAGATAGATAGATAGATAGATAGATAGATAGATAGATAGATAGATAGATAGATAGATAGATAGATAGATAGATAGATAGATAGATAGATAGATAGATAGATAGATAGATAGATAGATAGATAGATAGATAGATAGATAGATAGATAGATAGATAGATAGATAGATAGATAGATAGATAGATAGATAGATAGATAGATAGATAGATAGATAGATAGATAGATAGATAGATAGATAGATAGATAGATAGATAGATAGATAGATAGATAGATAGATAGATAGATAGATAGATAGATAGATAGATAGATAGATAGATAGATAGATAGATAGATAGATAGATAGATAGATAGATAGATAGATAGATAGATAGATAGATAGATAGATAGATAGATAGATAGATAGATAGATAGATAGATAGATAGATAGATAGATAGATAGATAGATAGATAGATAGATAGATAGATAGATAGATAGATAGATAGATAGATAGATAGATAGATAGATAGATAGATAGATAGATAGATAGATAGATAGATAGATAGATAGATAGATAGATAGATAGATAGATAGATAGATAGATAGATAGATAGATAGATAGATAGATAGATAGATAGATAGATAGATAGATAGATAGATAGATAGATAGATAGATAGATAGATAGATAGATAGATAGATAGATAGATAGATAGATAGATAGATAGATAGATAGATAGATAGATAGATAGATAGATAGATAGATAGATAGATAGATAGATAGATAGATAGATAGATAGATAGATAGATAGATAGATAGATAGATAGATAGATAGATAGATAGATAGATAGATAGATAGATAGATAGATAGATAGATAGATAGATAGATAGATAGATAGATAGATAGATAGATAGATAGATAGATAGATAGATAGATAGATAGATAGATAGATAGATAGATAGATAGATAGATAGATAGATAGATAGATAGATAGATAGATAGATAGATAGATAGATAGATAGATAGATAGATAGATAGATAGATAGATAGATAGATAGATAGATAGATAGATTTTCTGCAATACTTGTATCTCTATTTCGCCAAAAATACGTTAGAAAACTAACAGGCATACTGTTCTCGTAAATTGGGCGAATGTTTTCAGTATGATTGTACTTCCTTCCAGACTAACGCTGTCACTGTTCCCTCCCACTCCAGTACCGCGCTAGACTAGTCGGAACCGCATTCCTCTCAGCACTAAACTCCTCAGAGGATGACAGTATATAGCTAGTCTACTCAATGAAAAGAATGCGATTGTCTTCATTTTCCAGGAATTAAAGGTTACAGCCTTCAAACTTTCGAGTCATGCTCAAAACATATTCTGCTGCTGGAAATTGAACTTTATAAAGTTGTTTAAAATTAACGAATTAATATTCAGACCATGCCGGGCCACTCAAACGGTCATTGCGGGTCGTGTGTGGCCGGCGGCCGTAGTTTGGGTGGCCCTGCTATAGATTATACTCTTCAAACTACTGTATGTCAACATCTTGTCCATGACCCATTGAATTCCTGTCACTATTTCTGTTATGACTTCCAGTACTGTTTTGAAGTATTCACTTTAAATAAGTTAATAACTTTTCGAGTCCGTCGTCATACTCGAACATTGGCTGTTTCATATATATTTCAGTACATTTTTTATATGAGCTCGACTACATTGCAGCACCAGATTTCAATGGAGCAGCACGTCCTTGTTTTCCCTGGCTCCTCTAGTCTCATTTACGATTCAAGTAGAAGTGTCAGTTCAACTCATATCTTGTATGACGTCATATCTGGATTAATGTTGTCATTTTAGTTCGAAAAGTGTAATGCAATTACAATGTCAGAGATAATACAACCAGTTCCTAAGGAAATAAATCCTTTATCCAATAGCATCACACACCTCATATATCTGTGAACAATTTTCTCATCAGTAACACAGGAAAATGTTATAATTTATCATCATCATCATCATCATCATCATCATCATCATCATCATCATACACACAGTGGAGATTCCGATCTGTTTTTTCTCGAAAAATAATCTTTTCTCCATGTGGGAATAATAATAATAATAATAATAATAATAATTTATTTTAGCTGGCAGAGTTAAGGCCGTAAGGCCTTCTCTTCCACTCAACCAGCAAAAAGTATACATACATATGTATCAACTTACAAAGAATTCAACAATTTGATTTAGATAAGAGCTACATGTATACAAGAGTTATTTACGAATTAAACAACAAAATACTATGAACTATTAATTAAACACTGAAATACAAACTATGTAGCAGAATTAAGCTAAAATACATAGAATGTTAATATATTTCAAATAATGTTAGATAATAGAAAGAGATTATTATGAGACGATTTTGAAAATACAGCGATGCATGTCTAAAGAAAGGAGTAACAATGTAGACAGTGATAGTTTGTCAGTATGATTGGATTGAAGTGCTAAGAAGGTTATCTTTTAAGCTGTATTTAAAAGTGTTTATTGTCTTGCAGCCCCTAATACTTTGTGACAGGGAATTCCATTGTTGCGAGGTGGATACTGTAAAAGATTATGAATAACGAGATGTTCTATGAAGAGGTATACTTAACGCGCCACAGATAAGTGATCTGGTATTACGTCGTGGTTAGAGTATAGATAAGAGAAACAAGATGAAAGGCATTTTGGTGTTGAAGTGTGCAGAATTCCAAAGAGCAATGACAAGGAGTGTAAAGTTGTACGTTCTTTTAGTCGGAGCCACGAAAGACTTGCGAAGGACGGTGATATGTGATCATATCGTCGGATGTTGCATACGTATCTGAAGCACATATTCTGTACTCGCTGTAACTTGACTGACAGTTCAGAACTTAAGTCACTTAACAAAACGTCACAATAATCGAAATGCGGCATTACTAGGGCTTCTACTAGGGCAGGGCCGGGCATGAGAGCGGCTCCATTTAGCCGGCCAGAGCTGCTTTCGCTCCGCAAGGCACTTCAATTCCAAGCCAGAGCAGAACGCTCACGCAGTGGCGGACTCGCATTACAGCTACCTTCCCTGCATTAATATAACAAGAGCCACGGTTGTTCTAGTCATTCAGTCTGTCAGTACATAATAGTTTATAAGGATATTACATCAATCCATTGTACAGTACAGAATTTATAACACTCTTATTAATTTAATGAAATAAACTTCGCTCTATGCACACACACAAATCATTAGGCTTATTTACATAACCCATACGCACATACTGCAATCTCCTCACCACAGTTCTACGAGACAGGCGTATGGCTTCCACTTCCTCTACTTGCTGTGGACAGAGTTCATCTGCTAATATAATTAAACATCGCTTGATGAATTCACCTTCGTTGAATGTTTTCAATTCCTTTGCAATTTCGTGGCAAATTTTGTAGCTAATTCTCATAGCCGATTCACTAAGTGCATTATTGTCATCCTGTTAATATATAATATAATATAATATAATATAATATAATATAATATAATATAATATAATATAATATAATATAATATAATATAATATAATATAATATATCATATCATATCATATGTTATATTATGTTATGTTATGTTATGATATGATATGATATAAGATATGAATGAATGAATGAATGAATGAATGAATGAATGAATGAATGAATGAATGAATGAATGAATGAATGAATGAAATAGCCTTGGATTTCCCGTGAAGGCCTAGGGCCTCCTAAAAAGGGGAGCTCTTTAGAGATCATGCGGTGAGCTAATCCGCATGACGGTGGGTTCTGTTCTATATAAGTTTTGTTCATCGTTCGTATGTGTACACTTGCACTCTCACTCGATACTCATAAGGTATGATATGACCGTAAATTAATACAACTTAAAATGTTTCTCAGGTACATTATATTAGAGTATCTATTCGATATTTATATTATTATAAGTTATTATAGTACATTTATAATATAGGCTATAATTTTAAATTATACAAATATTATGATATATCATAGTATAGTATATTACAGTTCATGATATATAATATTATGATATATTATATATCATAATACTTGTATAATTTAAAATTATATATTACTAAATGTATAATAACTTATAATGCAATGTAAATATCAAATAGATACTCTAATATAATTTACCTGAGAAACATGTTCTTTAAGTTTTTAAAAGACATGTTGGTTCAGAAAAGTGTGAATGCAATTAATAATTATGTATAATAAATTTTCAGTCAAATACACTTTTCAGTTTGTGAGGTCAGATAATCTGTTACATCACAATATTTATTACAAAGTCACTAATATTTTCGACTTTAAAAAGTCATCATCAGGTGCATGAGATGCAAACAATTTTAAATTAGGTGATAGTTGATCTAACAATTAATGACATAGCAAGTAACGCACATGCTGGCATTTGCAAGTATGTAAGTTTCGTGCCTCTTGAGGTAAACTGTACATGGTAAAGCTGAACACTGATGCTAGGTTCTCGTATGTGTATAAAACAAGGAAAGGCACAGCATGATATTAACCTTATGCAATTAAGGCTAAGTATTCTCATTAGGTCATATCATTAAACTTAAATTTGTACAATTTCATATTAACTATGTTAAAATGTTATATATAATGTATAAATTTAAAAGGGATGGAAAAAGCTGTGATGCAAATGCTGTTGGTAGGAGAGCACGCAGTCTAATGCCATATTTGTATAGTTGTTCGGTTGTTTACGTCCAGACAAGGAGGCGTGTTTCACCCGACGTTACATGTTTTAGACTCTAACCTAGCATCAGTGTTCAGCTTTACCATGTACAGTTTACCTCAAGAAGCACGAAACTTATATACTTGTAAATGCCAGAACGTGCATTACTTACTATATCATTAATTGTTAGATCAACTATCACCTAATTTAAAATTGTTTGCATCTCATGCACCTGATGATGACTTTTTAAAGTCGAAAATATTAGTGACTTTGTAATAAATATTGTGATGTAACAGATTATCTGACCTCACAACTGAAAAGTGTATTTGACTGAAAATTTATTATATATAATTATTAAATGTTCTTTAAGTTGTCTTAATTTATGGCGTTCATTACCAACATATTTGTAATATTCAGTAGCATGTTGTAAAGAATAATGTCGTTGGATATTGAACTTCTTAATCAGTTGGAGTGTTTTATGACAAATTAAACATTTACTTATCCACTTCTCTCTACGAAAAAGAACTCCTCCTCCCATGATACATTAAACGCATTGGGTATAGCGGGACGCTTTAGTGTATGAGCGGAAGCTCCGTCTTCAAAGTTCGCGATCATACAGCAGAGTCACCACTGCACCGACACTGAATGATGTACAGTATGTATACGTCACACCGCTCGTGAGACCCGCTCTTTAAAGCACATAGCGCTCATTTCTCAGAATCACGTAATGTGCCCAGCCCTGTACTTTGGTAAGTTTTAGTTGTTGAGGCAAGAAGTTTCTTAAGCGACTCAAACAGTGAATGGAGGAACAGATTATTTTATCGTTTCTTTAACTTGAAAATTCCAATTTAAATTATTATCGAAAAAAGAAGCCAAGATTTTTTACGACAGATGAATAAGGGATTAGCGGGTTTGGGTTTGGGCATAAACTGGTTTGTAAGTTTTACCAATCTGACAATTTTGAACAGATATGACTTTTGATTATTTACATTGGCAAAAATAATTCCCATTCACCCTTCTCCATCCGTGAGTGGGTCTGTAATGAGGACAGAAATGTTTCCACAGGCGGACCTTTACTCTTCATGATCTATATTAGTGACGTGACTAATATGATAAAACACTGCAGATACCATATTTATGCTGACAACTTGCAAATTTATTTGCATTTCCACCCTGACGAGACTAGTGACGTAGTAAATAAAACAAACAAAGACTTGAATTCGATTTCACTGTGAGCACACAAATTTGGATTAAGGTTAAATCCAGAGAAATCGCAAGCAATCGTAATGGGACATAATCGTCTACAAAGCACTCTTGATAGTAGTACTATACCACATATAATATTGAATGGGATTATTGTTAAATACAGTGAAACAGTTGAAAATCTTGGCATTTTTATGGATAGCGATCTAAACTGGAACACTCAAGTAACACACATGTGCAAAAAAATATTTTCTCAACTTCACTCCTTGTTTCATATGAAAGAATTTCTACCACTTACAAGTAAACCTTCACTTGAGGTAAAAAACAATGAAAATGAAACTTATATTTTTGGAATCAGCATAATAAAATATGAATAATCCTAAAATGTCGTAACTCGACTGTAATTATCAAGTGCGATACACAGCCCAGAACACGAGGCTTCAAGCAGCAAGAAAACATACTTTCAACTAGCGATTAATGCATAAGAAGGAAAACGATGATGTGGTCATCATGTTACTTAACGCATCGTATTCCAGAATCTGATTTGTTTTTATCCAGAAACATATGTCGCACAACAGTGATAGCTAATGCAAAATGTTGGAAACACAAATTGTCAGTACACCACCCGCACTTTATACAGGCTGATTTTGCACAGATCGTACATATTCCTTGTACATTTCGGATACAGTACTCTGTAGTGTTTTGAAAACGTTGTCCACTTCTGGATCCCAATTCAGCTAACACCCAACCATACCCATGCGCCTGTTGGAATCGTGGAGAAGGAAACTTCAGGTAAACAAGCGACTGTAGTTTCAGTATATTGTTGCGTTGTTGTAATGTATCACATGAATCATCAAAATCTACATAATGAGAAATGTGTCAAATCATATGCTTGTATATTCGAAAAAAGTATCTGTCCAGAGATTGCTACTTATAAGTCTTATTTGGTGGTGTGATTTTAACTACTAGTTTTTCGGGACCATAGTCCCCTTCTTCTAACAGTTGCTTAATTGTATTTTCGTCGCAGTGGACATCATACGAGTCCAACAGCAGAAGATTGCAAGTTGCAGGATTAGGAAGGAATACGAGTATTTCTCGTAAGAATTGTATCCATATTTTTTGGTCATTTTTCCCGACGAAGTCCATTTTACTACAAGGTTGTCACTTTGGAAAATGCGTTCCGCAACTCTTTGACTTATACCTTTCGGTTCTTGGAGAATAAGTAGTAACTTTGGCATCAGTTTTCCAGCTTTAGAAACCACCGGCGTTATAGTGTAGGAATGTGTAGTTGCCCCCTTGGATTGCACGACACCATACACTTTACTGGTTCCTTGACGTTCTAATGTTCTGCCGAAAGGCATTTCCTTATGGAACCCACATTCATCTGTATTAAACACTTCATCATCATTGTATATGTCCAAACTGTCCAAAATCATACCACCAAATACGATTTATGAATTGCAATCTTTTGACAGTTGACTTTCGTGTGTTAACCAAGTGAATTTATGCTTCATACTGCTCCATGACCTATGGTTAAACTTTTTCTTTTTGTTTGTCGGTACACCTGACAGAATCCAATACTCTGTTACTTCACATTTTTCTTCAAAGCCAATGACTCGGGATGTTTTGGAGGGGACGGAGCGTATTGAGAACCGGAACTTTGTGAAGTACTTAATTCCTCTTCTGAGGTAGTATTTGTTTTTTCAGTCTCCCATTCTCGTACATGAGGCATGACATTGTCATCATTTCATGGTTCATTTTCATCAGTGTCCAGAGTATGACTTTCTTCAACTGCTTCAGATTCATAACTCTTTAATAAGTCATATATATCATCAACAATTTCAAGTTACTTCCGCGACATTTCACTGTCTCCTTATAACCCCCTTCATTTAGTTTATCCAAAATTTTAATCATTATATTCACTGGGTTCATCTTCAGCTCACTACACATAACATTACACAATAAACTGCAAGGTACAAACTAGCTGACAGCACGACTACTGTCTTCGCTCACGCGTCTAGCATTTCTGCGTGGTATAGTTGTTTGCAATCTAAGTAGCCCATGTCAACTTGATCTTGATTGGTCGCGATCTCTGGTGTTCATTGCGTTCGAGTTGTAAAATTTACGTATTTTGTATTGCTTTTAATGCTTAATCGAATGGTAATAAAGGTAAGTCTTTGTTTTCTTACCCCACCTGAAGGTTTACTTGTTAGTCTAAAACAGAATCTTATTCAGATACTTGTAATGCCCCATTTTGATTATTGCGATTCCTTGCTATCTAATGTAAGTTCACTCTTATCTGAGAGACTAAAACGTGTTCATAATGTGTGCATACGATTCATCTGCAATACTCGTAAATTTGACTATATGTATAACACCTTCCCTCCAGTTACTTCCATGGGTGCGTCTGAAGGAACGAAGAACAATACATTCACTGTCTCTTCTCTTTAGAATCATGCATACTTCTACTCCGAATTATCTGTTATCGTGCTTTCAATTTCTTACAACTCTTCGAAACCGACATCAAGCACTTATTTCTATCCCTCATCATAGAACGTCTTAATACTCATCTTCCTAAAATGTAGAAATACCCCGCATCTGGAATTCGTTGCCCAATGACGTCAGGGACTGCCGGACTTTATCACAATTCAAAATTAATTAGGCAAATTTTTTCTTAGTTAATGTGTTTTAGGTATTGTTAGAAGTATTGATTTGTATTTTTTTTCTTTTTCTTTTTTAATCTAGATTAAAATGTCAAGTTTCTTGTTTATGTTAGTTAATTAGTTAGGATGCAATTAATTATGATACTTAATCACTTATTTAAAGTTTGTGTGACTGCAACCTGTGTATATTTTTGTGTGGCTTTGCTTTGTTTATAGTGTTTTTTTCTCTGTCTCTTTATTTCTCGTGTAGCTTTACTTTGTATATAGTGTTTTTTTCTGTTTATTTCTGTTATTGTATTTGTATTCCTGGTGTTGTGGAAGAGAAGGCCTGATGGCCTTAACTGCACCAAAATAAATAAATAAATAAATAAATAAATAAATAAATAAATAAATAAATAAATAAATAAATAAATAAATAAATAAATAAATAAATATTTCGAAGAAAGCTTCTGTTGCACTCTATTATGAGAAGCAGTGTTTAGTGAAATCGTAACTAGAATTTGTTTCTTTTTGTAACAGAAGAGTAATAAATGTTATTTTCCCTCTTCCGAAGCAGCTTAAACTGACACTTTATTATACTTGTCATCGGAATTGATGATATCCCAGGAATCACCGTAGGATTACCTAACATTTGCATAACAGAAATCTGGCTTTCAGGTAGTAGCTCCCTGTAAAGCAGGTTTGAATAATTTCAAGGAAAAGTTGTTCCGGAGCCGGGTATCGATTCCGGGACCCTTCGCTTAGCGCGCGAACGCTCTACCGGCTGAGCTACCCCAGAAAAAAATTAAGTCACACAGTATTGTGTGCACTCATAATTGAGTTCTGACGTCTTGTCAGCTCATTTGAGTTGTGTGGATATAAGAGGAAAAATTGTGACGGTGTCGTGTATAGTTCCTGGGGTAGCTGAGTCTGTACAGCGTTCGCGCGCTAAGCGAAGGGTCCCGGGATCGATACCCGGCTCCGGAACAACTTTTCCTTGAAATCATTCGGATAACAGTTGGGAAAACGTCCGTAATCAAATCATTCGTCCTAATGAGAATTGAACTCACGCCCCAGCCTTCAACTCGCTATCGTTTGAGCTATGTCGACGACCACAACAAACATTAATTTTACCTATTGTGTGCTTTCTCGATTTTTCTTAACAATTGGGAACACAAATGAGTAGTACAACAAAACTAGACAATGACAATATTCTTTCTCATTTCCAACTCATTGGCAATTATATCGATGATTTCCCAGAGCCGAATATATTCATTGTCTTTCCTTTTCCCTCCACGGAATTGATATTTGCTAGTTTATATTGAACAGCTATATTCAAAGTTCATAAAACACTGATGAAAATGAAAACAAAACTAGAATGAAAACATATCAAATGTGCCACAACAAACAATACACAGTGTTATATATCACCTCGCTCTTGGATATTCTATTCAAAGTTGGGAACTAAAATCAGAAAAAAAAAGTATATAGGCCTATATCAAGCTGGATGATAGAGGATTCCATGTTGCTGCTTAGGACAACATCTACCATAAAATAATAATTAATTCTTAAATAATATCCTCACAAAACAATTATCTAAAATCTCATACTCAGCTATTCGTTGGATAAGTTTTAATTGATATTACTATAACCTCTCTGTTTAATATTAATATTTTATATTGATTTGGGGAGTAATACAGGAAGCAGTCACACCAATGTCCGTATAAATGGTTGTAGAGTACAATGGATGGTAAGGAAGTATTTCTACATGTTGAATCTAAATACAATTTATAAATTCGTTAATCTTCCATGCTACGTACCCATTAGAGTTATACGAAATGTTTATTCGGCCTTCTTGAGTATATTATTCAATATGTCATTATTGTTTGCGGATGGAAATACAATAGTAATATGCGTTACAAGAGCGGTATGTTGAAGTTTTCATGTTCGAGGAAAGGTTTGAAAAAGCGAAACGTAGTACAGCTTTTTTAATTTCCGAGAATTGAAAGAAAACATACCGCTCGTGTATCGTACATTATACTGTGCGAAGAGCGTTTATTACATACCTGAAAGAGGAATTTCTAATTAGTTGCAATGAAATCTCCATCTTGGTTTCTGTTCAATGACGGCAAATTTGCAAAACAAATATATCTATCTTCAACATTGTTGCTTTAAAATGTTTTCTGTGTTTACTATACTCCAGCAGCCCGTGATATATGTCTGTTTTTTCCCCCAGTCTATGATGAGTCTGGAATCGTGTTGATTTTTTCACGGCTTCATTAATGTTACTTCCATCACGAATGCAGTAACTTTAGTGGAGTTGTAGAGTTTACTTAATTTTTTTTTAAATATTAAAAACAATAATTAACAGTGCAATTTAGGTAAAATTGCAGTGATAAGTTTCCAATTTATAATTATTACTATATTGAACGTCTCTAAAAATAATATGTTAAAAGCCTAAAGCAGTAAAATCAATATGTCACTTAAGCGGTAAGAAGAGGGAAATTGTTATGTGTGTTAGGTTGGGAATACTGAATGTGGAAATTTAGACTTTCCGCGGATTGGTTTTGTGCGGAAACCAAGCAAATACGCACGATCTCGCACAAAAATTATTCTGAGTCCGTTAAAATTAATACAAAAACGAATACTTAAAATTTGTTTAAGACACGTTTTGGTTATTGCACTAAATTAATTTATTCCGAATTTAATGGATTTCATACTGAAGAAATTTATACACATACTGTGTTAAAATTTTATCATGAAAATCGTAATAAGTTTATATTACAGACACACAATCATGACACAAGACGAAATAATAGTTCAGCATTAGTAGAACCTAAATGTTTCACATCTGCTGGTCTAAAGCATAACATTAATTTTAGCTCTCGGGTGTATAATTCTCTAGCTAAATTGCACCCAGAACTTCTGAAATATAACCCACTAAAATATAATAAGAAAATTAAAAACGTGTCAATGTCTTCAATTTGATTAAATAAATTTATAGTCTATGTATATGAATTAATGAGCCTGTATTAGCCTATATTTGTGTTCTGTAATTTCGGAATATATATTTTTCATAAATTGTTATACTTGATTCACGTACGATATTATTCTTCTTTATGTTAATATTATATTATGTAATTTCATTGTAGCTGTAATTTTACTTTTAGTTCATATTCTATTTTATTTATATATTCCTCTTATATTAATAATATATCTGAACTTGAACCGAACACGAGCGCTGCTCATTCGGTCCTAAAATTTATTAATATCATTTTATCCTCTTTTTTATATTTATGTATTTTATTCTATTTCTATTGTTATAAATTATATTCTGTAGTCTGTTCTATATTCTTTATTCTGTATTAATAATTAGGAATAAATAAATTCAACCGACAAATCGTATTGACAAATAAGACATCACTTGAAGTATTTTGATGTAATAAACCTCTTGCCGGGAACCCTTTTGTTTTTTAACAGTAGGGCACGAAATTGTTCAGTCTAGAATTCGATACAAATTATTTTCTGTAGGACGTACGCTCTTACACTGTACTTCAATTCAGTCCACAACGTAGGGAACTCTGTTTACATGTCACCTATCCAAACAGTTCAATTACTAGAAATACCTTGACAATGTTTTTCGTGGTAAATGGATTGGGCGTGGTGGTTCAGTATCTTGGCCTGCTAGGTCACCTGATCTAAGCCCGTTGTACTTTTTGTGTGAGGTGAATGAAAACCAAATTTTATATTACTCCAGTTATACGGGTCGTTGCTGCAGCCCATAAATTAAGAGCTATTCCTAGTAGACAATTTGTGTTTGCAATGGTCAGGCAGTTAACGATTATGAGGTGCAGAGTCTGTATCGAATCAGGAGGATCATACTTTGAACAAAATCTGCTATAATTTGTTAATTTTCGCTATGAATAAAATGTAATTATTTTTACACAAAGAATTGTTGAGGAAAATAAAATTTGAAATGATATAACAATTTTAAGGACAGGGTTTGTTCTCCAGTATGAAATACACTTGCATGCGAAGTTTCATGAATTCATCAATTAAAAATTTAAAAGTTAAGAGGAAAATGGGTTTCGAAAATGTCAGTTACAGTAAATGAGCGACAAGCTAGCTGAATATGAGAACTCTTGTCCATATTTAAATGAACAAGTCGATTGACACACGCTCAAGTTTCAGGTCATAACTCGAAAAGTATTATAAATATTTAAACGTTATTTTCACCGTACTGAGGGCTAATCATTAACCCTTTGAATGAGTCCATTTAGAATCAGTAATATTTCTGAACTTTCTGACTCATATGATTTGTCTGATAATTTCATTTGGTATCCTCAGAAGTAGTTTCGTTCTTTGCCGATAGAGTGCAGTACCCGTCAGTTCCTTGGCCAGCTGTTGTTAGGAAGGGGATTTCTTTGTATTTTTTTTGTTTTTAAATGGTGTCTCTATGAAAAAAATTCAGATCAGAAAGGGTTAAAGAAATACATTTTTTCGGCTTCCGAAGGTGTTTGTGACTCTTATACTTAAGACTCCAACACAATTTGAACACTATTAATGTCTAGAATTATAGTCAAACATCTAAAAATCCTAAACCATATTGTTGTACGCCATGAAAGTTTCTAATTATAATTTAATATCGGTACTTTGAAATATAACATAATGCTGAACACAGTGGGGACTCAAAATTAAAATTGAACTCTTGTAAGTCATCAACATTCATCATCAACATTTCACGGCTTAAGCCATTTAGGCTCGTTCCGGTCTCATAGATTTCAATTAAAAAGTTGTATCCATCTCTTCTTTGGCCTACCAACACTTCTTCTACCCTCTGGATTATAATCTAAAATGATTTTTGGTATTCGGCCTGGTTTCATACTCTGAACATGCTCCTTCCAATTGTTCCTATATTGCTCTATTTTATCCATCAGTTTAAAAATATTTAATTCATTCCTGATATCTTCACTTTTCCTTTTATCCAAAAGTGTGCAACCAGCTACACTACGTAAAAACTTCATTTCAGCTGCTTCTATAGTTTTTTCTTCTTTCTTGGTTAAAGTCCAAAATTCACTACCATACAGCAATATAGGCACAGCCATAACCTTATAGAATTTTAGTTTGGTTTCTCTTCTAGTGTATTTCAGGGATCTCTTTATTGTGCCACATATAAAATTAAATTTACTAAGTTTATTAAAAAGATCTTCCTTCTTAAAATAGGAGATATTACAGCCTAGATAGTTAAAATTATTTACTTGCTCAATAGGTTTCCCATCCAAAATAATTTTTGCTCGTAAGGTATCTGGTCCTTTAAAAGCTAAAACTTTAGTTTTCTTTGTAGATATATTAAGATTATAATTTTTAAGAATATTACTTAGTTGAAATGTGGCCTTCTGTAAATCATTTTCTAAGTCCCACAGTAAATTGAACACCGTTAAATTACCAAATTATAGTTACAATATTTATCTTTGTGTAGCTGACCCCTTATACTTAAAATTGTTGTACGCCATGATACTTTCTAATTATAATTTAATGTCAGTACTTAGAAATATAACATAATGCTGAACAACGTGAAAACGCAACACCAATTTGAACACTATTAATATCTAGAATTATAGTCAAACATCTAAAAATCCTAAACCATATTGTTGTACACCGTGAAAACTCAAAATTAAAATTGCATTCTTGTTAAGTCCCACACGAAATTGAACACCGTTAAAGTACCAAATTATAGTTACAATATTTATCTTTGTGTAACTGACCCCTTATACATAAAAATTGTTGTACGCCATGATAGTTTCTAATTATAATTTAATGTCAGTACTTAGAAATATAACAATGCTGAACAACGTGAAAACGCAACACCAATTTGAACACTATTAATGTCTAGAATTATAGTCAAACATCTAAAAATTCTAAACTATATTGTTGTACGCCGTGATAGTTTCTAATTATAATTTAATATCGGTACTTTGAAACATAATGCTGAACACCGTGAAAACGCAAAATTAAAATTGCATTCTTGTTAAGTCCCACACTAAATTGAACACCGTGAAAGTGCCAAATTATAGTTACAATATTTATCTTTGTATAGCTGACCCCTTATACTTAAAAATTGTTGTACGCCATGATAGTTTCTAATTATAATTTAATGTCAGTAATTAGAAATATAACAATGCTGAACAACGTGAAAACGCAACACCAATTTGAACACTATTAATGTCTAGGATTATAGTCAAACATCTAAAAATTCTAAACCATATTGTTGTACGCCATGAAAGTTTCTAATTACAATTTAATATCGGTACTTTGAAATCTAATATAATACTGAACACAGTGGAGACTCAAAATTAAAATTGAACTCTTGTAAGTCCCACAGTAAATTGAACACCGTTAAATTACCAAATTACAGTTACAATATTTATCTTTGTGTAGCTGACCCCTTATACTTAAAATTGTTGTACGCCATGATACTTTCTATTTATAATTTAATGTCAGTACTTAGAAATATAACATAATGCTGAACAACGTGAAAACGCAACACCAATTTGAAGACTATTAATGTCTAGGATTATAGTCAAACATCTAAAAATTCTAAACCATATTGTTGTACGCCATGAAAGTTTCTAATTACAATTTAATATCGGTACTTTGAAATATAATATAATACTGAACACAGTGGAGACTCAAAATTAAAATTGAACTCTTGTAAGTCCCACAGTAAATTGAACACCGTTAAATTACCAAATTACAGTTACAATATTTATCTTTGTGTAGCTGACCCCTTATACTTAAAATTGTTGTACGCCATGATACTTTCTATTTATAATTTAATGTCAGTACTTAGAAATATAACATAATGCTGAACAACGTGAAAACGCAACACCAATTTGAACACTATTAATGCCTAGGATTATAGTCAAACATCTAAAAATTCTAAACCATATTGTTGTACGCCATGAAAATTTCTAATTACAATTTAATATCGGTACTTTGAAATATAATATAATACTGAACACAGTGGAGACTCAAAATTAAAATTGAACTCTTGTAAGTCCCACAGTAAATTGAACACCGTTAAATTACCAAATTACAGTTACAATATTTATCTTTGTGTAGCTGACTCCTTATACTTAAAATTGTTGTACGCCATGATACTTTCTAATTATAATTTAATGTCAGTACGTAGAAATATAACATAATGCTGAACAACGTGAAAACGCAACACCAATTTGAACACTATTAATGTCTAGAATTATAGTCAAACATCTAAAAATTCTAAACCATATTGTTGTACGCCATGAAAGTTTCAAATTATAATTTAATATCGGTACTTTGAAATATAATATAATACTGAACACCGTGAAAATTCAAAATTAAAATTGCACTCTTGTTAAGTCCCACAGTAAATTGAACACCGTTAAATTACCAAATCATAGTTACAATATTTATCTTTGTACTAACAATATTTCAACAGTATAAATGTATCAGAAATTCACCACTTTTTATTACTCGTATTTAAATTATACTCGTGAATATCTCATTTAATTGGCTTTTCATATACAGTTTGATGAAGGTAAACAGAGTTTTAAAATGTTGGTAGTAGTGTTTCTCGTCGCCACTTTTTTTCGTCGTCGAATAATTATTTCGTTCGTAATTGATCTGAAATGTAGCAATTTGTATGCTAATCTCATTGCTTCTATTCTCAGTACGTGTTTTTCGATTAGTTTTTTTTATCGATGCAATAAATAACGAAATTTAGACTGATTACCTGCAATTTTGTTCCAATATCTCTTCTGCTTGTATCATCGATTATTGTATAAGTAGCTACAAATCTAAGGGAGAGAGGTTCAGATTCTTGAGTCATGTGTTAATGAGAGGGTTGCCATAGCTCTTCCAAACTGGGTTGAAGCATCGCATTTGGTTTTGACTGAATTCTTTGGCTAGTAGCTAATATTATCTGAAAGTGGTGTCTTTCGATGCAGCCATAAAATATGATCATCAGCGAATGAGAACGTTGCTAAATTCATATTAAAAATCCGCTAAAATATTCCAGCGTGAATATGTTAGGAAAGAATTCACAAACAATTTGGGACAACACTGGAATTTTACTTGAAGCAAGTAAAGAGATAGGTTTGGAAGTAAATCCCGAAATGACAAAGTATATGATTATGTCTCGTGACCAGAATATTGTACGAAATTAAAATAAAGAAGATGGAAATTTATCCTTTGAAGAGGTGGAAAAATTCAAATATCTTAGATCAACAGTAACGAATATAAATGATAGTCGACACCACCTCATTCTAGTGCCGAGGTCATGGAAAGCATGGGGCTCTACCTCCATGCCCCCAAAGTGCCTTCATGGCATGTTACGGGAATACCTTTACCTTTTACTCGATAGGAAATTAAACACAGAATAAATATAGGAAATGCATGTTATTATTCAGTTGGGAAGCTTAAGTCATCCAGTCTGCTGAAGAGACAAATTCACTTGCTGACTTACGTTTCTGATAAATGCACTATTATATGAAATAGTAATATACGTTACAAGAGCGGTATGTTGACGTTTTCATGTTCGAGGAAAAGATTGAAAAAGCGAAACGTAGTTGAGCTACTTTAATTTCCGAGAACATGAAAACAAACATACCGCTCATGTATCGTACATTATTTTGTTGCGAAGATCGTTTATTACATACCTGAAAGACGAATTTCTAATTAGTTGCAATGAAATCTCCATCTTGGTTTCTTTTTAATGACGGCAACTTCGGAAAACCAAAATATCTTCCTTAAACATTGTTGTTATAAAATGTTTTCTGTGTTTACTATACTCCAGCAGACCATGATATACGTCTGTATTTTTTCCCCGAGTCTATAAATGCGAACTTAAAACAAACGGTAAGGTTATGTAATGATTTATTTTTAATTTTAATATTTTAACAATATTATTTATATAACATATTACAGTAATAACATCCGCATCTGGAATCTTGTTGATTTTTTCACGGCTTCCTTAATGTTACTTGTATCAGGAATGGAATAATTTTCGTGGAGTAATAAACTGTACTTAATTTTTGCAAATAGTTAAAAACAATAATTAACATTGCAATTTAGGTGAAATTGCAGTGGTAAGTTTCCAATTTATAATTATTACTATGTTAAACGTCTCTAAAAATAATATGTTAAAAGCCTAAAGCAGTAAAATGAATGTCGCGCTTAAGCGGTAAGAAGAGGGAAATTGTTATGTGTGTTACGTTGGGAATACTGAATGTGGTATTTCACACTTACCGCGTATTGGTTCTGTGCGGAAAACAAGCAAATACGCACGATCTCGCACAAAATTATTTATACCTATTACTGTGAAAATTGTAAGTAAATTAGCCTCCACACTAAGCCAAATACAATCATAATTTTTTCTCATTTTCTCTCTCTTTTTTTCTTCGATTTTTGCTCTAGTGTGTTATTTATTGGTGTGAAATAGCTAGCTAGTTTAAATAAATAAATAAATCAGTCAGTCAGTAAGTGAATGAATGAATGAATGAATGAATGAATGAATGAATGAATGAATGAATGAATGAATGAATGAATGAATGAATGAATGAATGAATAAATAATTGCAATTTTTATGAATCAGTGAGCTAAAACGAAGCATGATATATCTGTACTGTATTATCATTCACTTCGAAAGTTTCCCTCTATTTTATTATGGTGTGTTGATGTTTTAAATATTTAGTAGCAAGGAATTTGAGGTGATTTATAGTGAAAAGAGCAAGGAACTTTCGTAAGTCGATGGTTTTAGGTATTGTTTTTAAAGATGCATTTTAATAATATGGAACTTCGGATGTGTAAGACAAGTTATTTTCTAAAATAAAATTTCTTACATAATACAATTCGAAGAAGCTTTGATCATAACTGTGAAACAAGATATGCCCTTACTTATTAAATCATCTTACAATCTTCAAAGTCCTCAAAGAGAAAGCCGAAAAAAAGACTTTGTATGAGCAACCCCCAAAATTCATGAGACAAGAGTTGAATAAAGCGAACAGCGACATTTTTACAGCTCAAGGCATCAAAAGACTCGAATTATAAGTAGAATTGCAAGGTGCCTCTTGAAAAGTGAGCCTGATTATATGCACAATTTTAATTTTGACGTTTATGTTGCCATCTCAAAATTAAAACAGAAATAAAAGAATTGCAATATAAGTTTCTTTAATCATACCCACATAAATTATCTGGTACTAAGTCTTGCCAACTAGAAAGGATAATTTTACTAGTGGTTCCTTTCCGGATTGTGGGAACTACTCCAACATAATGCCTGAAAGTCACGGAGAACCACTTGGAACGTTTTGAAGCTATCTGGAAATCACTTCGAATAATTTTCATAACCACTTCGTACTCGTTCCTGTCTGAGGACGAAAATCTGTTGTAGTCAGATCGGGTGAATTTAGAGCTCTTGTGGTCCACTATAACAATCGCTCACTTAGTAACAAGAGTTGTATTAGGCTTAGAAACGCTTCAGGGTTTCGTTGAAGCTGCTTCTCGTAATATCACTTCCAGCGGCTTTTGTTTCAGACTCAAGCCTGGGAGGATACCACGGAGTTACTGACTCTAATTTAAGTTTCTCGGAATATCATACACACCACAAAACTGATTTTACACTCCTGTTACACTTTCAAATGTAGTAAATACAAATTTGATTCTGCGCCGTTTTGGAAGTAACAATTTTAATTTTTCGATCGTTTTTCATACTACTAATACTCTGTATTATGATGTATTACAAAATATTGGAATATAAGGTAGTTGCAGAGTTTCATTGTCTTACTTTTCAATTTTAAATTATTAGGGTATTGTCGGTCCTATATTTCAGTGACTGCTCATTGTTTATATACTTCCGGTTTATTTTGTCTTCTTCTTATTCTTCTTCTTCTTCTTCTTCTTCTTCCCTCCAAGTATTAGGCCAAATGGCCTGTTACGATCTCACAGTTGAATTTTCAATCCAGCGCTTCTTTGGACGACCGAGCGATCTCTTCCCGTTTGGACGATAGTGGAGCATAACTTTTGGGATTCTATCTCTATGCATGCGATGCAGATGATTTATCCAGTTGTTCTGATAATGTTTTACGTTATTAATTACAGGTTCTAGTTGTAATTCTTCCATTACATCTTCATTGCGTTTGTGATCCCATTTCGTATATCCCGCTGTATATCTAATAAATTTCATTTCATTAGCCGTTATTCTGCTTTCGTCTTTCTTCCTCAATGTCCATGCCTCACTGCCGTAACAAAGTACAGATCTCGCCAAGGTCTTGTAGAGGCGAATTCGAGTATGCCTTTGTACTAGGGAAGGTTTCATAATGGTGTTAATTATTCCCATTGTTTTGGTGTATTTAGAAATTTTCTGTGAAATGTCTATTTCATCGAAAAAAGATCATGTGTATCCGAGATATGTAAAATAATTTATCTTTTCTAATATTTTTGAATCTAAACATATTTTGCTAGGCACAGGGTATTTTCCGCAGAAGGCCATAATTTTAGTTTTTTCTTTGTTGATTTTCATGTCATATTTAATTCCTATTTTATTATGACTGATATTTCTCCCAGCCGTAAATATTGTTAAACTATAAATTAAGTAAAATAAATACATTAATCAATCACTAAAATAAGTTTAATACGAATTAATAACAAAAAACATTTCTTCTAAGAGAAAATGTTTTCAGAATCACATTTTTCATATAATTCCCTTGTTCTACTTTTACAAGTCCTTCACACCTCTACACTTACCTACCTTACCTCCCGTTTCAGTTACCTGTCATCATATCGTAATCTCTTCACATGCACGCAAAAGAGCCGCATACTATCCATACTGACACATAAGATATCACCGTATTCATCATCATACACAATCTCGTTCTCGCGCTTGTGGAATACCTTACCCAATGACATCAGAAACTGTCGGAATTAAGCAGCGTTCAAAAACAAACTCATTAAACAGAGCAGAAATTTTGGACCCAAAATATATAATGCATTAATTAGAGCTTACCCTGAGCTAAGTACACTTATCACACATAGATTTAAGAAACAAATCAGATTAATTATTTAATTGTTTAAGCTAAGTGAGTTAAAAATTGATACTTGTAATATTTATGTACTTTTGTATTTTCTATTTGTATATAGAACCTATTATTACATGCTGTATGTATTTTACCATTTATTAATGTTATTGTGCTCAATGAACTCTCTTAATTTTGTGATATATTTTGTATAACTGATCTGAACTGCGCCCGAGCACGAGCTTCTGCTCTTTCGGGCTGCAATGCCTAATGTAGCTCAAGTGTAAAGTATTAAATAAATAAATAAATTAATTAATTAATTAATTAAATCAAATTAAATTTTCTTACTGCGTAGAGTAGGTTTTTTTACTTAATTAATAAAAATTGTCTTTCTTCTTAACTTTTACAATAAACTGTCTAGTTTTTATTAATCAATTAATCTTTCAGTACTTTTATTTTTATTGCTTTTGTAAATTTAATATTAATTGTAATTAAAATTGTAATTGTATTCTTAATATTGTAGTTGTAATCTCCTGGTAGAGGGGAAGAGAAGGCCTGATGATCTTATCTGTACCAGGTTAAATAAATAAATAAATAAACAAATAAATAGATAAATAAATAAATAAATAAATAAATAATCATCTAAAAAGGCACATTTGATGTAATGAGTAGTTGTGTGGTTTGTATTATTGTGACTAATTGTGAAATTTTGTTTCAGTTGTGCCAACTTGTAAAGATGACCGCGAGGAATTGCTGGGCGCCCTGAAACACGAGACGGTAGCGCTGAGGTGTGAGGTGGACGCGAACCCACCCCTCGTGACGTTCCACTGGACGTTCAATAACTCGGGCGATCTGGCAGAGGTGCCTCCGTCTCGCTTCACGAGCGTGGGTTCTGTGTCTCGCCTCAACTACACCCCAGTCTCCGACATGGACTACGGCACCCTCGCCTGTTGGGGCTCCAACGCGGTCGGCCACCAACGGGCGCCGTGCATCTTTCAGGTAGTGGCTGCAGGTAACTTGCAAGGCTTCAGAACTCACCTTGACCTTCCCTGTCACCGCACTTCACTCTTAGGGTATTTGCATTGTCTTACTACATAAATTTCTTGTGCAAAAATACTTTCGCTTTATGTGACTGATTCCTGAAATTTACCGGTAACTATGACAGCAAAATTACTGTTTCTTTAATACTATGAATCGTATAAAATAAATAGAGTGTTACAATAAGTGTCTCCTACTTTTAATATATAGGATGTTTCTAAATTAGACCGACAAACTTTGGGCTCGGATAGAAAACCTTTTTTCAAACAATTTTTGTTCAGAAACTCATGGACTGCGACACTTCCTTTCAGAGCGAGAAGGGTTTATGTAATTACAAGGTTCGATCGTACAGGAAGGGATTGAAGTACTAATTAGTTACGTGAAAAGTGAATAAACAAATCATTAATGTTACAGGCACAATTTATTGACCCAAACATACAGAAAAAACGTAAACAAAACAAAGTGAATGTAAAGGAATATTCACTTCAATGTTGCTTTATTGTTCCATCACTATAACAAGTGCTGGAACACACGTCCAATGACTTTCAGACAATCATTGCATCGATGTGCCATACTTTGTCGTATCCTTTCAAAGACGCCAGGTATTTCCCTTATTTCAGCAACTGTCCATACAATGCGTGTTGCAAGATCTCCTTCATAGTCAACAGGAGTGTCATAAACCACAGGTAGTAATCTAATTGCATTAATGCATGATACCGAGCTCAGGGAATAAACAAACGCGGTCGAATAATGATACTGCGCTGACGGAGTAAACAAACTGAATGGTAGCATAAAACTCCTCTTGCACTGAAACGAAACGTCATAGGCCATGGGTTTCTTAACGAAAAGTGTTCGAAAGAAGTTTATCTATCCGATCCAAATTTTGCTGGTCTAATTTAAAAACACCCTGTATAACAGCTGCCGTGTTTATAAAGTTATAGCAGTCATCTTTTTCCCATAGTTACAGATTTGGTTGACAAATATTCATGGAACGTTACACCATTCCCCAATGAGTCGAGATCATTAAAATTTATTATTAAAAAGGTTATAATTTAGCCAACCATTCCGTGCATTATATGAAGTGTTCAGTGTGTGTAAGATATCGGGCTATGATAAGGGAATGTTTTTGGCCTCAAATAGAAGGTATGAATCTCAGAAACGTCTCGTTTCAGCAAGATGGCACCACACATCATTTCGCGTGATGGTGATGTTAACTGGCACTCGAGATCATGTAATTTAACGCCGCTGGATTACTTCTTATGGGGTTATGCTAAATAACGGGTTTATGCCAAGCCGGAAACAGTTAATGACCTTAGGAACAAAATCGCTTGCGTTATTCGTGAAATTGAGCCTGGTTTATGTTTGTCTGTTATTTAAAATTGGAAGACACGTACAGTATACGTACAGACCAACAAAGCCGCGGCGTCCATTTAACTGACTTCTCTTGTAATGCTATTAAGTGTGCTTCAAAATAATAGTAATTAAATAAATAAACCTTATACAAGAGTATCCTTGCGTCATAAATCACAGCTGGATTAATCATATTGGTAAAGAAAAATCAAACATGCATTCTGATTGGTTAAATTAAAACAAGCATTGTTCGGACTCTTTTCTAATACGGAATTCCAATAAAAAGACTTGTTCCTGTATTGCCCAGAATAAAATTTAAATGTAATAATTAGTGTCTATGAATCATTAAGATGACGTCTTAAATTTTATGTAAACAAAAAAGGTCCTAAGGTCAATCTCACCTGCACTGTAGCGGGCTTAGTTTCAAAGTTAGTAAGCAGTTCGTTCTTAAAGTGACTCCTGAAGACCAGTCAATACAGATAGGTTTTATGTTGTAACATTTTCTTTGGAACAGACCTAGAGATTTGCTTTACTTTGATTTTCATCTTATTTGTATTTCTTACATCTGATAGGAGGTAGATATAGGAGGTTTCCCAGGAACGATTGCACAATTTAATGAATGGCGTACTGGACCTTATCCGCCGAATTTAGCACCTGTATGATGACGCTCACTTTAGTCTGAGAATTAGTCGTCATCTCAATCGACTTTTTCCGAAAAGATGGATTGGTCGAGGGGGATCCACTGAATGGCCTGCTCTATCGCCAGATTTAATTCCAAGGATTTTTATGTCTGGGGACATTTGAAGTCCATAGTTTATGCAGCTCCTGTACGTACCTAATGGTGACATGCTGAGAAAGTGTATCCGAAATGAATTTGAACTATTAGGAAACACTCCAAGCGTTTTTAATAGAATACGCCAAAACAAGGAACGCAGAGTTAGGGGATGCATCGACATAGAAGGAGGCTACTTTGAACAATTTTTGTAATAGTGTCACCTGTACTACGAACTTGGTTGTTAGCACTGAAGTACCGCAACTCTGAAACTAAGCATTTTCAGTACCATGTTTGTATGAATGTTTTTCAATGTTTTGTTGTTAGAAATATGCCCTCTAAATATTTGATACCAATTTACATACACCTTACAAATGGATATTGTTTATTTTCATGTAGAGATATTTCACGACTCGTGTTGTGGTTTCAGGACCATACTGTACTTCTCATTCTGTATAAGTGTTCAGCAAACTTTGCAACCTTACAGCGGTCGATTGAAATGTTTATTTTCCAAATACAAGTGGAGTTTCATGTAGCAGTCAAATAACTACAAGCTTGTACGTTCATCCCGAGACTATTACGCGTAACAAGTATTTTGTGCTTTTGTTTATCCTTTATTCGTGTATACACGGTCATCGAGTGATTGAAACACTACATGATTGCGAAATTATTTCCACGCATTTAGCTAGCGTCGAGAACTAACTTAGTTCGGGGAAGTACAATGAACATGATTTTATTAAATTCTCAATTGTTTTGCAGTTGAGTGGAAATGCCAGAACCGTTGCAACTAAGACTAAAGAGCATGGATGTACTGTTGATTGGAAACTGTGTTCGTAGTTCAAAATTCCATCTTTCAATGTATTCCTTGTTAATATATTTGCCATATAAAAGCACTTTTGATATTGGAATTTAGAATTTTGTAGCATTTTGGGTGGGAAAGTTTTAATGAAAAATTTAATGGTAGAAATTCAGCGTAATCAATGTGTTTCTAGATTTCTCAGTTAAAATTTTTAAAGTAATAAATAAGTAAAAGGACATAAATTTACAGTGAAACATACCAAAAATGGATATTTGGTGCAGGATCATGCTCAGTACAAACTACATTACCTGAAAGAGTCAGAACTCAACTTCTAGATAATATTATTATTATTATTATTATTATTATTATTATTATTATTATTATTATTATTATTATTTGCCCATATACAGTACCTGTTCTTAGTGGACGTTCGATGCAGCATCATGCTCACTATATAAGATTACATTATCTGAAAGGATCAATACTCAACATCTGGATACTATTATTTTTTCATTATTATTGTTATTAATAATATTATTATCATTCTTATTATCTTTCATATATAAGAAAGCTCTTCGCTTCTGATTTGATATTGAAATGTCGTTGTACTCTATTTGTATTTTTATCATTCCACTCACAAATTTATTTTCATATTTGTGACGTAGAACCGTATCATTCTTCATGCTAAGTACAAGACTATTTAACTTAAGAATTAACCGTCACATGAAAATGAAACTCGCCTGTTATTGTTGTATTCCCCTTTTCTCCATCATTTTTCCTTTGATCTTCTTGTATTATCATTTTTATAACATCCTCTTGTTTACTAGTCTTTCCCTTGTTCTTCTTGTCTTCCCCTCTTTATTTTTGTCTCTTTCTTGTTCTCCTTGTCTTCCCCTTGTTCTACTTGTCTTCCCCTCTTTATTTTTGTCTCTTTCTTGTTCTCCTTGTCTTCCACTTGTTCTACTTGTCTTCCCCTCTTTATTTTTGTCTCTTTCTTGTTCTCATTGTCTTTCCCTTATTTCCCTCTGATCTCCTTGCAATCCCTCTTGCTCTCTTTGTATTCCCTTTGTTTTTTGTATATTATCCGTATTCTTTTCGTATTGTCCTTATTCTTCTTATATTCATCACAAACACCTTGTATTTATTTTGTTCTGTATGCATTCCCTACTTTTCCTAAGTATTTCCCTTGTTCTCCATATATTCCCCTTATTCCCTTTGTATTCCCCTTTCTCTCCTTGTGTTTTCTTTGTTATCTTTGTATTCCCCTTGTTCTCCTTTTGTTTTCTTTGTTCTCCTTGTATTCCTCTTGTCTTCCCCTTGCTCTCCTATGGTTTTCTTTGTTCTCCTTGTATTCCCCTTGTCTTCCCCTTGCTCCCTAATTTGTTTTCTTTGTTCTCCTTGTATTCCCCTTGTCTTTCCCTTGCTCTCTTTTTGTTTTCTTTGTTCTCCTCGTATTCCCCTTGTCTTCCCCTTGCTCTCCTTTTGTTTTCTTTCTTCTCCTTGTATTCCCCTTGTCTTCCCCTTGCTCTCTTTTTGTTTTCTTTGTTCTCCTTGTACTCCCCTTGTCTTCCACTTGCTCTTCTTTTGTTTTCTTTGTTCTCCTTGTATTCCCCTTGTCTTCCCCTTGCTCTCTTTTTGTTTTCTTTGTTCTCCTTGCATTTCCCTTGTCTTCCCCTTGCTCTCCTTTTGTTTTCTTTGTTCCCCTTGTATTCCCCTTGTCTTCCCCTTGCTCTCCTTTTGTTTTCTTTGTTCTCCTTGCATTCCCCTTGTCTTCCCCTTACTCTCCTTTTGTTTTCTTTGTTCTCCTTGTATTCCCCTTGTCTTCCCCTTGCTCTCTTTTTGTTTTCTTTGTTCTCCTCGTATTCCCCTTGTCTTCCCCTTGCTCTCCTTTTGTTTTCTTTGTTCTCCTTGTATTCTCCTTGTCTTCCCCTTGCTCTTCTTTTGTTTTCTTTGTTCTTCTTGTATTCCCCTTGTCTTTCCCTTGCTCTCCTTTTGTTTTCTTTGTTCTCCTTGCATTCCCCTTGTCTTCCCCTTGCTCTTCTTTTGTTTTCTTAGTTCTCCTTGTATTCCCCTTGTCTTTCCCTTGCTCTCTCTTTGTTTTCTTTGTTCTCCTTTTATTCCCCTTGTCTTCCCCTTGCTCTTCTTTTGTTTTCTTAGTTCTCCTTGTATTCCCCTTGTCTTCGCCTTGCTCTTCTTTTGTTTTCTTTGTTCTCCTTGTATTCCCCTTGTCTTTCCCTTGCTCTCCTTTTGTTTTCTTTGTTCTCCTTGCATTCCCCTTGTTTTCCCCTTGCTCTTCTTTTGTTTTCTTTGTTCTCCTTGTATTCCCCTTGTCTTTCCCTTGCTCTCTTTTTGTTTTCTTTGTTCTCCTTGTATTCCCCTTGTCTTTCCCTTGCTCTCTCTTTGTTTTCTTTGTTCTCCTTTTATTCCCCTTGTCTTCCCCTTGCTCTCTTTTTGTTTTCTTTGCTCTCCTCGTATTCCTCTTGTCTTCCCCTTGCTCTCCTTTTGTTTTCTTTGCTCTCCTCGTATTCCCCTTGTCTTCCCCTTGCTCTCCTTTTGTTTTCTTTGTTCTCCTTGTATTCTCCTTATCTTCTCCTTGCTCTCCTTGTGTTTTCTTTGTTCTCCCTGTATTCCCCTTGTTAACCTTGTTCCACGTGTTGTCCTTCACCAACCACTGTATGCAGCATAGTGAATCTATGTAGGCACCTCTCGACAGGTGATCGCTCCCACATACAGAATAGTAAAGCTATCCGATCCAGTCTTTGTCGCCAACAGCCATTGAAGGGCAAAGGCCGACCAGGGGGCTACTGGTCTCACGTCCACATGCATCAGCAAAGGTGAACGATCATCCAACCAAACGGAGGCATCGCGTGTTCAGCACGGTGATTTAGTTAAGCTGTGCAACTGTCGATTTTTTCTAAGTTATCTTAATAGACTAACGAAGTTTCTGATCTCTAGCTTGGGAGATCAATATTCTGGAATTTCAGGCAACGCATTTTTAGGTGTATATTGGGATCGAACACATAAACATTGTAGCTATTTTTATCTTTTATTTAACTGTGAGCAGTCTCTAGGAATATTTGTTTCGTGATACATAACAATGACTGATATAAAATATTGAATACTGTTACCGTAAAATTTTTATTTACGATATGATTACACAAGACACTGCTTTACTGTGCACAGAAACCTTGGATCATGAGTGATAAAAATATAAAAAATATGCTTGCCGTCAATTTGAATATATTTCCGCAGATCCAAGTGGAGAATTTTATGTCAGTACACACTACATTGATATTATTAGGTCATAAGTAGTGTCAGTTTCTTAGTTTCTAATGATTTTCTTGAATTAGGAATGCAATTCATAGGACTCTGTGTTTGTTATTATGTATTGTGTTTATGTGTTAGTCGTCAATTATTAATACAAAAAATATGAATTGGGCTGATAAATTCGAAGCATAATTATAAAGTGCAGCCAAATGCCAAAATATATAAAGTCGAGGGTGCAGGTGTCGTTAGTTAGCGTGTAGCACGATGATGGTTGCAGAGTTTCAGTAATGGAGGAGATTTACAACGTCCTGGAACACCTAAGATATGAAATATTGAAAATAAAAGAGTTTTCGAAGAAAATCTACAAAAATTTATTCGTAGTTTTGCAGAAGAACTTGGTGCTTCAAAAGACATGCATCGCCACATTAATACATTTAGATGATCACACTGAAGATGAAGATCTTTACCTCACAAATTGACAACTGAACACGCTCAACGCAGAGTGAATGTCTGTCGTCACCTTATCCCTAATCCCATGGTGATAGATCTATCAGAAGAATTGTCACTTGAGATTGAAGATGGATATATTATAACAATCCTGACACCTCAGAAGATTGGCTCGATCCCCGTCAACCTGTCAAAGTCGTCGCTAAACAAAATCGGTTTGTACAAAAAATAATGTTCTGTGTCTGATGGAATTTTGAAGGTGTGATTCACTGGGAGATTCTTCCAAGTGAATGTGCATTCGATGTGGATCTTTATTTTTAACAACTATAGCGAGTTTATGATGTTTTAAGAAAGAGTTACACTGCATTAGTTAACGGAAATGGAATATTCTTGTAGCAGGACAATGACAGACTCCTTACTGCTCGAAAACCACGGAAAAAATCCAGGAATTGGGGGAAACCGAACTGCTACCACACAGCCTTACATACAGCCTTAATCTTGCGCTCTCAGTTTACAATCTCTCTTGATCCATGGCGTATTTCCTGTGTAGAAGAAATTTCCGAAAGTTTGTAGTCGATGAAATAAATATCAAATTCTTTGCATCAGTATCGAGAAACTGGAACAGTTACGAGACACCAAACCTTGCTGAAATTTGTTTCCAGATCATAAAACTAATGACCTTTACGTTGAGAATTGGATTAATTTCTCGTCACAACACACTCCAACCAAAACAGGCTATTGCTTATTGTACAATATCTGCTGTAAAAAGGCTTTTAAACTTCACCTGTTTTTCTTTTATAATAATAAAATGTAAAGAGCCCAATGGGAAAAAGTCCATATGACTCTAGTCTAGAAGGTTGTTGAGATATATACTGTCACACTGTACACTACACTGACTCTAGTTTGTACAAAATTCAATCAGCGATACTGATCTCTTGCTACAATACAAGGCATGGTAAGTGTCACACTGTTCACTACACAGAACACATATACATTCGTGGCAGGCCTGGTGGAAAGACTTCCTGGTGCAGATGCGATGGTGGAAACCATGGATCACTACGTGCCTCAGTTCATATTCTGCTCGCATCCATTCCATATTTACCATGGCGTCAGTATTGTAGAAGCTTTCACTTATGAAGTCCCTCTTCATTCGGAGCTCTCGTAGCAGCTCCTCACATGCTGGTGTAGATGGCAGTAGCATTCGCAGTCTCAGGTCTTCAACCAAGAAATTTTCCCTGGCTAAGACATATGCATATCTTGAGAGAGAGAATTTTGAAACTCCTAGTATAGTAGTATTGAATACATAGCTTATGTATATACATGAATATTAATTTAAAAAATCGTATTATAGTGTTAAGGAAGTTAGGAATTTATGGCTTTAATTCGAGAGTATAGGTTTGTCGCAATCACTGGAAATAATGTACTTTAAAACGCCTGTCAATTTATTCCTTATATTTTCACGTGGAACGTTTTATGGTAACGCCGTGAATTACAGTAGGCCTCGGATGACTGAAATTATGATGTATTTAAAATAAAATTCTTTACACTGCAGCCATCTATGAAAAAAAAAACGGTTTTTGTTTAGTCGACTGTCCGAAGACAAGTTTGAACTCATAAGTGACACCACTAAGGCATCAGTCATGAGGCAAATAAGCCAGGAGATAATGAGGTAGGGTGGCCAGTTCCTTTCCCCCTCTCTGGCTAGTAACATATTACACTAATCAGACTTCAGATGTACACAAACAGTTGTTCTTCCGCTGACACATAACGTCAAGTGAGGTGTATATTAAGGGGAAAAATAATTTCATATCATAATGAATTCATTTTTAACATAAATATAAAAGTGTAACGAAATATTCAACTTAATTTTTCTTCAATCAAACAATTTTATTCCTACCCAAATAGGGGTAATGTATAATGTGCGCTGAGTATAAAGAAAGAAATAGTTGAGTTAACGTAGCCTAATTCTAAAGTCCTTACGCGTAAGTATGGTAGGCCTATATGGAATTAGTTTCCTCATGAATCCATTTCTCTGTAAAGATTTATTATTTTTCATTACAATTACAAACTACTCACAAAGTGGAAGCATATTGTTGTGTAAATCGTTTCGTCTATGAATAATTGCATTGTTGTCTGTAGGCTATACCAATAATAATAAATAATAATCCGTGACGCTGCAGCCCGTGAAGGGCCTAGACTGACCAGCCGGCTGCTGGCCTCACGCCCACATGCCGAAGCAGAGGTGGACGATCATCCAACCAGAATGGAGGTATCGTGTGGTTAGCACGATGATCCCCCCAGCCGTTATAGCTGGTATTCGCAACCGGATTTCGCTACCTATCGTAGCTCTCCAAGGGCATCACGATGCTGGGTGGGCACCGGTCCCATACACTGGGCGAAATTTCATGCGAAAATTGCTTCTCCCATGAGGACTCGAACCAGAGCGCATTCCGTAACGCGAGTCCTAGGCAGGATGCCTTAGACCGCAACGCCACGGTGCGGGACCAAAATTGATAATAGCAATATGATAATACGGTGACGTTTACTGTATGACACTAACGAAACTGATGCTGGCAATGTCATATGTAGGCTATACTAGCATCATGGAATTTGGAAGCAATTGTGATGTATTCACCGCCTGCTTGAACGCATCCGATATCCGATGGCTGCTTATACTGCATGCTCATAAGACGATTCTAACAATGCTTTCGCTGAAATGGTAGGTGGCAGCACCAAATACAGGGTAAGTCAAGAGGAAAGGTACATTGTGTGAGGGGTGATAATATTGATGATTGTGAACAAAAAAGTTTCTATGAACATATGTCCTGTTCTTAACAGAATCTGACGTACAGATGTTTGAAAATCACTGGCGTCAGTCTCATCTCCTTCATCAGCACTCATATGCGGATACAACCAAAAGTATATTAGATTGTAGTAGGATCAATGAAAGTTATCCTGGGCGTTAGATCGGTCGCGGTGGAGTCATTTCTTGGCCACTGAGATCACCCGACATTACTACAGCGGATTATTGTGTGTGAAGTTGGCTTAAGAGCGAAGTATACAAGCGCAAAGTGGAAAATTCTGCTCGCATTTTACATACTTGTGTTCAAGTAAAGAGTGTTTAAATCAGTTAAAATCAGCAACACAGCAACTGTCTACAAGAACTGCAAAGTGCATTTAATGTTCACGGTGAACTTCTTGGACATGTTCTGTAAAGAAACGTACACAATTAAACTGAACATAAGATAACAATGTTTTAATTTACCATCACTGTACTTTTCATGTTCCTCATTGTTTCTAATAGTTTTCTCCCAAAACTGTTAAGAATAGAACATATGTTCATATAAACTTTTTTGTTCAGAATCACAAATATTATCATCCCTCAAACCATGTACCTTTCCTTTATGACTCACCCTGCATATTATATTTATCCGTATGTCTGCTCCAAACTATGTGCCAGTGTGACATAATGAAGTGTATTAGGAATAATAATCATCAGAAACTTGTGTCAGAAATCCTTGAGGATAAATCGTGAAACCTCTACTTAGTAATGGTAAGGAAGTTCCACACAGAAAAAGGTTTTTCGGTTTTCTTGTTCTTTCATTCATTCATTAATTTATTTATTATATTCCATAGATCTTACATGAGCAATGAAGCTTTAAGATGTGGAACAAGTCAAATTTTTACAATATTACAATTATAATTTTTACAAATTTTTACAATAATTTAGAATTTAGTAATTTTTGTACAATTTTTTGTACGTTTTTCTGCAATTTTTTACAATACTTTGGCAAGATGTAGTGAGATGAGGTGAGGTCCGAGGATTCGCAAAAAGATTACCCGACATTTGGTTGGGGAAAAACTCGGAAAAACCCAACCAGGTAATCAGATCAAAGGAGTGAAATGAAGTGATGCCGAGGACTCGCCATAGACCATCCGACTTCAGTCGCATGGCTGGGGAAAACCTCGGAAGGAACCATTTAATGAGACCAAAGGGGGATCCAACCCAAGCCCGAACGCAGCTCCAAGAGCAAAGATTGTAATGGATTAACGAAGAGGAACAAGAAGCTATTACAGTCGCGAAACAAAGCAATATTTTAATCACATACTACAAACATAAAGCATAGGATCTGTATCCACAAGAGATTCACTAGCCGTTAGGAGCTGCCATCTAGCCACATGTTTTTCCTATTCATGTTACTTGTTCGACCATCGAATGAGCAGGCAGTATAAGCAGCCATAGGATGAATGAATGCGTTCGAGCAGGCGGTGCAGGTATCTAATGAGAAGGCTCCGCCTTCTTAACCCCTTCAGACCTGAATTTATATTTAAAAAAAAATTGAAGAAAAAACTGGTCACATAATCATTCTAGGGATCCAAAATTCTCAAATCTAGTCTTCACGGAAAATCAAAATTTGGGGATAATTTTGAACCCTGGGGCTCCAAAGTTTTAAATTTTATTTTTAATTTAGGTATAGAAATGTTTAAAAAATAATATTCTCCATTTCTATCACATTAAATTTTTCAAAATATTTAAAAGTAACGAAGTCATTCCAAAAAAGAAAAAAAGAAACAATGTACACTATAATGTACAATAGGCCTGAAGGGGTTAAATTTCAATTCGGGGAGTATAAAGGTAAAAGTGATAAGAATTATAACAAGATTACTTCAAATCCAAAAGATCCTTAGTTCCGAACATGGTCACAATAAAATAAAACGCAAACGCTTCACGTATTTATGGGAATTTTATGAAACTCAGATCACTTTTCTTTTTCTATTCCTCATTCCGTTTCATCGTTTGATTTTGTTTCCTATTTTATTTTCATTTCATATCTTCTCCTTTATTTTTTAATTATTTGTTCCACGCTTTTTATTTACTCTATTTCCCTTCCTCCAATATTTTCCTTCTTTATATTTTATATACTTATTTCTTCTCACTTTCTATTCGTAAAATTTTATTTTATCTTCCTTCTTTAATTTTATTTCCATATAGTCTTAACTTCCCAGTACTTTTCTTCTAACATTTCCTTTTTCTGTAGTCATTTTTCTTTTCTTTTCTGACATTTACAGTGTCCTCCAATCTGTATTTATTTTGGTATTCTAACAGAATATACATTTAATTGCGTATTTAGATACCACCTCATCAAATCAAGAGCGGTTTGAATCTTGTATTACCCTGCAGCCATTTAGGAATTGAGGTTGCCTCTGCTTTTATGTTCTTTATGTGGCTTCACGAAATACGAGAAGTGCAAGCGGTGAGGGGAAACCTTTTCACTTTACGAGGGAGAACATCCTCGGATACAGAAATTTAATTGTCCGGCGAGCATTTTCATTACAGTTTCGTCTGATTTCTCATTTTATGATCTCTGATAACACAACTAGAGTGAAGAAATAAAAAAAAAGTATATTGCATCTTCAAAGTAATTAAATTTCTTTCCATCTGCAGATATGTAACGTATATATTATTTTATCACCTACATTCTTTAAGCATATGTTTATTTTATTCCCTTGAAAATTTATGATATATCTATTTTTGTTTCAGGGTATAAGAAATGATTTACTGTAAGGTAGCTTTCATGAAAAATAACTTAAAAGTTTTTGGTTTTATATATTGTTCACAACTTTTATTTCACAACTTGTCATACACTTTCTTGAAAATAAATTACTTTCACCTGTTCTCTATAAAGTTAAACATTATCGATTGAATTTTAGGATATATATATATATATATATATATATATATATATATATATATATATATATATATATATATATATATATATATATATATATATATATTAACTTGTTCGCCGACAGAACATTAAATGCCAAACGGTGTGAAGCGTAAATATTGAATACAATCTTCAACTGAACACCAGGATTACTTTCAATATAATACAGTATATGGTCCATTTTTCCGCGGAGAATTTCTTACTCAGAACATAATTATACAGGGTATTTCCGGGGTGGTGTTACTAACTTTCAGGGATGATGGGGAAGGGCACATGTATCAATTTGAGATAAGGAACCATGGTCCGGAAATGACTGAGTCGAAAGTTATAAGCAAAAATAATTGTGTGGAAATGGAATTGTAATTTCGCACCACGTGACCTCCTCTCCTTAACCTTTGGAACAGTCGTGGAAAGATGGTATGGGTCGGATGTCTCCTACGTGGGTATTTGCCCGATGCAAGCTGTGAGCTTGTCTACTGTTCCCATTGGCTCATCCGTATCCGAAAATCAGGTCTGCATATTCCCCTCTCGTGTACTCCTCCATTTCACTAGGACTGATCGACTGGACACTGCAACTTGTACACATACACTGCTGTCTACAGACGTGCATATCAGGACCGACCATGTCCGTTACACATAACGATATCTGTATTCCTTTAGTGTAGTTTCCTGTCCCCATCCCTCAGACAGCCCACTGAATGGAATACTGTAAGTAGACAACGTAAGCAACGTCAGATGAATATAGTATGTGTAAGATGTAGGTACAGATAAATACATATAAATAAGGTGTATAGAGGAATAAAATTATTTCATTTCCACAAAACTATTTTTGCTTGTAACTTTCGACTCAGTCATTTCCGGACCAGGGTTCCTTATCTCAAATTGATACATGGGCCCTTCCCCATCACCCCTGAAAGTTTGTAACACTAACCCGGAAACACTCTGTATTATTGCCATATATAGAATCATAAATATTTTAGCGGATCGCTGTCTTAAAATTCTACAAAAATAATCCTTTGCATCTTAATTATCAGGCTGCAATGCCTAACGTAGTGGGTTAATTTTGCAACGCTTTATCAACAACTGATGTGGTTATCTAGCGTCTGAATGATATGCCGGTTAAATGAGTCCAGCACCGAAAGTTACCCAACATTTCCTCTTAATGGGTTAAGGGAAAACCCCGGAAAAACCTCAACCAGGTAAATTGTCCCAACCAGGATTTCAACCCGGGCCCACTCGTTTCATGATCAGGCATGGTAACCGTTACTCCATAGCGGTGGACGTCTAATGTTGTGGTAGGATAATGTTTTAAATAAGTAAATTTTAATTTGTGAAAAATTAATATCGCAGTGCTCTTGGTTTTGTGAAAAAAAATCAAAATGTATAATCTTATTTAGAACCGTGATTCGTGATTATACAGGGTAATTCACGAGGATTTACCGTCACTTACGGAGCTTATTTCTGAAGACATTCTGAGCAAAAAAGTCACATAAACATTTGTCCTAATCTCAATATTTTTATAATTATACCAATTTGAAGTTGTTTATGAAGTATCATTAATAATAATAATAATAATAATAATAATAATAATAATAATAATAATAATAATAATTCTTTACTTATACTGGCAGAGTTAAGGCCATAGGGCCTTCGCTTACACTCTACTAGGTCACAAATTACAGTATACAAGCAGTTAAAATTTAACAAAAGTTAAAGAACAGAATACTAACATATTACAAAAAAAAATAATAATAATAATAGCATAATAAAATCCACACTAAATAACATGAAAATAATACCATAATAGAAAAAAAAGAAAGTAAAATACATTGGAATATAGTGAAAGAAACTCATTTACTACAAATGGTTAATATGGAAAAACGTAAGGAAGAATATATCAAAATGGAATGTAATAAAATAATAATAAAACAGAAAAGAAATACGAAAATTAAATAAAAATCACGATAAAAAGGCTATGATAATAAATTCATCGACTGATAAAGAGAACAAAGGTGAAAAGGAGTTTAAGGGTAAAACAATATTACAGATAAAGAATTAATTATTCAGGAGTATCATTTCCTTAATTAGCTAGTATTCTGAAGCTAAAAATGTGTTGTAAATTCCATAGTAGCTTTGTACAGATTTTTTCTTCGATTTTTAACTACAAAATTACATTTTCTTACGCATTTATCACAATTGTTACAAATCACGCCTCTCTTGTAAATTCTCACGACTGTACATTCCGATGCATAATTAAACTGTAAATAATCAAGTTCCTAAAGTCATATGACTTGTAAGCTTAACTATTTTCGTGATAAGTGCATAAGAATGATGTATTATTAGTTAAAATTTGAAAAACAAAATCTGTACAAAGCAATTAACAACATATTTTAAATTAATATTTAATTAATATTTGAGGAGAAAATTCGCTCCGGCACCGGGGATTGAACCCGGGTCCTTGGTTCTACGTACCAAGCGCTCTCACCATTGAGCTACCCCGAAGTCCAATCCACAGCACCGGATCGAAATCCACTCCTCCAGTGTTGTTTCCCGACTCCAAGTTGGGCATATGTGTTGACATAATATATTCAAGTCAACTGCCATTGTACAAGGAGAGCACTCGGCTGAGTGACTAATGGCCGGGATTCCGCAGTAAAGTGCACAGCAATCTGTACAGAAATATGAACTGTAGCTAGATGAATTTATTAAAGATTTTTTATTATTTTAATCCTACATAATAATATCGGAGAAAAATTTCAGAACACTAGCCAATTAAAGAAATGATACTTCTGAATAGTTCTTTCTCTATTTGTAATATTTTTTATGCTCGACCATGCCGAAATGTAGTAATTATACACCTGGTAGCAGACCTTTAATGCATGTCATTAAAGTACACCTACTCATTAAAGGTCAGGTCTTTCAGCCAATGACGACTCAGGTTACAACTGTTCAGCCAATGACAGGTCAGCTTTCTACCGTTATAAAACCGCAAGTATCGATTATTCTCGGATATGCAATCCAAAGAGAATTAGCGAAAAATCACGGAGGCTGGAAATCCAATACTGTCGCTGAAGGTTATGTTCTGTTACTATAATAATTAGCGTTAATTGTAAATAATATTCAAATAAATACAATTTGTCATCTCGTTTTTCAATGTATAATTTTATTTCAATGTTACCTCTGTAGGTTCTTATGGCCTAGCAAGGTCAATGTGGACATCTGTTCCTCGGAAAAAATCAATACTTTCGCGTCTGCGCACATCTCACAACATACGGGACATTGCTCCAGGTCAGATACAATAAAATTAATAATATCAAGTTAGAAATATGGTCGAGCATAAAAAGTCGTATAAAACTCGCCTATAATGGTAATTGAGAAGCTCGTATGAAAATTATGAAACTCGCTTGCGCTCTTTTCATAAATATCCATACTCACTTCTTAATTACCTTCATTATAGGCTCGTTGCATAATGTACTATTTTTACCCTTAAAACTTAAGGAAAAAAAGTATTTTACTAACAACTTCAAATCAGTGCAATTCTGAAAATATTGAGATAAGGACAAATGTTTATATGACAGTGTTTGCTCAGAATGTCTTCAGAAATAAACTCCGTAAGTGACGATAAATCCTCGTGAATCACCCTGTATATGGAATGGCATTGGCTGTAAAGAGTGGTAATTCTTAAAGAGATATACATACACGTATGGAAATATGTATTTTTGACTGCAAGTTTATACTGGGGGTAATGATATGGGTGTAAAATATATACACACAACTCAGAAGGTAAATGAGATAGTATTGTGACTTTATAGCAGACGTGAGCTGAATACAATATTTATGACATATGCTGACGTAGAAAGTATATTCTGTACTGAGATAGTTTTAACGTTATAAAAACACGCCATAATTTCTTTACTGGAGTCGTAATGTTTACATGAAGAAGCAAGGCTGTATTGTCAATAAAACACATTTATGGTCGACATTTCTTGTCTTTGCCACATCCACTTTTCTGTTTGAATGTTATGTAGGAAAGGCTTGTTGTTATGACGGAGAACATTGTAACAATAGTATCAGTTATTTTTTTCATGGTCTTGAACAGTGGTTTTATTGGAAGATACAGGTACTGAATATCTGGCACACCGTGAAAGGAAAATATACGGAGTCGGTGTATCCACGAGTTAGGTGTAATTACCAGGGCATTCAATAAGTAATTGCAACAGTTATGAAATATATCCATCGCACATATATACGAAGTTCTCTCATTTAACTAAAAACATTACATATGGGCTATTCCATATGAATTCGATTAGTAAAAAACCTCCCAATTTTTATACTCTAATTTTTTCCCTATTTATACAAGGTGCTGAGGAGAGTGAATTTGCAAAAGTATACTACCGAAAGTCAAACGGTTTTCGTATTGTTGAGCGACAAATTTAGCGTATTTTAGAAAAACAAGCCTCTTTCAGCGCTCAGAACTCTGGAACCATTTACTGCAGAACATTGAACGAGAGCTCATTTTGAAGCTGACATTTGGTAGGTTATGATAAGAAGTAATGCTTAATTTTTATTGTATACAGAGAGACAGATAATCTCAGTTTAGTTACTTTTAGGCTTTTTGCCCATTTGTAAAAATGTAAAGAAATATTGAGAAAAAACCTTGCATTATTAAGAGGGATTCGGCATTGTTTGCTTAGTGTCACGGCAATAAGTTTCGGGGGTATTAAATAAATTATGTTCACACGCCTAGACTTGAAAGGCGCACCACAGCAAGCACTGGCTGAGAGATGAAGATAAGCGGCTTTGGGCGTCATTTTACTCCTGTGTTTATGATAACCTGTGATAAAGCTAGCCCAGCTATGCGCTACTAGACGAAACACCACGTGTTTATGTCTCCTGGCCTTGCTTGCCTAGGCTAGCTCCCGCCTCAAAGTCAGCTGGTTAGCTCACGCGCCTACTATTTATTTTCTTTATTTGATTTTTCAATACTTTCTTATTAACGTTGCACCAGTAAAAAAAATACATGTTTATTTGTACTTTCAATGCGAAATCTAACCATATATTTTAAAAAATATTTTTTCGTTGGCAAAGGTGTCTTAATTAAGAAAAATCTAAATTTCTCCATTTCCATAAAAAGTAAGAAAAACTGTTTACATGTCCATATAAACTTTAACTTCTCAGCATCAAAATGAACCATGATTTTGATCATTGGGTGAAAGGGTTTCGGAGCCACAACAGTTTAAAGTTGCTAATTTTATGAAAATACAATAAATTAAAACATTTTTAATTTAAACACTATGAAGTTCTGATGCCTCAAACTTTGCACAAAGCATTGTATCATAGTTGCCTACAGACAGAAAAAGTTTCATTGTATTTAAAAATTGCAAGGTCAATTTTGTCTATATTTCGGTCGATTTGAGATGGACTAGCCCATATATAGAATGTAGACTAATTCATATTTTAACTACATCATAATAAAGCCTCTTCTTCAAGAATAAATAATCATCGAAATAATAAAACGTAAGATTGTTAATAGTTTCCATTAATAATACGGCTTTGAACATCAAATCAAATAATTATATTCATTATTCCAAATTACATTTTATTCAAACACGCGTACATTTTACAGATTTAGGAATCATCTGGCTAACACTCATCTGTAAAATACGAAACAACTACATAGAGAAGAACTTTTAACTTACACCAAAACATAATTGTATTATATACAGGGTGTTTCCGAGGTGGTGTTACAAACTTTCAGGGATGATGGCGAAGGGCACATGTATCAATTTGAGGTCAGGAACCATGGTCCTGAAATGACTGAGTCCAGAGTTATAAGCAAACATAGTTGAGTGGAAATGGAATTTTAATTTGGCACCACGTGCCCTCCTTCTCTTAACCTTTGGAACAGTCGTAGAAAGGTGGTATGGGCCGGATTTCTCCTACGTGGGTACTTAATCCTGATACAAGCTGTGAGCTTGTCTACTGTTCCCATAGGCTCATCCGTAGGCTATTCGAAAATCAGGTCTGCTTATTCCGCTCTCGTATACTCGTCCATTTCACTAGGACTGATCGACTGGACACTGCAACTTGTACACATACACTGTTGTCTTCAGACGTGCATATCAAGACCGACCATGTCCTTTACACATTACGCTATCTGCATTACTTTAGTGTAGTTTCCTGTCCCCACCCTTCAGACAGCGCTCTGAATGGAATACTGTATTGTTAATGCTACATGCATTATGTTTGGTACACACATTTATTATCATTACGAAACTTTTCTCTGTAATAAAAATGTTTCATTTTGTTGCATTTGAAAAATATATCTGTAACAGTAGTAGGCTACCTATAAAGTTAATTTCTAAAATGTATTTTTTATCTTAAAATTTTGAAAGCCAATATATAATTTGTACTATAGACATTTTAAAGAACGCGCTTTTAGGAGTGAAGTATCGTAGTAATTTTTAAATTATATTTTAAAAAGGCTGAGATGTATATCCATTTTAGTGAATTAGGCATACTGTATCCCGATATTATATTCAAAATTTGGGTCAGAATTATTTTTTAAATATTAATATCGAATTAAATTTCTTGCAGCAATGATATTTCTACATATGAACATAAGATCGTGCATCAATTATGAAAAATTCAAGTTTAACAATCTTCTCTCTTTAATTACAGGTTATAAGCTGCCTGAATTGTTAATGCTATATTCATTATGTTTGACACACACATTTTTAGGCTATTACTAAACTTTTCTCTGTAGTAAAAATTATTGTTCAATACCACGGCTGACACGATATACATCCACACGATAGTCTAATGCTTGCCACACTCGCATCAGCATGGACCAGTCGATAATGTCAAACGCTACGATGATACATTGCAGTAGGTCTTTGATATTATGCGGCATCGGTGGCACGAATACCTTGTCTTTGAAGTAAGTGCACAAAAAGTACCTAGTCACACGGTGTCAGGTCCGGTGATCGTGGGGGCCACAATATTGTTTTTGACATGTCCACTTCTCTAGCTACAATATCTGTTGATTTCGGTGGGCTTCACCCAAAACATGTACGCACAAGATCCCTGTCTTCCTATGAGGTTCATAGGCGACCAGGTGATTTTCGTTTGCACAGAAAACTTGCTCCATTCAATTATTTGCAAATTGAATTTTCGCTCTGTGGGTTCTCTTCTAATTTTATACGAATTTCACGGAGGACAGTAGTCACTGACCTGGTATTGTGAAATTCCAAAACGCAGAACGATTTCTCCACACGCGTAGCAGCCATTGCACAACAATAAGGAATACGAGAGGCAGCTGAACAAAACAAAACGGTCTAGCGGCAGGAATGTGAACTCTGGGCTTAACAAAGCACACACACAAACTGTTTGAGTTTCTTGTTCGTTCTGGACTGGTTTCATTAACGTAAATTCAAGTAGTTTACTTGCAATGACATTTTGTAAGCCCTCAAATCTTTATGAAACACGGTGTATTACATACCTGCATTTGTGTACTAACTGTGACCTGCAGAATTTGTTCAGCATTCTTCCTCGTGTCAGTGACATTTTTTTAAGTGTAGAATTATATTGAACTTTACAGATAAAACAACAAATGTCTTAGGAGTCAGGAGGCTAATACAATTTTTACACAGGTCTATTAGTACGAGAATGAAAATATAATTTTAAATATATTTTCAGAATCATTTGCTACATTGTAATTTTATTGTTGATATTGTAGTTGGAATCTCCTGGTAGAGGGGCAGAGAAGGCCTGACGGCCTTATCTCTACCAGGTTAAATAAATAAATACTAATACTAATACATATCTCTACTTAGTTTTTATGCTGTATTTCATTTCATAAGCTGGTTGTATTGCTATAATGGTAAGAAGATTATCCTTAGTATGCTGCTAATGTGTTTTAAAACGATTAAAGTATAATATTTTAATTGTTTTATATATGTACATCTTTAAATCCGATTTCTGAAAAAAAAAATACCTTTTTTATGTATTCCATGTTCTCCGGAACTACTTAAAATTGAAGGATTAAATATTCACTGTAAATTTAGTAGTAGTGAAATTAATCTCCAGAGTACAAAATATCTTTTGCAAAGACAAGATTTGAATTTTTTCTAGAAAGAATGTTTTTTTTTTTTCTTTTCCTTTAGTAGCAGAGCATTTAATTTTACGATTTGCTTATAGATGTCGCTAGTGCCGAGAAGCATATCGTCGTTGTTCCTGCAATAACTCCTATGTGGCATATTTATCGATTTTCAGATTTTTGCTCTCTTAAATAACTTAAATAGTGGTACAGCATAATAATAAAATCTCTTTTATGTAATTATATTTCTTTCTTTCGAAAGTGTAAGAATTCACAATCTCCTATGTACTACTGCCATAGAATGGAAAAATGTGTTTTCCTTCCTACTGAACAATATGATATTTTGCACATAGGAGTTATTGCAGGAATAACGACGGTATATATCAGTTCATCGAAGACTATAGGTCTCTTAGTGAATGACGATGACAATTAGGAATTGTAGGTATGTAACGAGAGAAACGTGGTACTCGAAGAAAACTCTTTTTTTTTTTTTTTTCCTGGGCTTGCCCTACACAATTTATTAATTCAGGATGGATCGGCCAGGATTTGAACCCGGGTCCCCGCCTTATAAACTCAACGTGTTTCCACTGAGCAACCACAAATAATGTTCTTATTTTTTTTTTTAATAATTCTTCTTGCTATATGTTACAGGAAAATAACTTTACTAGAATTGGAACAATCTACTGTTATATTCTGAAAGGTTATTTAGCGACGATTTATAAATAGGAATCTTATTTTAAAGTGAAGAAAAATAATAAATTCGGAGTTATACCGTGTTTTAAAATTATAACTTTTCGATTTTTGTCGTACAAAATTTATTAATGTATATTCTTACAAAGACTAGAGGTCCATATAATCATCTTTTTTGCATTTTACATTTTAACTACACTTGCGCTTTTGTGTCAGGACTTCAATAGCGTGTAGAGAAATGTAAGTCTTCCATTCCTGTGTGAATAATAACGTCCAGGTTAAAATGTCCACTCCAAATCGTCCAGAGAAAATTATGTCTGTATACAAAAATGTCCAGTGTAAAATTCCCAAGGAAAAATATCCGTGGACACTAATGTCCAGTCGGAAGAAAGTCCACTGTCTAATGACCATAAACAAAAATGTCCAAAATAGTTTACTGTGTTGCTTTATAACCACTGCTAAGCAAGTTAGGAAACTAAGATTTCTGTTACAAACATTAACTAATCTAGTACTGATGAGGTTAGTGGATTATACCGAGGAAGATGAAGTTCAGGTCGATCACTTAATTACAGATAAAAGGCCATATAGAAATATTAGAAGAAAAAATTATGAACAATCAAATACGGTACTGAACAAAACTATTTACTAAGAGGTAGGTAACAACAAAAACTTAACTTTCCTATAATCAGAAAAAAAATAATCTGAACAAGAAAGATGTATTTAGTAGTAAAATTATTTGTTTATAAAGACAACATCAAATTAATTTGTTTATGCTCGACCATGCCGAAATGTAGTAATTATACACCTCGTAGTAGCCCTTTAATGCACCTCATTAAAGTACCTCTATTCATTATAGTTCAGTTGTTCAGCCAATGACAGGTCAGCTTTCTACCGTTATAAAACCGCAAGTATCGATTATTCTCGGATATGCAATCGAAAGACAACTAGCGAAAAGTCACGGAGGCTGGAAATCCAATACTGTCGCAGAAGGTTATGTTCTGTTACTATAATAATTAGCGTTAATTGTAAATAATATTCAAATTAATTCAATTTGTCATCTCGTTTTTCAATTCTAAATCAATTTCCAGGTTATATCAAGACCAATGTTCATGTTATTCTCTAGATTATATCAAGGTCAATGACATTCGTTCCTCAGAAAGAAATCAATATTTTCGCGTCTGCGCACATCTCACAATTTAGGTCAGTTCCGCTTCTCACTTACATAGCCATAACATGAATACTTATGAATAATTTCAAGTTAGAAATATGGTCGAGCATAAATGAAACTTGCCTATAATGGTAATTATGACGCTCATATGAAAATTATGAAACTCGCTTGCGCTAGTTTCATAAACATACATACTCGCGTCTTAATTACTACCATTATATGCTCGTTTGCATAATGTACTAATAGTCAAGACTTTAAATTTCAATAAGATTGCACATAAAATAAATTTAATAAAAAATAGAATAGAATTAAACGAAAATGTGAGCATGGAAAAGAATGTTGTAACTGTAATTGATATTGACTTACATTTAATATGTCAATTGTGTTTACATGTATGATGCAAATTGTATAAATAAACAAATAACTTGCTGAAAAGCTAACATAGTGTACCTATCACTAAATTTAAAAACGAAAGTTATACAATAAATTTAGATGTTTAAAGTAAAATAATAATAATAATAATAATAATAATAATAATAATAATAATAATAATAATAATAATAATTGATTTAAAAATATTTATGTGAAAAGAAGCAGGTAAATAAGGTTTAAAGTCTTAATGGTTATTACGAGTAGTTTAAACATTCACTAAAACCAGACGTAAGTACAAGTTTGAACCAATAAATTATTGAGATTTGCGAGTAATTAATTAGTTTAGGAAATTGTATATTTATTATGTATAACTACTTTTGTGCGAGATCATGCGTATTTGCTTGGTTTCCGCACAAAACCAATCCGCGGAAAGTGTAAAATTCCACATTCAGTATTCTCAACCTAACACACATAACAATTTCCCTCTTCTTACCGCTTAAGTGACATATTGATTTTACTGCTTTAGGCTTTTAACATATTATTTTTTAGAGACGTTCAATATAGTAATAATTATAAATTGGAAACTTACCACTGCAATTTCACCTAAATTGCACTGTTAATTACTGTTTTTAAATATTTGTAAAAATTAAGTAAACTCTACAACTCCACTAAAGTTACTGCATTCGTGATGCAAGTAATATTAAGGAAGCCGTGAAAAAATCAACAAGATTCCAGACTCATTATAGACTGGGGGAAAATAAGACAGAGGTATATCACGGGCTGCTGGAGTATAGTAAACACAGAAAACATTTTAAAGCAACAATGCTGAAGATAGATATTTTTGTTTTGCAAATTTACCGTCATTGAACAGAAACCAAGATGGAGATTTCATTGCAACTAATTAGAAATTCCTATTTCAGGTATGTAATAAACGATCTTCGCACAGATTAATGTACGATACACGAGCACTTTTAATTCTCGGAAATTAAAAAAGCTCAATTACGTTTCGCTTTTTCAAACTTTTCCTCGAACATGAAAACTTCAACATACCGCTCTTGTAACGCATATTACTATTCTATATAGATCATTTTTTTAAATTATTAAGTTTTGTACATTTGTGAACTAATATTAATAAATCTATCACTATCACTATAACTAATATAATGCCTCAAATAATTCCTTTACAAAAAAAAAATATTCAAGACTTTGAAGCCACATTTGATTTGTTGCACGATAACAATGAACTAGATGAGTATATTTAAATTACAAATGTTGGGGGGGGGGGAGGCAGACGTGCTCAAGGAAGCAGAACAACTGTTCCCCCGAGGTGTCTCCCCGCAATTTGGAACGTGTTTTTACAAATATTTCAAGGGCACAAAAGAATCAATAACGCAGTAGAGGTTTCCAGGGTAAATTCCAAAAGATGGTTGCTGTTCACCACGTATCTGGATGTGCCTGCAGCACATTAGGGAAGCACAATACGAGAACGAAATTATGATACCCAAATCCAAGCAGGCCACGTAAACAAATAGGCTTCCTATAAACAAAACATATGTTGCCAACCAAAGGACAATAGAAAACATAGTAAGGGGGTACAGTGGGTGCAAAACAACAACGTTAAACGCTATTTGCGTGCTATATCATACAACTCATATGGTCTTATATAGCCAGAGACGAACAGTTCGGCAATTATGAAAAATATATTGGACTTTCTTTACATTGGACATTTTTGTAATAAAATGAGTGGACATTGAATAAATAGGACACTTTTTTCAGTGAACCTTTAATTGAATGGACAGTAATGTAGTGTGGACATTTCTGTATATTGGCCATTTTGCATTGGACATTTCAACCTCCAACCGAATAATATGAACTAATACGCACTGCAGAAAATTCAGGCTATTTATAATATTTAAAAATAATTATATTGGAAATAGGGTTTGAATATTATATTCAAAATTCTATATTGCAGTGAGGTTTGAATTTTAAATAAATAATTGTGTAAGTTACATGGATATCAATCTTTGGTCACTATAAATTAAAATTTCGTAAAAAAATGAAAATTCTATTGAAAAAACTTACTTACTTACTTACTTACTTACTTACTTACTTACTTACTTACTTACTTACTTACTTACTTACTTACTTACTTACTTACTGGCTTTTAAGGAACCCGAAGGTTCATTGCCGCCCTCACATGAGCCCACCATTGGTCCCTATCCTGAGAAAGATTAATCCATTCTCTATCATCGTATCCCACCTCCCTCTGATTAATTTTAATATTATCTTTCCATCTACGTCTCGGCCTCCCTAAAGGTCTTTTTCCCTCCGGCCTCCCAACTAACACTCTATATGCATTTCTGGATTCGCCCATACGTGCTACATACCCTGCCCATCTCAAACGTCTGGGTTTAATGTTCCTAATTATGTCAGATGAAGAATACAATGCATGCAGTTCTGTGTTTGTAACGTTCTTCATTCTCCTGTAACTTCATCCCTCTTAGCCCCAAATATTTTCCTAAGAATCTTATTCTCAAACACCCGTAGTCTCTGTTCCTCTCTCAAAGTGTGAGTCCAAATTTCAGAACCATAAAGAACAACCGGTAATATAACTGTTTTATAAAATTGAAAAACGTTAATTTTAAATAAATTTAAACAACTTTTCGTGTCATTTCTCGAGTTTCAATTTACGTTATTTTGACCTGAACGAACTTGTAATATACAATTTTTCCTTCTTTCAACAGAAAAAAGGTAATTTGCTAATCAGTGGTTTGCGAAAATTAGGCAACTCTGTTTATAAACTCTTATAATTATATAGTGTCATTAGAACTAAGATAGGGAGAGTATTATCTAAAAGATTGCCTGACATTCACTTTACAGTTGCAGAAAAACCACAATATAGTAACCAGCCGAACAGTTGTTCGAACTCCCCCCCCCCCCCCGGGGTTTCAGTCTAACATCTAGAGTACGACTCGCTACTGTCTCTGCTATACCTGTGACTCTTAATGTGTTTGCCACTTTTAAAATAATCTATCGTACATTTGTTGCTCTCAACTTGTGTAGACTAGTATAGGGACAGCCGATTCCCATAATGAAAGCCCATGAGTATAAAAATGGGACATTAATTTTTGTCTTATGAATCTACGTGTGGAAGTGATTTTGGTAGCCAATATCCTGATAATCAGGTCATCCAAGCGATGAAACACGCGATAAACCATGTACAAAATACCTGTCCACATCCATTTAGCTTGTCATGAATAAAGCCATATAAAGTGCATGGGCTGATGGGCCTGACAAGTTTAGTGTTGCCGAGATGAAGCGTGGAGAAATAATGTTCCCCCAAAACAGAACACACCAGGTGTGAAATTTAATGGCTTTGACATCCGCCTTCTTATGGAAACATCAGCTCGTCATTGAATCTCTATACAGCATCATTCATAACAGCAGTTCTAAATAATACGTATTTCTCGGCTTTGTTCTTGTGTACAAACAAAATTTGTAGCCAATTATTTTTAGAGATTGTCCTTATGATACATATAGGCTTAATTTTGTTCCTATATTTAAGTGAAAATCGTATGATGTATAAGTTTTCATTGTAGGTCAGAATTTGGACATACAGGGTGATTCACGAGGATTTACCGTCCTTTATGGAGCTTATTTCTGAAGACATTTTGAGCAAGGCATGCCATATAAACATAGTTCCTAGTCTCAATATTTTCAGAGTTACACTAATTTAAAGTTGTTTGTAAAATGCGTTTTTTCTATAGTGTGAAGATAAAAGAATAATACAAATAGAGAATAGAAGTATCATTTCTTTAATTGGCAAGTATTATGAAGCTAAAAATGTGCTGTGAACTCCTTAGTTGCTTCGTACAGACACCTTTTTCTATTTTTAACTATAAAATTACATTATTCTTATGTACTTATCACAACAATTATTACAAATCACACCATTTCCACCGATTTAATTATTTGCAGTTCAATTTTGCTTCCTAATTTACAGTCTTGGAGAGTTTACAACACATTTTGAAAAATGTCGCCGTCCGCTTGAGTATACTTGGCCGCTCGCTTGTGAACGCCACTCGTCGCTCTACGTAACTGCATACGGCTTATCTTTTTATTTCCGTAGCGCTCGCTCTGGCTGCTGACTGCACGCTGACCAAGATCACGCGTTCACAGCAATGCGTTCCAATAACGAAACGTAACTCTGTAAATATTGAGAATAGGACCCATGTTTATATGAAATTTTTTTTGCTCAGAATGTCTTCGGAAATAAGCTCCGTAAAGGACGGTAAATCCTCGTGAATCACTCTATATATTGTAGGCGAAGATAAAGATGGAATGTAATAATTACTAGAAATATTTAGTACAATAAACACTTGAGACGTGTAGTATCAAAACCAGCCAAGTCACTTAAGACAAATTTTTCAGTATCAAACAGATACCTCCAGAGACGAATCGGTTACAATTTTAAAAAGTTGTTTTTTCATTGTTCCATAGTTAACACTCTAGTACTCGCGCGGAATACATTTGTAATCCGCTGCTGTTTATTACGTCATCATATCTCCGCTTTAAATGCTGATAGCGTGAAATGTTCAGTACCTTCCTGTTACAATTTAGTCCTGATGTCTGGAGTGTTTGGATGTAATTGTGACTTTTTTTCTGTGTTAAAAAGGGGGACAAAACCAACTGTGGTAACTTTAGAGGAATATCACTTTTGTTGACGTCGTACAAAATTTTGTCCAATATTCTTTTGAGAAGATTAACTCCGTACGTAGTTGAAATTATTGGGGATCACCAGTGCGGTTTTCGACGTAATAGATCGACTATTGATCAGATTTTTGTATTCGACAGATAATGGAGAAAAAATGGGAGTATAAGGGTACAGTACATCAGTTATTCATAGATTTCAAAAAGGCTTATGACTCGGTTAAGAGGGAAGTATTATATGATATTCTTATTGAATTTGGTATTCCCATGAAACTAGTTCGATTAATTAAAATGTGTCTCAGTGAAACATACAGCAGAGTCCGTATAGGTCAGTTTCTATCTGATGCTTTTCCAATTCACTACGGGCTAAGGCAGGGAGATGCACTATCACCTTTACTTTTTAACTTCGCTTTAGAATATGCCATTAGGAAAGTTCAGGATAACAGGCAGGGTTTGGAATTGAACGGGTTACCTCAGCTTCTTGTCTATGCGGATGACGTGAATATGTTAGGAGAAAATACACAAACGATTAGGGAAAACACGGAAATTTTACTTGAGGCAAGTAGAGCGATCGGTTTGGAAGTAAATCCCGAAAAGACAAAGTATATGATTATGTCTCGTGACCAGAATATTGTACGAAATGGAAATATAAAAATTGGAGATTTATCCTTCGTAGAGGTGGAAAAATTCAAATATCTTGGAGCAACAGTAACAAATATAAATGACATTCGGGAGGAAATTCAACGCAGAATAAATATGGGAAATGCCTGTTATTATTCGGTTGAGAAGCTCTTATCATCCAGTCTGCTGTCCAAAAATCTGAAAGTTAGAATTTATAAAACAGTTATATTACCGGTTCTTCTGTATGGTTGTGAAAATTGGACTCTCACTCTGAGAGAGGAACATAGGTTCAGGGTGTTTGAGAATAAGGTGCTAAGGAAAATATTTGGGGCTAAGCGGGATGAAGTTACAGGAGAATGGAGAAAGTTACACAACACAGAACTGCACGCATTGTATTCTTCACCTGACATAAATAGGAACATTAAATCCAGACATTTGAGATGGGCAGGGCATGTAGGACGTATGGGCGAATCCAGAAATGCATATAGAGTGTTAGTTGGGAGAGCGGAGGGAAAAAGACCTTTGGGGAGGCCGAGACGTAGATGGGAAGGTAATATAAAAATGGATTTGAGGGAGGTGGGGTATGATGATAGAGACTGGATTAATCTTGCACAGGATAGGGACCGCTGGTGGGCTTATGTGAGGGCGGCAATGAACCTTCGGGTTCCTTAAAAGCCATTTGTAAGTAAGTAAGCAATATATATTATATAGAGTGTATTGCAAAATGTAGCCCACACGAGAGTTAACGCCAGTGTTTTTAATAGGAGACAATATAGGTAGATAGATAGATAGATAGATAGATAGATAGATAGATAGATAGATAGATAGATAGATAGATAGATAGATAGATAGATAGATAGATAGATAGATAGATAGATAGATAGATGGATGGATGGATGGATGGATGGATGGATGGATGGATGGATGGATGGATGGATGGATGGATGGATGGATGGATGGATGGATGGATGGATGGACGGACGAACGGACAGACAGATCGATAGATAGATAGATAGATAGATAGATAGATAGATAGATAGATAGATAGATAGATAGATAGATAGACAGACAGACAGACAGACAGACAGACAGACAGACAGACAGACAGACAGACAGACAGACAGACAGACAGACAGACAGACAGACAGACAGACAGACAGACAGACAGACAGACAGACAGACAGACAGACAGACAGACAGGTAGGTAGGTAGGTAGGTAGGTATTAGTTCACAAAAGTACAAACTTAATCATTTAAAAAAATGATCGATATACAAAGTAAGAGAGAATACGAGAGTTTATTTTCGATTTCCTTACTTGTAATTTTATTTATTCTTATAAGCCGTTCAGAAGGCATTATTACACGTTTTTTTTTATTATTGCGGTGGTTATTTTATCCTTCAATATAAATGAGTTATGTGGACATACTTGATAATGCAGAACAATGACTTCTTCTCATATGAAACAGACATGTACTTGAACCCAATATTGACTTAAATTTTGGGAGTGTTCGATAATAACTCTGGAGTGTAGTTTAAAATAACTAACAATTAAGTCTATATAATAATAACAATATAGTTTTTAATTACATTCTTTCCATCATAATATTACTCATTATATTATATAGACATCACTGATTTAAATATTAAATTTCAAATAGAGTTACACTGTTATATCACAAACAGTTTAATAGAATCAGTAAAGTAATATTACTGTTATATGTTGTAAAATTACATATTCATACGTGCCGAAGAATTGATTATTAAAAAAAGAGATGGATTACAAAAGTAATCCGCGCGAGTACCGGTGTAACAAATCATGGCTCGAGCACTGAATGCTAATATTATTAGTAATTTGACCATGAACAATTATAACTTGTGTGAACACGCCCAATAACATCACCTCTCCTCGTACGGACGTGAGCGTGCCGAATTTGTGTATAAAATTAGCCGTGCTGCGCGGTTTCTCTCAGTAATATCTCGGCATCGAGAGCAACTACAGACCAGCGCTACCAGTCGTTTGATTTGTAATCACGAGTTCTGCGATATTTAATGTGGTAGGCTCTAATAAATACTTGCGATACAGTTTGAGGGAAACATTTGTGTGCTGGAACTAATTTCGGATGTAGCTTCGTATGAAATAAAATATATTCTTACATTCCCTTCATTCATTACTTCTGCTATCATAGACCCGTGTTCTTCATTTGTACACCGAAACAAAAATGAAACATTTAAATCAACACAACTTTAATTTAACTCCCGAAACTCAATGTCGTGTTCTACGTGCTGGTGTATCCCTGATTAATTGCAGATATTTATTCAACTTTATGTATGTTATAATATCCAGCAAATCAGGAAGCATTTTCATTTCAGTAGATATATTTGTGTAAATAATTTTTATTATGCTGTTTTTACAACATAGGACTTTCATATTAGGTCTATGTAAACAGTTTTGTGCGAGATCGTGCGTATTTGCTTGCTTTCCGCACAAAACCAATACGCGATAAGTGTGAAATACCACATTCAGTATTCCCAACGTAACACACATAACAATTTTCCTATTCTTACCGCTTAAGCGTCATATTCATTTTACTGATTTAGGCTTTTAACGTATTATTTTTAAAGACGTTCAATATAGTAATAATTATAAATTGGAAACTTACCACTGCAATTTGACCTAAATTGCACTGTTAATTATTGTTTTTAAATATTTGGAAAAATTAAGTAAACTCTACAACCACAGTCTCCAGTGCATCGACTTCCTGCCAGACGGATGGTTTATCAAATGCTGCCATATATAGTGATAATGCTTCAACTTCGACGGAAACTGGAAAATCAATATTCATGCAAAAAAGTTTCACAATAGAAAAAACTGGTGGTGGTGATCCAGTGACTCTGAATAACTGCACAAATGTGACAATTAATTTTAATGTGCAGAAATAAGTAATTTTGTTATAATTTTAATGTGCAGAAATAAATAATTTTATTAAAGTATTAAAATGAAAAATAAATCATTACATAACCTTACCGTTTGTTTTAAGTTCGCATTTATTGACTGGGGGAAAAAAAAGACAGACGTATATCACGGTCTGCTGGAGTATAGTAAACACAGAAAACATTTTATAGGAACAATGTTGAAGATAGATATATTTGTTTTCCAAAGTTGCCGTCATTAAACAGAAACCAAGATGGAGATTTCATTGCAACTAATTAGAAATTCGTCTTTCAGGTATGTAATAAACGATCTTCGCACAAAATAATGTACGATACATAAGCGGTATGTTTGTTTTCATGTTCTCGGAAATTAAAAAAGCTCAACTACGTTTCGCTTTTTCAATCTTTTCCTCGAACATTAAAACGTCAACATACCGCTCTTGTAATGCATATTAGTATTACAGTTTTGCTAAAATTTCATTTTTATTCAATATGCCAAGTGTTATTTTTCATGTGGAATGTATTCAGCGCTATAAATCAGAAGTTAAAATTATATCTAAAACAAATTCATGATCTTTTAAAACTAGGAATTGCTGTTTATGATTTAAATAATGTGTTATGTTGCCACTCATATATATGGTGTGCATTTTACTTTAATTAAATATATGTTAAAGAATGAAGGTTTAATGTCGAACGTGTGAATTGTTGGAATTTAGTTTAGTGAACATCGTATTTCAAGTTTTACTCCCATTAAAACATGGGTCGCAAACGATTCAAAAGCGAGCTAAAATAAACGTGGTTATATAGTTCATTCAGTATTGGAAAGAACAAAGGCCGATCCATTTAAAAACTCCACATTATTTCCATTTTAAAATTCAAATTCTTTTTTTCATTCTGTGTGCTCTTCTGTTAAAACAACTGCAGCAAAATTAAAGCATCAATCAAAACGAATCGATTCCCATATATTTCATAACAGAAAGCATCAACGCGCCGGGATTTCTTTTTGAAGAACCTCCAAATGACCTCAGTTCGTTCTGTGTCATGAATTCATTTTTAAAATTGAGCTCGGGAAATTAAACTATAATTAAGTCTCAAAGTACCATAAAATATAATCCTTCTGGACTCACCGGAGGCGTATTTAAACCTTTTAGGCAATGCATGATATTAAAAGCTCTGAAACCCTCAAAATGAAGTTAAATTCTACGTGATATTATTTCATTGGAACAATTTAGAATTTAATTCTTCATTGGAAATTATGAATACGACATTCTTACTGACAAATAAGTAACTGAACTTCTGTGATCATAGAGTAAGGTTGCCTATATCGCACTACTTTATCATTTATAATTTTTATTGAACAATACAGTTTTTATTTTCTGCATTCCTTTACAGAGATGCATTCCCAGAACATTTACCTTTCATGCAAAAAAGAATCCTTGAATTTGATTTAATATTTTTTAATTAGAATGACATTTTCGAAACACTTGTCAGTGGTGCCATTTAGACAACTAGTTTCCTAAATAACACCTACAGTTTCTTAAATAGCACCTCTTTATCTGCAGGGAACAGGATGAAGGAAAGCTTTTAATATTGAACATATTGAACAGTATTTAATATGAATAATGTAATAAATGCAAATTACAAGTTTATTGAAATTAATGGAAGAGAATAACGCATCTTCAAATGTAATTGAAAAAATAGAACATAGATTACAAACATGTGTCTGTACGTATATAATGCTTTCGATTTAACAATGAAGTCATCATCCTTCTTTCTTCCCAATATTTTGATGGAAGGTCCACAAATGTCCTAAGAGTTTCACAATTAGCCAGGTGCTCCATCTCCATGTCCCCTTCTCTGGTGCACAGTAAGCATTTAGGTGAAGTCAGTACTCCAATACGATGGAGGTGTTTACTGAGGCAATCATGACCAGTAATCAATCTAAACATGGCCACGGCAGATTTTCGAGGTAGATCAGGATTTAGTTTTGTATCTTTGAATGATTCTTTCCATTTTGAATTTTGATGTTTTGCCTGTTCGCTGTTTCTTATTCTTTTTATGACTCGTTTTATTGATTCATATGGAAACTTGAAATTTTTTGTTGATTTTAGTTCCTTTCTTTGCTAACATATCTGCATTCTCGTTACCGTTCAGTCCACAGTGGGCCGGGATCCATTGGAAGACCACCTTTTTATTTAGCATTTGAATTTGTTTTACCATGCAAGTGAACCTAACATTTAAACTTTCTAAATGCGTTTTTTATTGTTACACATTTTCCATGTGCTTCACCAGGCAGTTCAGACTGTAAACTGCGTCACCTTTTCTCAACGATTATCTCGAAGCACCTAGTAACTACTACATGGTATGGCTGTCTGAAATGGTTTGAAGATAGAGACATCTAAATGCTGAGCCTATGAGTATTACGAAGAGGAAGCTGAAACAGGAGCACACCATTTTCCCGAGATAATCTGGCTTCTAAATTTTTGGAATGGGTCTCTATAGGTGGACATACAGAAGCAGCACTTTTTTCTATGACAGGTTTGAGTGGCAAATAAAATGTTTGAGCTATTCGACAAATAGTTCACTGTTGATATAACCTGACTCAGAGCAAACAAATAACAATTCTGAAGGAGCACCAGCTGATAATGTAGGATGCAATGATTGACGTTTGAAAATTATCATATGTGCCAAAAAATACCTGGTGAACTTGTACAACACACACTTGTATTAACGTCCTTTTCACCACTTGATATTGTGCCCACCTGATGCATTCCTCGTTCAGTTAAAACTTTTGGGGACTTCTTTTGTGCGGCTAGAATTGCTACAGTTGCTCATATCGCACCGCTTCGAATTAGGCACCTACCTACAAAGTGGTGCGAATTGAGAAACTACATCATAAGTTATTATTTCCTTCATTCTAGCCTGTAATCACTACATGTTCGAAAATCCTACTAAGTTAAATGTTATTTAAATATTTCGTTAAACCAATAACATCTTAAGATTATGGATTCCTTTGCATACAAATCCGTTATTTAGTTACAAAATGTTAGCTAAATATATATTCACCTGAGCGATTATATTAGATACACTATCACAGCGGTGGCGAAATCGTGCGCCGAGCCACTGTGTAACCTGCAACTTGCAATAGCACCTATGGAGGGAGGCGGACACCCGAAAGGGAAGTGAAGCAACTGTCTGACTTATTAACGGATTTTCATTTTCCTTACGTCAAGCACTTAATTATAATTTTATACAGTACAAGGCTACAAACTAATGTTTAGTACGTGTAACGAAGAAAGAAATGAACAATAAATGAACAATATCACAACCTAAAATTAACTCTCTTCAGAATGTCTCTGCGACAAAGTTTCAAAATGAGGAATTATGTCACTTACTGCCAGTCGTAGTTGATCACGAAGGTATTTGTCTGCCAATCGTATTCTAAATTTCGTTTTCGTTATTTTAATTGTTGAAAATAATTTTTCACAAGCGTAAGTTGTAGCGAAAATGGCTTCAACAGAGCAAGCGAAAGAACGAAGCTTCGGATATTATTTTTTGGCAAAGATTTGAAAGTTCAACAATTGTCAAGTCCTTACATCTAGCTTTTATTTGACATCACATAGTAAATCGGTGAGTTCAAATTGAAGAGCTAACCTCATTATTCGTACATTTGCTGAAAAAGGGTCGACGTACAGAGATGTTGATGATGATCATGATGATGATGATGACAACAACAACAATAACACTTAACCTTTTAATGTTTCATCAGTAACATGTAGTATAATGCCGTTTTATGTTATACAATCGTTTTCCTCGTAATACTTGAGAACAAATCATACATTTAATATTCTCATCATATTGACAGCAAAGAATGCGTCCTCCCATCCTACTTGAAACTTTCGTACATGGTTTCGAGAGAGACATATGCCACTCGTAGGTCAGAGACAGATACAAATGGAACGGAGTTTGACTCCAGTGAGTGAGAGGGTGGGGGTTGGCGGAGGTTAGAAGCAAGCGAAATGCACAGCTATCACTGCGAGCCACAATGTCTCGCGAGTCACGTTCTCGCCACGGCTGCACTATCACCACGCTGCAAACACAAAGAAGTGGCAGAAATCAAGTGACATAGTACAGGGACATCATTTTATTTTTACTAACATTTTTAATATTAACTTGCCTATACCTCTAGATCAACGCCGTTTCCTACCTCCTTCCACGACTAGAGTTCGATGATACTGGCGTAATATACAAACAAATCACTTTACTAGGTATAGGAGGGAAGAAAAGTAGTTCATCCATTTTCGTAAACAAGGAAATATTACGCTTTTGAGTTTGATAACTTTCATTAGGTTTTTGTTTAATCAAAATACAGTACAGTATTAACAATGAGTGTTTTTACTCAAGAACTGAGCTGTTCATGCGGACGTATTCATTATGCAGTGTATATTATACTGTCTTCAGCACATTAGCGTACAATATAGAGAATGAAGTTAAATTGAAAAATAATCATAATATAGATATTTAAATACATTTTTTTGAAAATGGTGGCCGTTCATTTCGATACAGGCTTCAGTTCTAATGTGCATTTTATCGCACTATAGACTATTGTACCTAATCCCTATTACCACGTTTCTTTCTTCGTACTAGTAACTCATGTTGAAATAATTCTGTACATACTCTATAAAAGATTACCTTACGTACTGTAAATTCAATCTTCACTTCTGCCCGATCCGAAAATATAAAATTACTCAGGCATACTATCTACTATCCGTCCCAGTGATTATGTCGTAGGGTCGTTGTAAGGGAGGAAATCACGTGACAGTTAATTACTTAACGAGGCCCTTTTATTTAAGTTATTTTAAACATTTGTATAATATTACGTAGACGTCCAATTCCTAACAGAAATTAATGTTCTCAGAAAAGAGCTAAGACAGCCCAGCCACTAGCTGGTGAATAAAAGCTGGTGGGGGAAACCGGGATACGACGTAGGCAAATGGACGACAGTACCTGTGCGAAAATGATTAGATATTGAAAGCTCTTTCGTCACTGGAAAACGCGAACATATTTTTGGAACGTACTGTTTACTGTGACCTTAAGGCTACTATGACTGTATATGCGGTCTTGGATCTGTGTGGAGGGGAGTTGGAACTTCATTAGTAAAAGGGGTGGGAGCGAAGTACATTCAAAATCTCAGGTACAATAAAATTTGAAGTAAAAATAATATGATGTCCCTGTAGATTGTAACAATACCACTAGATGCCACACTATCACAGTAACTTGTTTTAAACTAGCAGTGGTGCCATTTAGGAAGCGGTGCGATTTATGCTACTCTACCCTATATATCGGAAATACGTGATTATTTGAAAATTACTGAATAAAATTATTTATATACTCAATACTGTTTTCCAGTAATCCATATTTTATACTTCGACATTAAGATTAACTTTGTTATTTAGTCAACTGTCCGAAGACAGGTCTGGCCTTCACAAGTGATACCAAAAAGCACCACTTTTAATACTACTATACTACGAATAATGAAAGTTCTAAAACTTGTTGACTATCTCATGTGTCGTTTTATATACGAAATTTCAGAATACAATATGAGTTCACACGCGTACATGAGCCACCATACTGCCTACTGATACAGCGCGCGTTGCGGCCCTCAAGCCTTGTGACTGTATGGTTTTGGCACACCACGAACGTGTGGGCTTATTGCATAGTGTATGGTTTGTTATGGGTTAAAGGTTGTAGGTAATTCAGTACCACACGCATTTAGAACAACAATATGGGCCTATTACACAACATTTAAATTTTCACATGGGCGAGGAGTGGCTGAAAAATTTTTCCTGAAGCCCTTAATTAGGAGAAGAATTCTCGTACGTGCTGCCATAGATATACTTCAGGGTTTTCGAATAAGAATCTACCATTTACTGCTTGTAGAAACTGTTCATTACACCATGAAAATTAATGAGAAATGAAATAATGCACTGTTGGGCGAAGAATCTACGTGAAGATTAATTTTTGGTCCTACAGAATATATCTGTTATGGTAACAACAGTGTATGTTACTGTGGAATCTCGACCACGAAGTCACTCAATTGAGTGCGCTCCTTGTATAATAGCAGTCAGACGTCTGCATCGGACGTTTTCTCTCGAGCGGCAAGTAGTTCATAGCATAATCCGATAGGTAGCGCACATGCATGATGGGTAAAATTGTCACGAGTGATAAATCCTCGAACGGTATAAGCCGAGCGTTAGACATTCGTTCTTTTTACAGTGATGAACTGTGTAGTAACATCATAGATGTTTATCATTTCAAAACTTTGCAGTGTTTAACTAACCTCTCCATAGTACAACTACAAAACTTGCTTTAAAATGTAATATAAATATTGTAGGTAAATGTTCTTTTTCACAGGAGTGATTTTGTTTTTGCCACATCTGATAGATGTTATTGGATGTAAATGTAATTATTATAAACGGAGAACACAATCACGATAATGCAAGAACCGTATCAAGTTTTCTAGTAATAATAATAATAATAATAATAATAATAATAATAATAGTAATAATAATGATAATAATAATAATAATAATCTCTAATAATAATTAGTGTATCAATCTTTGCGTCTGTAACAGTTGTGCAACATGATTATTCGTTTTATTATATTTTCTGGGACGTTATCTCTGTACTAATATTGTTATTAATCTACTGCTATATCAATAATATTTTGTAAAACGTTTCTACATTGTCGCAGTATATAGGCGGAACACTATGTATGGACCTATCATATTATACAAGTGGTAAATAAAATATTGAATAATTATTAATTACCAATGATAACTGTATATCGAAATTTTTCATACTATTTTATTTATAACTTCATGTTCCTGTTTTGGTACGTTCCATTGACTGTTCCATTAAACGTTTGTCATAAACGCAGAAAATAAAGCCTTATTTTTACCGTGTGAGCAAAACATATGTGTATCTTATCTGTCGCCTTCCATACAAGATAAGACATGTCGGTGAGATGACCTTGTAATGTGCTTCTATTTATTACGAGCGTATCAAGACCGATCGTATCTCACTCGAGGGTGCGACACTCGACCGAGTTCAAGCGAGCGATTTAACTCAAATGCATCACTCTGATAGGAGTTGACTTGATGTATGTCAACATACAGATGTCGAACATGGAGTCAGGCCACAAAGGGAAAAACACTATAGAAGAGGGATTCGATCCTGTGCTGTGGATATAACTTCGGCGTAGTTGAGTGGTTAGAGCGCTTGGTACGTAGAACCAAGGACTCGGGTTCGATCTCCGGCGCCGGAGCGAATTTTTCTCCTCTAATAATCATTGTGAATAAATCAAGTTAAAATCTAAAAAAAAAAAAAAAAAAAAAAAAAAAAAGGACTTACGACATTTTGAAATCTACTTCTTCAATTGTGCTTAAGGTTCGAAGACATATCTTACATTAAAAATGCGAAAACAAAATTCCTTCATTTTGTTTCTTATTCTTAGTGTTTGTAGAAATTTTATCACACAAAAATTTTAAAGTCTGAGTGGAGAATTTTGTAATGCCAGTCATATTAATTCTGGTTGACATGTGGCAGAACTTTCGATGTTATCGTAATGGAACATAATATCTGTATGAGGAATTTTGGAACACAACTTTTGTATGAATACCTGGCGAGAAAAACTCGTTAATTTCAAATGATTGGAGTGAGGCAGTAATTTGAGACGGATCTGACGCTGTCGGTTATAAACGCTGTTGTTACGACTTGGATACGGTGCAATGGAGGGTTTATAAGCACTTAAAAGTTGTTTTAGTGTGTAAAATATTGTTTTCTGGTGGTATAACGTATAACAAATGGTCAGAAAGCTTTGGTGTAAAGCATTATTTTTCTAACAGAAGTTTTATTCTCTAAATATAATTACAGTTTTTCCTATTGTTCCCTTTTTCTTTTTTTGGCTCTTTTCATTTTCTTCTTTCTTTCCTTTCTTTTTCTCTATCCCGTTTTTTGTTTGTTTTTTTCACATTCTTTTCACTGTTTCTTAAATTCCACATAATGTATTTTTATTAATTAATTTATTTATTTATCCGTGTCTTCCTCCCGTTTATCGTTCCAATTAAGTATTCCTCTCCTCTCCTCTCCTCTCCTCTCCTCTCCTCTCCTCTCCTCTCCTCTCCTCTCCTCTCCTCTCCTCTCCTCTCCTCTCCTCTCCTCTCCTCTCCTCTCCTCTCCTCTCCTCTCCTCTCCTCTCCTCTCCTCTCATGATCGCTCCAGGTTTATGATACTGAATAACCTCAAGCACTTTATTTGATGTACAGTAGACTACATAATTATATCCTGAATATTTTCAATTTTTTACCTGTTCTCCATATTCTCTCACAATAATAAAATCATATAATAGAATGTAGACTATTCATTCATTCATAGTGTTTTCTCCAGGGGCAGGTCTTTTACTGCAAACCCAGTATTCTCCATTCTTTCCTATTTTCTGCATTCTTCATAGTCTCCGCATATATTATCCATGTTTCTTAATATCGTCTATCATGTCTATAATTTGTATTTAAATATCCTAATCTTGTCAATTCTAATAGTTCTAGTATTAAATTTAAAAAGTTATGTATGGATTTTATAATAATTGAAAAATTGTAAATTTAAATTTATAACTTATATTCTTATTCCGTAGTAGACATAAGACAAATTGTATTAACTTATATACTTCTTAATTTCAATTCAGGAATCCGCCCGTAGTTTTTCTGTATATTATATATTTTATGTTACAATTATTAGCAAAATAAATAAATAAGTAAATAAATAAATAAATAAATAAATAAATCTGATATCTTCTTCTGCCCCGAACTCTTCTCCCATTCACCATTCCCTCCAATGCATTCTTCAGAGTGCAGTTTCTTCTCGACCTTTCAACCAGTCAATTCCTTTCTCTCTTCCTAATCAGATTCAGCACCATTCTTTCTTCAGCCACTCTTTCCAACACAGCTTCGTTTCTTATTCTGTCTGTCCACTTCACACATTCCATCCTTCTCCACATCAACATTTCAAATGCTTCTAGTGCTTCTCTTCATTTCGTCGTAATATCCATATTTGTGCCCCATACAATGCTACACTCCACACACAGCACTTCACTAGTCCCTTCCTTAGTTCTTTTTCCAGAGGTCCGCAGAAGATGCTCCTTTTTCTATTAAAAGCTTCCTTTGCCTTTGCTATCCTCCTTTTTTCTTCGTAGCAGCAGCTCATGTTACTGCTTATAGTACATTCCAAGTATTTTGACTGTCCACTTGTTCTACTGCCTCATTTACAATTCTTTACTTTTCTTCCTATGACTAAACTAAATAAAATTTTATTTTTAACTGTAATATATCTCATCAGAATTAATTGTTAGTTTATTGAAATTAATTCATGAGACCATCACTTTCTTTGAAATTCAAGTATTAACCAATTTGTAAGTCAGTAGTTTAAAAGATTCGTTGTTATTTATCTATATTTTTCGTGCCATCTTTCCGTATTATATACCCCCTTTTATGTATACACAATTCTCAAAATTATTCCTATTCTTTCTTACCTTACCAAAACTTTACACCACATAGCCCTCTAACCCTTGCTCTTTCATCGTCTCTCTTGAATTGTGAATATCTGTGAACTTCATATTATGTGAATATAATAGTATCCACATTGGAATGTAATCCCAAACACTCTCACGCTCCAGGATTGGAAAGAAATATCCTTCATCTGCAAAGATTTTACACACATGCCGCAGTCTGTTATTCGAGTTATCCCGGATGGTATAGAATTGCAACTTGTCTCTGAAATTAAATGGCAACAATACAGCTTGGGCCTACTTTTGGACCCAGTACGTTATTTAATATCACCGTTACTCTGAATCCGGAACAAACACACTTATCTGTTCATGATATTGCTCTTACACGTAAAGGGCGTGACTTAGCGATCCAATCGAGTAGCCCACCCTTCATACCGCCCTTGCTGACTGATCAGCTGCTGATGCTAGTCTTGTATCATTGTACTGAGCTAGTGGTCGAGGGATTTCCCCTTTATCGGTCCCGAAACAACCTCGCCATCGTGTGTACACACAAATCATATTTAATGTCATCGTGAAGGGATAGAAAAACATTATAGAAGGTGTGTTTGTCTTGCTGGACAAGCTCAATTTGTGGGATGTAGTTAATAACTGTAAGTTAGGTATGATTTTGTATTAAGATAAGACGTTCTCGTTTTGACTTGGGTGCTAGCGTAAGTCGATACATATTCAACAGACCTGGCGCTTCGATTCTCGGTTAGAAAGTAAAGATTTATCCCTCTCCCAAACTGACTGAGATTTATCTCTCGTCACACGTTTGTCCTGTGTTGTTACATGAATGGTCTTTGGTCGTACTTTTCATTTAACTTCGTCCTGGGTAGTTACGCGGATTTCGTGTTTGCCATTGAATTCAAAGTACAAAGAGTATTTTTATATAATGGAAGTTCGTAAGTTCGACAGACAACAAGTTCGACATTCTAAAGTTCGACTGCTTACATAGGAGAATTAGACATATGGACACAAAGAAATGGGTTTGCCATTTGAATGGGAATTGCTTCTGTGTCTTGTAGTGATACTTTTGTTAAAGGAAAACATAATACAGGGACATCACTTTATTTTTACCAACATTTTTAACATTAACCTGGCTATACTCGGAAACACTGTTGCCCCCTTCCATTACAGGAGTTTGATGTTACTAGTGCAATATGTAAACAAATCATTTTACTAGGTATAGGAGGAGAGAAAAGTAATGTATCCATTAATGTTGTAGGGAAATACGATATTACGATTTTCAGTTTGATCACCACTTTTACGGAATTTATCAAAATACAGTAGAGTAGTAATTTTTTTTTTCAAAAACTCAACTTTTCAGGTGGCTATGTTCGTTATGTATTGTCTACTTTATTTAGCATATTAATTACTGGTGTTAACATACAATATAGAGAGTGCACTTAAATTGAGGGGGTCATAAGTAAAGGTCTGTAATTGCACTTAAGTTACTTTTGAGAAAATGGGGTTTAAATATTTAAGCTTTCTTAAAATCGGTGAAATTTTTATTTAAATTTTAATATGTAATGTGATTAAAATATCCCTTTGCCACTAAAATTTTAGATACTTTTGCTTAAACTGGATGCACTAACTCATGTTATTACAAATGTCACTAGCATTCCTTTGCTTCTAGCCACCTCAATTCAAAATAAGCTAATCTGAATTTTTAAACAAGTTGCTGAAAATGGTTGCCGTTCATTACAATGCAGGCTTCAATTCTTTACGCATATTATTAAAAACATTTTGAAGCATATTCTCTGAAATTGAATTTGTCGTTTCTTGAATATAATTTTTTAGTACGATATTATTAATATAGATTCTTTCTTCTATAGAAAACGCAACCATATTTCTGAAACACACTATACACTGCAGTGTTTACTTCACTGCTTGAAGACTTCGAATGCAACAGCAGCCGTAAGTTTGTGTGTCTGACGGGAGCAAGGACATTAGTGAAGGGGTGGGAGTGAAGCACATTCAGAAATGCAGGTACAATAAAAGTGCAAGTAAAAATAAAATGATATCTCTGTATTTTATTGATTAGGACATCCATATTTAATCACTGATTTTAAATTCATGAATAATAATAATTCTTTATTTATTTATACTGGCAGAGTTAAGGCCATAGGGCCTTCTCTTACACTCTACCAGGTCACAATGAACTCTTCTTTTTCTATTTGAGAATTGTGCTGTCTATGACACGGAACTGTCGAAACCCACTGTGGTACTAGAAGCGCATGCACAACAGTGCTGCAGAACAGCGCTTAGAACCGGTTTATATTTGACCGATTCCAGATCAACCGGCGAGGTTGGACGTTCGTTCGAATATCCGACCTTGAAGCGGTTGCGCCTGGCTAGACAGAACCACAGTTACATTCCTATACCAAGTGCATTTCAACATCCAGGAACTCTGATGAAATATTGTAACTACACAAATGGAGTAATAATTGAAGGAAATTTACTTTTCCTAATTTAAAAAAAAGTGTTAGCTTGAAATTCTTAGGAAAATATTTGGGACTGCGAGGGATGAAGTTACAGGATAATGGAAAAAGTTACACTACGCAGAACTGCACGCATTATATTCCACACCTAACATAATTAGGAACATTAAATCCAGACGTTTGAGATGGGCAGGGCATGTAGCACATATGTGCGAATCCAGAAATGCATATAGAATGTTAGTTGGAAGGCCGGAGGGAAAAAGACCTTTGAGGAGGCCGAAACATAGATGGGAGGATAGTATTAAAATGGATTTGAGGGAGGTAGGATATGATGATAGAGACTGGATTAATCTTACACGGGATAGGGACCGATGGCAGGCTTATGTGGGGGCGGCAATGAACCTGCGGGTTCCTTAAAAGCCGTAAGTTAGCTTCAAATAGGATTATAACTGATTGGACACTTTGGTACATTTATTTTCTTAACTAATATATAAATCAATTAATGGACTCTCTCAGCCCAAGTTTCACAATCATACAGAAAAACCGGTAATATAACTGTTTTATAAATTCTAACTTTCCGATTTTTTACAGCAGACTAGTGGACAAGAGCTTCTCAATCGAATAATAGCAGGCAGTTCCCATATTTATTCTGCGTTAAATTTCCTTCCGAGTGTCATTTATATTTGTTACTGATGCTCCAAGATATTTGAACTTTTCCACCTCTTCGAAGGATAGATTTCCAATTTTTATATTTCCATTTCGTAAAGTATTCTGATCACGAGACATAATCATATACTTTGTCTTTTCGTGATCAACTTTCAGGTTTGTCGCTTTACTTGCCTCAAGCAAAATTTCCGTGTTTTCCTAACCGTTTGTGGATTTTCTCCTAACATATTCACGTCATACCGTAGTGCTTCTATATAAAAGAAATTAAATATTACTTAAAAATATGCTCTCTCAGATGATATTAAAAATGTATACGGTGCCATTGAAAAATTTTTCGCTGGCGTCATGACTCCTACAAGAATAGTCTCAAAATATTTTGCTTCCATAAAAATATTGGTTTTTAGATATAAAATTCATCGTACCTGACTTTTTTTGTCCAAAACTTCCTCATTCAATAATTTTAATTACAATATTATGTGTTACTTTCGTAACGTCGTCTGTATTATATTCTGTAGCACCTTAGGCATATGTTTTCTCTACATGTGCTAAAATGTAAAGGCTTGTCATAATACGAACTTTTTTTTTAAATCTGAATTACATCCATGTTATACCTCTGAAATTTTTGAACCCTCATTGAAACACTCCGTACAAAATTACAATGCGCAAAAAGACATTTTCATAAAAATAGTTCTGCGTCTAGTTTCACAATGACTAGAGATCGTGGAATTGTTATTGACCGCATATAATATTTTATGGGAATTACTGATTTTTTTCACAGCTTCTACTATTATAACAAAATTCTAAGCTGAATATATTACATCTACGTACTGTACAAGTACCATACCAACAGGGATTGGAATTCTATTGAGGTCAGGTAGATAATATTGCAATTATCATTGCATTACACAGACTTAAACCGCAGGAATTAAGGTCAGAGAGATATAAAATAAACGCTTTGTTTTATCTTTAAATTTGAATAAGTGCTAACATAAGGGAATTTCTATGCGATTACTGACAAAAACCTTCCATTCGCCTCTAACGTTGCGTGCCATAAGTGAAGAGATAACTTGAAATTTATTTCCTAGTGTATTATTAATATTTTCTCTTTTTAACTTGAAATCTGTGTCACCAATTGAACACGCCAACACTCTGCACGAAGCGTTTAAAATATTAATATTATGAAAGCATTAAAATATGAATACATCACCTCCACACAAATTTAAACGCTTAATTATTTTACACTGTATTATGTTTCATGAGATTGTGGCAGACATTTTAGAAATATTTACGACACTAACCAAATTCAAATACAGTTACTATATTTTTAATTAATTTGGACGTTCGGTGCAAAAAAAAAACTTAAATACAAAATCTTGAATTTGACAGACAGAACATTAATCATTTTACGTCTGATATAAAAGTGTAGCTCAGAAGTTTATGAAAATTTGTCCTAAGTACTATAGCATTTACATTTTGTTATTCCGTGAAATAATTGTGGATATCTATCTATCTGTCTGTCAGTCTGTCTGTCTGTCTGTCTGTCTGTCTGTCTGTCTGTCTGTCTATCTGTCTATCTGTCTATCTGTCTATCTGTCTATCTATCTATCTATCTATCTATCTATCTATCTATCTATCTATCTATCTATCTATCTATCTATCTATCTATCTATCTATCTATCTATCTATCTATCTATCTATCTATCTATCTATCTATCTATCTATCTATCTATCTATCTATCTATCTATCTATCTATCTATCTATCTATCTATCTATCTATCTATCTATCTATCTATCTATCTATCTATCTATCTATCTATCTATCTATCTATCTATCTATCTATCTATCTATCTATCTATCTATCTATCTATCTATCTATCTATCTATCTATCTATCTATCTATCTATCTATCTATCTATCTATCTATCTATCTATCTATCTATCTATCTATCTATCTATCTATCTATCTATCTATCTATCTATCTATCTATCTATCTATCTATCTATCTATCTATCTATCTATCTATCTATCTATCTATCTATCTATCTATCTATCTATCTATCTATCTATCTATCTATCTATCTATCTATCTATCTATCTATCTATCTATCTATCTATCTATCTATCTATCTATCTATCTATCTATCTATCTATCTATCTATCTATCTATCTATCTATCTATCTATCTATCTATCTATCTATCTATCTATCTATCTATCTATCTATCTATCTATCTATCTATCTATCTATCTATCTATCTATCTATCTATCTATCTATCTATCTATCTATCTATCTATCTATCTATCTATCTATCTATCTATCTATCTATCTATCTATCTATCTATCTATCTATCTATCTATCTATCTATCTATCTATCTATCTATCTATCTATCTATCTATCTATCTATCTATCTATCTATCTATCTATCTATCTATCTATCTATCTATCTATCTATCTATCTATCTATCTATCTATCTATCTATCTATCTATCTATCTATCTATCTATCTATCTATCTATCTATCTATCTATCTATCTATCTATCTATCTATCTATCTATCTATCTATCTATCTATCTATCTATCTATCTATCTATCTATCTATCTATCTATCTATCTATCTATCTATCTATCTATCTATCTATCTATCTATCTATCTATCTATCTATCTATCTATCTATCTATCTATCTATCTATCTATCTATCTATCTATCTATCTATCTATCTATCTATCTATCTATCTATCTATCTATCTATCTATCTATCTATCTATCTATCTATCTATCTATCTATCTATCTATCTATCTATCTATCTATCTATCTATCTATCTATCTATCTATCTATCTATCTATCTATCTATCTATCTATCTATCTATCTATCTATCTATCTATCTATCTATCTATCTATCTATCTATCTATCTATCTATCTATCTATCTATCTATCTATCTATCTATCTATCTATCTATCTATCTATCTATCTATCTATCTATCTATCTATCTATCTATCTATCTATCTATCTATCTATCTATCTATCTATCTATCTATCTATCTATCTATCTATCTATCTATCTATCTATCTATCTATCTATCTATCTATCTATCTATCTATCTATCTATCTATCTATCTATCTATCTATCTATCTATCTATCTATCTATCTATCTATCTATCTATCTATCTATCTATCTATCTATCTATCTATCTATCTATCTATCTATCTATCTATCTATCTATCTATCTATCTATCTATCTATCTATCTATCTATCTATCTATCTATCTATCTATCTATCTATCTATCTATCTATCTATCTATCTATCTATCTATCTATCTATCTATCTATCTATCTATCTATCTATCTATCTATCTATCTATCTATCTATCTATCTATCTATCTATCTATCTATCTATCTATCTATCTATCTATCTATCTATCTATCTATCTATCTATCTATCTATCTATCTATCTATCTATCTATCTATCTATCTATCTATCTATCTATCTATCTATCTATCTATCTATCTATCTATCTATCTATCTATCTATCTATCTATCTATCTATCTATCTATCTATCTATCTATCTATCTATCTATCTATCTATCTATCTATCTATCTATCTATCTATCTATCTATCTATCTATCTATCTATCTATCTATCTATCTATCTATCTATCTATCTATCTATCTATCTATCTATCTATCTATCTATCTATCTATCTATCTATCTATCTATCTATCTATCTATCTATCTATCTATCTATCTATCTATCTATCTATCTATCTATCTATCTATCTATCTATCTATCTATCTATCTATCTATCTATCTATCTATCTATCTATCTATCTATCTATCTATCTATCTATCTATCTATCTATCTATCTATCTATCTATCTATCTATCTATCTATCTATCTATCTATCTATCTATCTATCTATCTATCTATCTATCTATCTATCTATCTATCTATCTATCTATCTATCTATCTATCTATCTATCTATCTATCTATCTATCTATCTATCTATCTATCTATCTATCTATCTATCTATCTATCTATCTATCTATCTATCTATCTATCTATCTATCTATCTATCTATCTATCTATCTATCTATCTATCTATCTATCTATCTATCTATCTATCTATCTATCTATCTATCTATCTATCTATCTATCTATCTATCTATCTATCTATCTATCTATCTATCTATCTATCTATCTATCTATCTATCTATCTATCTATCTATCTATCTATCTATCTATCTATCTATCTATCTATCTATCTATCTATCTATCTATCTATCTATCTATCTATCTATCTATCTATCTATCTATCTATCTATCTATCTATCTATCTATCTATCTATCTATCTATCTATCTATCTATCTATCTATCTATCTATCTATCTATCTATCTATCTATCTATCTATCTATCTATCTATCTATCTATCTATCTATCTATCTATCTATCTATCTATCTATCTATCTATCTATCTATCTATCTATCTATCTATCTATCTATCTATCTATCTATCTATCTATCTATCTATCTATCTATCTATCTATCTATCTATCTATCTATCTATCTATCTATCTATCTATCTATCTATCTATCTATCTATCTATCTATCTATCTATCTATCTATCTATCTATCTATCTATCTATCTATCTATCTATCTATCTATCTATCTATCTATCTATCTATCTATCTATCTATCTATCTATCTATCTATCTATCTATCTATCTATCTATCTATCTATCTATCTATCTATCTATCTATCTATCTATCTATCTATCTATCTATCTATCTATCTATCTATCTATCTATCTATCTATCTATCTATCTATCTATCTATCTATCTATCTATCTATCTATCTATCTATCTATCTATCTATCTATCTATCTATCTATCTATCTATCTATCTATCTATCTATCTATCTATCTATCTATCTATCTATCTATCTATCTATCTATCTATCTATCTATCTATCTATCTATCTATCTATCTATCTATCTATCTATCTATCTATCTATCTATCTATCTATCTATCTATCTATCTATCTATCTATCTATCTATCTATCTATCTATCTATCTATCTATCTATCTATCTATCTATCTATCTATCTATCTATCTATCTATCTATCTATCTATCTATCTATCTATCTATCTATCTATCTATCTATCTATCTATCTATCTATCTATCTATCTATCTATCTATCTATCTATCTATCTATCTATCTATCTATCTATCTATCTATCTATCTATCTATCTATCTATCTATCTATCTATCTATCTATCTATCTATCTATCTATCTATCTATCTATCTATCTATCTATCTATCTATCTATCTATCTATCTATCTATCTATCTATCTATCTATCTATCTATCTATCTATCTATCTATCTATCTATCTATCTATCTATCTATCTATCTATCTATCTATCTATCTATCTATCTATCTATCTATCTATCTATCTATCTATCTATCTATCTATCTATCTATCTATCTATCTATCTATCTATCTATCTATCTATCTATCTATCTATCTATCTATCTATCTATCTATCTATCTATCTATCTATCTATCTATCTATCTATCTATCTATCTATCTATCTATCTATCTATCTATCTATCTATCTATCTATCTATCTATCTATCTATCTATCTATCTATCTATCTATCTATCTATCTATCTATCTATCTATCTATCTATCTATCTATCTATCTATCTATCTATCTATCTATCTATCTATCTATCTATCTATCTATCTATCTATCTATCTATCTATCTATCTATCTATCTATCTATCTATCTATCTATCTATCTATCTATCTATCTATCTATCTATCTATCTATCTATCTATCTATCTATCTATCTATCTATCTATCTATCTATCTATCTATCTATCTATCTATCTATCTATCTATCTATCTATCTATCTATCTATCTATCTATCTATCTATCTATCTATCTATCTATCTATCTATCTATCTATCTATCTATCTATCTATCTATCTATCTATCTATCTATCTATCTATCTATCTATCTATCTATCTATCTATCTATCTATCTATCTATCTATCTATCTATCTATCTATCTATCTATCTATCTATCTATCTATCTATCTATCTATCTATCTATCTATCTATCTATCTATCTATCTATCTATCTATCTATCTATCTATCTATCTATCTATCTATCTATCTATCTATCTATCTATCTATCTATCTATCTATCTATCTATCTATCTATCTATCTATCTATCTATCTATCTATCTATCTATCTATCTATCTATCTATCTATCTATCTATCTATCTATCTATCTATCTATCTATCTATCTATCTATCTATCTATCTATCTATCTATCTATCTATCTATCTATCTATCTATCTATCTATCTATCTATCTATCTATCTATCTATCTATCTATCTATCTATCTATCTATCTATCTATCTATCTATCTATCTATCTATCTATCTATCTATCTATCTATCTATCTATCTATCTATCTATCTATCTATCTATCTATCTATCTATCTATCTATCTATCTATCTATCTATCTATCTATCTATCTATCTATCTATCTATCTATCTATCTATCTATCTATCTATCTATCTATCTATCTATCTATCTATCTATCTATCTATCTATCTATCTATCTATCTATCTATCTATCTATCTATCTATCTATCTATCTATCTATCTATCTATCTATCTATCTATCTATCTATCTATCTATCTATCTATCTATCTATCTATCTATCTATCTATCTATCTATCTATCTATCTATCTATCTATCTATCTATCTATCTATCTATCTATCTATCTATCTATCTATCTATCTATCTATCTATCTATCTATCTATCTATCTATCTATCTATCTATCTATCTATCTATCTATCTATCTATCTATCTATCTATCTATCTATCTATCTATCTATCTATCTATCTATCTATCTATCTATCTATCTATCTATCTATCTATCTATCTATCTATCTATCTATCTATCTATCTATCTATCTATCTATCTATCTATCTATCTATCTATCTATCTATCTATCTATCTATCTATCTATCTATCTATCTATCTATCTATCTATCTATCTATCTATCTATCTATCTATCTATCTATCTATCTATCTATCTATCTATCTATCTATCTATCTATCTATCTATCTATCTATCTATCTATCTATCTATCTATCTATCTATCTATCTATCTATCTATCTATCTATCTATCTATCTATCTATCTATCTATCTATCTATCTATCTATCTATCTATCTATCTATCTATCTATCTATCTATCTATCTATCTATCTATCTATCTATCTATCTATCTATCTATCTATCTATCTATCTATCTATCTATCTATCTATCTATCTATCTATCTATCTATCTATCTATCTATCTATCTATCTATCTATCTATCTATCTATCTATCTATCTATCTATCTATCTATCTATCTATCTATCTATCTATCTATCTATCTATCTATCTATCTATCTATCTATCTATCTATCTATCTATCTATCTATCTATCTATCTATCTATCTATCTATCTATCTATCTATCTATCTATCTATCTATCTATCTATCTATCTATCTATCTATCTATCTATCTATCTATCTATCTATCTATCTATCTATCTATCTATCTATCTATCTATCTATCTATCTATCTATCTATCTATCTATCTATCTATCTATCTATCTATCTATCTATCTATCTATCTATCTATCTATCTATCTATCTATCTATCTATCTATCTATCTATCTATCTATCTATCTATCTATCTATCTATCTATCTATCTATCTATCTATCTATCTATCTATCTATCTATCTATCTATCTATCTATCTATCTATCTATCTATCTATCTATCTATCTATCTATCTATCTATCTATCTATCTATCTATCTATCTATCTATCTATCTATCTATCTATCTATCTATCTATCTATCTATCTATCTATCTATCTATCTATCTATCTATCTATCTATCTATCTATCTATCTATCTATCTATCTATCTATCTATCTATCTATCTATCTATCTATCTATCTATCTATCTATCTATCTATCTATCTATCTATCTATCTATCTATCTATCTATCTATCTATCTATCTATCTATCTATCTATCTATCTATCTATCTATCTATCTATCTATCTATCTATCTATCTATCTATCTATCTATCTATCTATCTATCTATCTATCTATCTATCTATCTATCTATCTATCTATCTATCTATCTATCTATCTATCTATCTATCTATCTATCTATCTATCTATCTATCTATCTATCTATCTATCTATCTATCTATCTATCTATCTATCTATCTATCTATCTATCTATCTATCTATCTATCTATCTATCTATCTATCTATCTATCTATCTATCTATCTATCTATCTATCTATCTATCTATCTATCTATCTATCTATCTATCTATCTATCTATCTATCTATCTATCTATCTATCTATCTATCTATCTATCTATCTATCTATCTATCTATCTATCTATCTATCTATCTATCTATCTATCTATCTATCTATCTATCTATCTATCTATCTATCTATCTATCTATCTATCTATCTATCTATCTATCTATCTATCTATCTATCTATCTATCTATCTATCTATCTATCTATCTATCTATCTATCTATCTATCTATCTATCTATCTATCTATCTATCTATCTATCTATCTATCTATCTATCTATCTATCTATCTATCTATCTATCTATCTATCTATCTATCTATCTATCTATCTATCTATCTATCTATCTATCTATCTATCTATCTATCTATCTATCTATCTATCTATCTATCTATCTATCTATCTATCTATCTATCTATCTATCTATCTATCTATCTATCTATCTATCTATCTATCTATCTATCTATCTATCTATCTATCTATCTATCTATCTATCTATCTATCTATCTATCTATCTATCTATCTATCTATCTATCTATCTATCTATCTATCTATCTATCTATCTATCTATCTATCTATCTATCTATCTATCTATCTATCTATCTATCTATCTATCTATCTATCTATCTATCTATCTATCTATCTATCTATCTATCTATCTATCTATCTATCTATCTATCTATCTATCTATCTATCTATCTATCTATCTATCTATCTATCTATCTATCTATCTATCTATCTATCTATCTATCTATCTATCTATCTATCTATCTATCTATCTATCTATCTATCTATCTATCTATCTATCTATCTATCTATCTATCTATCTATCTATCTATCTATCTATCTATCTATCTATCTATCTATCTATCTATCTATCTATCTATCTATCTATCTATCTATCTATCTATCTATCTATCTATCTATCTATCTATCTATCTATCTATCTATCTATCTATCTATCTATCTATCTATCTATCTATCTATCTATCTATCTATCTATCTATCTATCTATCTATCTATCTATCTATCTATCTATCTATCTATCTATCTATCTATCTATCTATCTATCTATCTATCTATCTATCTATCTATCTATCTATCTATCTATCTATCTATCTATCTATCTATCTATCTATCTATCTATCTATCTATCTATCTATCTATCTATCTATCTATCTATCTATCTATCTATCTATCTATCTATCTATCTATCTATCTATCTATCTATCTATCTATCTATCTATCTATCTATCTATCTATCTATCTATCTATCTATCTATCTATCTATCTATCTATCTATCTATCTATCTATCTATCTATCTATCTATCTATCTATCTATCTATCTATCTATCTATCTATCTATCTATCTATCTATCTATCTATCTATCTATCTATCTATCTATCTATCTATCTATCTATCTATCTATCTATCTATCTATCTATCTATCTATCTATCTATCTATCTATCTATCTATCTATCTATCTATCTATCTATCTATCTATCTATCTATCTATCTATCTATCTATCTATCTATCTATCTATCTATCTATCTATCTATCTATCTATCTATCTATCTATCTATCTATCTATCTATCTATCTATCTATCTATCTATCTATCTATCTATCTATCTATCTATCTATCTATCTATCTATCTATCTATCTATCTATCTATCTATCTATCTATCTATCTATCTATCTATCTATCTATCTATCTATCTATCTATCTATCTATCTATCTATCTATCTATCTATCTATCTATCTATCTATCTATCTATCTATCTATCTATCTATCTATCTATCTATCTATCTATCTATCTATCTATCTATCTATCTATCTATCTATCTATCTATCTATCTATCTATCTATCTATCTATCTATCTATCTATCTATCTATCTATCTATCTATCTATCTATCTATCTATCTATCTATCTATCTATCTATCTATCTATCTATCTATCTATCTATCTATCTATCTATCTATCTATCTATCTATCTATCTATCTATCTATCTATCTATCTATCTATCTATCTATCTATCTATCTATCTATCTATCTATCTATCTATCTATCTATCTATCTATCTATCTATCTATCTATCTATCTATCTATCTATCTATCTATCTATCTATCTATCTATCTATCTATCTATCTATCTATCTATCTATCTATCTATCTATCTATCTATCTATCTATCTATCTATCTATCTATCTATCTATCTATCTATCTATCTATCTATCTATCTATCTATCTATCTATCTATCTATCTATCTATCTATCTATCTATCTATCTATCTATCTATCTATCTATCTATCTATCTATCTATCTATCTATCTATCTATCTATCTATCTATCTATCTATCTATCTATCTATCTATCTATCTATCTATCTATCTATCTATCTATCTATCTATCTATCTATCTATCTATCTATCTATCTATCTATCTATCTATCTATCTATCTATCTATCTATCTATCTATCTATCTATCTATCTATCTATCTATCTATCTATCTATCTATCTATCTATCTATCTATCTATCTATCTATCTATCTATCTATCTATCTATCTATCTATCTATCTATCTATCTATCTATCTATCTATCTATCTATCTATCTATCTATCTATCTATCTATCTATCTATCTATCTATCTATCTATCTATCTATCTATCTATCTATCTATCTATCTATCTATCTATCTATCTATCTATCTATCTATCTATCTATCTATCTATCTATCTATCTATCTATCTATCTATCTATCTATCTATCTATCTATCTATCTATCTATCTATCTATCTATCTATCTATCTATCTATCTATCATTTGAACTGGTAATGGAAATTACGGGACAACGGCTGAACGGATTTTAATAAATGACGCCTCATTTTGAAGCTTGGAACCCAACGTTTTTTTTTTCAGAAAAATAGTAGTTTTCAGTGAAATGTCAGTTTTCCTACATAATTTTCCTATTTTCCAAAATCCATCTTTCGTCATTTTTAGAACTAATGGCTTTTTCAGAATAAAACAAAATACACACACTACAATAAGCATTATTACACGAAGGCCATGACCTGCAGGATTTGACATAATATTTAGAGCAAATCAGAGCAGATTCTGTGAAATCATAATGACAACAATATGTCGATCTTCATTTGTGTGGTTTTTATAACGTCTCTATAATTGGTTATTAAAAACTTTCAAGACTTGTTAAAAATAATTTACAGGTCTGATTCTGTGGTGTGTAATTTTCTGGATATTAAACACTACGAAACGTGAGGTGGTTTGATGACATTATCACCATTGAAAGTGAAATATTAGTATAGTTAATGTCATGGTACGAGTATTTGTCACTAATATACATATTAATGATATAGCCTATTGATGATATGAAACTGAAAACTTTTGGGGTTATATAATAGACGTAGAGAACATCTTAAATCAGATCTTCATTTCTATAATTTACTGAGTGATCACTGTATAATAGGCTATATACAGTATATGTTACTGAAAACTACAAAACTTACGTAAGTTAAAATTATTGTTATTAAAAATGAAATATTTTATACATAGTTATTAATCAAGTGGTGTAGGTCTCTTTCATATATTTAATGGCGGTGTGGTGTGGGTATTTATATGCGTGATTCTCCCCAGTATTGTCTGGAGAGAGCGTAAAAATTACAGTTCCTAAGGAAAGACCAAAAGGTATTACTTACTTATAAAATAAGAGGCCTACAAGATTTTGTAGTCTCCCGATTATATCAGCAGGATAAAATGATTCTACCCTATACATTTCAAGGTAGTTCACGAAACATGCAGCAGCTTTACGAAGATGCTACTGTATGTCTATTGTTCGAAAGCATGGCAAACCTGACATTTTCGTAACTCTCACCTACAATCCACAATGACCTCTACTACTGCTTTACTCCCACACGAAAAATCTACTGATCGTTCTGACATTGTTACTTGCGTTTTGGCTTTTAAACTCAAAAACTGAAGATGGCTAGATTCAAGAAAAAGTATTTGGCATAAAAAAACCATTCAGAGAGAGTATGTTTCATTATTAAGGAAGAAAATAACTTTTAAAGTAACTGGTAGGCCTATTCTTCATCGATAATAATTCTGAAAAATTTTTATTTTTATTTCTAATGAACTTAGTTCGCAACATTTTCTGCACAAGCCACTGGTTAGAATATATTAATACCATCGACTTTTAACTTACAGACTATGTTACACGGCAAGATTGGTGCACACTCCATGAAGGAATGTTGTACAAACATATTTAAATTTTTCACGACTAGAGAGAGATAGCACAAAATTTATGTCAAGCCTGGTTGTATATTTTGTTTCCTTTTCTGCTTGAACAACCAAAAATTCAAGAGTGGCCGTGAAAATAATACACGCATGTAATGCAGTCGTAACATGTGAGGAATGTGTGCTACTCTGGCAAGACTGTAGCCATAACAACGTAGTTTTGTTTTCCCCGGCCCCATCTACTCCGCTCGTCCAGGTATTTGCACCTATTACCCAAATATTTTAAACAGTTATCACACGCTGTTACCCCGTGTTATTACAGTATGTTCACTTCTAATGGTAACTGCGCTAGAAACATAGGAACAGCTTAGAAGTGGAGTTGAAGTTGTAAAGTCAAAGCATTATTTCTAAACTTTACATTCATACATATAAACTCTGTACATGGAGGTGGCGCTTCATGCGCAAGTCAGACAACTTTTATGCCATTCTGCATTTTCCATTACATTCTACTTTCAGTACAGTAAATCGCAAAATTTATTCGTTCTGCTTGGATGCCTTCGTCTGTGGTCTCTGAATTACCGTCCTAGTTTCTGGATGCGAGTACTTCGTGTTGAAATATTCCGCCGTTGATATGATTTTTAAGGAAGGTAAAAATAATTAGCATGATTTTTCTTTTAAGCAACGTGAAGCTAGGAGTCACCACCACCACCACCACCACCACCACCACCACCACCACCACCTTCATGGTTTAGACCTCAGTGAAAATATCCTCCCACGTATGGGTTCCTCCAACACTCTACTCTCTTTAAAGGCTTGTGGTTTGAAATATTCTTTGGAACTCCTTCTTGTTCATCCGTAAAATATGATCTCTCCATACTTACTTACTGGCTTTTAAGGAACAGGGAGGTTCATTGCCGCCCTCATATAAGCCCGCCATTGGTCCCTATCCTGAGCAAAGTTAATCCAGTCTCTATCATCATATCCCACCTCCCTCAAATCCATTTTAATATTATCTTCCCATCTACGTCTCGGTCTCCCCAAAGGTCTTTTTCCCTCCGGCCTCCCAACAAACACTCTATATGCATTTCTGGATTCGCCCATACGTGCTACATGTCCTGCCCATCTCAAACGTCTGGATTTAATGTTCCTAATTACGGTATGTCAGGTGAAGAATACAATGCGTGCAGTTGTGTTGTGCAACTTTCTCCATTCTCCTGTAACTTCATCCCTCTTAGCCCCAAATATTTTCCTAAGCACCTTATTCTCAAACACCCTTAACCTATGTCCTCTCTCAAAGTGAGAGTCCAAGTTTCACAACCATAAATAACAACCGGTAATATAACTGTTTTATAAATTCTAACTTTCAGATTTTTTGATAGCAGACTGGATGATAAAAGCTTCTCAACCGAATAATAACAGGCATTTCCCATATTTATTCTGTGTTTAATTTCCTCCCGAGTATCATTTATATTTGTTACTGTTGCTCCAAGATATTTGAACTTCTCCACCTCTTCAAAAGATAAATTTCCAATTTTTATATTTCCATTTCGTACAATATTCTGGTCACGAGACATAATCATATACTTTGTTATGAATAAAGAACCCTGTTCCTAATTGGTGATTATCGTTTCCTTCCCCATAATACAACAAATAATCTCCTATTTGTGTTATGCCGTTCCCATCTAACCTAACCACCTGTACTCCCACAAAGTCTATTCTATACCTAGCTAGTTCTTTTGCTACTAATGTTACCCCTCCTGTTCTATATGGACTTGTAACATTCCAAGTACCAAATCTCAAAACCTTATTCCTTTGCTGTGGTCGTGCCAGAGAATCAGTCCCATTCCGAGGCTTATTTGAAGGATTCGTAACAAGCTGTTTTTTACGGTGATGGGTTGTTAGCCCTTCGCCCAAGCCCCAAGCTGGAGGACCACCCCTCATCGACTGTCCGCGACTGCTTATTCAATATATTCACAGCTACCCTCCGTGATCTCTCCATATATTCTTATATTATTGCGATGTACCGAAGTTCAAATCCCGGTGCCGGAGAGAATTTTTCTCTGTTCCACTCATCCTTCATCATATGATGACACAGAATTTCTGCACGGAAATTTCATATGTACTTCGGTACATCGTAATAATATATGATATGCGAAAAATAATCACTTAGGGCCATATTCATATACATTTTTAGTGCGGACTTCCGGTGGATAATCAGCGAACTAACGTTTTTCGTATTCATAAAACAGTGTTAGCAATATGATATGATATGAATCCTGTACAAGTAATCAGTCGATAGCCGGGGCTAGTTTAGCACGCTCGTAGCGCGGGCTAGCGAAATGTCTATAAATAGCATCCTTAGTGATTTAAGACGGCGCTTACTCCGTCGGATCTTGGCCACTTAGTCACTCATAACGAGTGCACCTCCGCACGTGTGTGGACATTGCGCCACTGTCATACATCTATGACGTAGTGCATGACGATAGGCCACTAAAGGGAACCCAAGAAGTGGAACTTAAACTGAGATGATTCAATCCGACTTCGGAATGGGAATCCTATGTGGCTTAGTGGATAGAGCGTCAGCACGTAGAGCTGAAAACCCAGTTTCAAATCCCGGTGCCGGAGAGAATTTTTCTCTGTTCCACTCATCCTTCTTATAATATGATCTCTCCAGTTTTATTTTAGAATAGTTAGTTATTTTGTCGTTTAATTTAGAAATATCCAATATCATCTCTTTACAGATCAAATCGTAAGTAATGTCATTAATTTCTGGGGATTATTCTTTGAGATATTTCAAACAAAAGTTTAATGCAATTTTGTTCCATTATGTTTCGTTATCGAGATATTTTTATATGAAACATTTCATGATATATAATTTTTCTTGTAGTTGTATTGCATTTCTGGTGGTGTGGAAGAGAAGGCCTGATGGCTTTAACACCACCAGAGTAATTGAAATAAAATAAATAAAATAAAAATTTTCATTGCGTGTTTTGCGAAAGCCATTGATTTAATTCCGGATATGTACAGTCAATTCAAGAGAGCAATGTCTTAAACGATAATAAATGATTGAAATAATTTTAGTTTTGTCCTTTAAATGTGCAGAGATTTCATCTTAACAAATGTAACTTTTCGTTCTGAATTATAAATATTGATTAATATTACATTTGTTAGAATGAAATTTATGCACATTTGAAGGACAAAAATAAAATTATGTCAATTATTCGTTATTACAATAGACTGCTCTCATAAGTTAACTGAGTATATTGGGATTTTAATCAATAGATTTTCCAAAACACATTATGAAATATTTCATATAAAACCATTTTTATCTCGAAAAGCCGAATAAGAGGGTGTTAAACATTTAGGAAAAAGCATTTTATTCTGAGAAAACCATGAACTTTCCACCAATATCGTATTATACTTTATTGTTACATACAACTTGAGCTGTTCTGTGTGAAAATCAGCAAGATTATTTCACTTCCATCCTGTATAAGAAGTGATCACTTAAATGGAGAAAATCTTACTCTATATGTATTTTGAAAGTCCCGTTAATCGTATTTGGGTAGATTGATTTTTCAATGTCTGTCTAGTAAAACTTTGCCGAATGCGCGCTGTTATGGAGTTGTGCATCCGGCTAATGATGGAATTTAAATAAATTATTACAAGTACTAATGGAACTTAAATTATTTATTTCTTTAGATATTCATTTGCTTTATTTATTTATTTATATTGTTAGCCGGATGTATAGTTCGTATGGTGTGCTACAGTTTTCGTATTCAGTTGCTTTGTTTAACATTACATTATTTTGCGTTTGAAAACTTTTAAATTGTTATCCTCTTTGCATGCGTAGCCTATCTATAACTACTTTATGAAATCACGCCGTTTTGAAATTCAGAAACTAAAATATATTAATCTAGAACTTCCACTGCATTAATTTGAGTGAGATTGTATTTTATATATTATTCCATTTGAAAGTTTTCGACGTCTGCTAATAAATGAAATAATTTAATATTTACCAATGACGCCGCCCCTTTGTCATTGACCTCACCCCTCTTCGTCAATGGCCCCGGCCCTCTGCCAATGGTCCCGGCCCTCTGCCAATGGTCCCGGTCCTCTGCCAATGGCCCCGCACCTCTGTCAATGGCACTGCCCATGTGTCAAGGCCCCTCCCCTTTTCGTCAATGGCCCCGCCCCTTTGTCATTTGTCCCGCTCCCTTCGTCATTGGCACCTCCCCCTTAGTCGTTTCCCCCGCACCTTTATCACTGACCCCGCCCATTTATCATTGGCCCCGCCCCCTTTACCAATGTCACGCCTCCATAGTCATTGACCCCGCCAATTTTTGCATAGGCCACGACACCCTTTGTCATTGGTCCAGCCCCCTTTTTCCAATGGCCGCGTCCCTTTTCCATTGGCACCGTCCCCTTTATCATTGGTCCCGCCCCCTTTGTCAATGGTCCCGCCCCCTTAGCCTTTGATCCCGTTCCCCTTTGTCAATGACCCGAATCTTTGTCATTGGTCCCGCCCACTTTGCCTTTGGCCACGCCCCCTTTGTCATTGACCAGCCTCTTTGCTATTGTTCTCGCCAACTTCCTAATTGATCCCGCCCCTTTAGCAAAGGCCGGAACCTTCATCAATGCCCCGCCCCCTTTATCAATGGCCACGCCCCCTTTGCAAATGAACCCCGCTAACTTGCTCATTGGCCCTGCCCCATATTCAATGGCCCCGCCCCCGTTATCAATGGCGAGGGCCCATTTACAGTTGACCCCGTCCCCTGTCCATTGAACCAGCCACTTTTATTTGGCCACGCCCTATTTTTCCATTGGCCCGCCCCCTTTCGCCAATAGCCTCGCCCCTTTACCATGGGTTTTGCCTACTTTTTTGTTGGCCACGCCCCTCGTTGTCATGACCCGCCACCTATGTCATTCGCCCGCCCTCTTTGCTTTTGGCTACGTCCCCCTTGTCTTTAGCTACGCCCCCTTTGTCATTGGCCCCTCCCCTTTTGCCATTGGTCCCGCCCTTTTATCATTTCCCCTACATCATTGGCACCGCACCCCTTATCAATGGCCTCTCAGCCATTGAACCCGCACCCTTTGCCTTTGGCCACACCCCATATGTCTTTGGCCCGCCCCCTTTGCCGTTGGCCCCGCTCCCTTCGCCATTGGTCCCGCCCATTTTGACATTTTATCTTTGGCCCCGTCCCCTTTATCAAATCACAAACGTATTTTGTATTGTTAGAAAAAGTCACTGAGTCTCATAAGCATACCTTACTATTTCAAGAAAATATTACAAAAAAATATTCACTTCGGGTCATATAGACCCGAACAGAACAGCATTACCTTAATGTGGATTTTCAGAGCTACTAATAATATACTATGTTAATTCTAATATTGCCCAACACGACATCATTTTATTATAATTTACGTTTCACGAGATGTTCCCAAGTTTCTCCACAAATATAATGGCTTAAATCCACTGTTTAAAATATATTTGTAACAGTAATGAATGTGTTAATGACGATTTTTATTAATAAAAATTATCGAACTAATATACTTTCGGTAATATTATATGAACTATGAAAATTTTAGTAGTTAATATGTTTCCCATTGTTTTCTTATACTGTATTTAATTTTGCGTGTCGTTGAGTAAACTGATCTTTTGCACAATGTAGACTCGAACTTTTGTTACGGACATGGAAGATCTCATTTTTAGTTCCATTTACTTTGTACAGCAATATTTTTTACTTTACTGACTAAGGATTTTCAATGGGATTCATGTCTGGAGAATTTTCTGAGTATCATAACAGAGGAAAGCCAAGCAATGTTATATTAAGACAAGCAAATTAAAATATTTGTGTAACTATTATCAAGTTGCATGTTTAATATATCATAGGTGTATTTCATGGCTATTTCAATATAAATTTAATCTCACACCCCTAAATTCAAAGTTCAATTGAAATTTTTGTGGTGTAATTACTACGCATTTCGTGACCATGGTCTAATAATTCGTCATAATCTATACACGATAGCCAAGCTCTGATCAATACGAGGTGATTGTTATGCAAAGAGTAGCGTGTCCGAGATTTAGAAGAACGAGCCATATAATTATTCTATGATATTTTCATCGTGTTATTTTATTTACAGTTTCGTGTCTGTAAAATTCATGTTCTGGAAATAATAAGTTAATTAAGTAGTAAAACTTCGCTGCAATCGAAATAAGGAACAAAAAAAAAAGTTTCCTTCCCAGGCAGGATTCGAACCACGAAAGTCTTAGTTACCAGTCTATCGCGCTCTGGAGTGAACAAGGCTCTGAAATCAGCTACAACGGTCGGTCCGGTTTTTTTGCCAAAACAATATAACAACATTTCTTAAGTTATTGAAGTATATATCCGTGGCAGATTGTGATTCGCCTTTCTCGCCTTTTTTTTTTTTTTTTTTTTTTTGTAATTCAGTACTCCGACAATATTTTAAGGATATATATATATATATATATATATATATATATATATATATATATGTATGTATACTGTTTTTTTTAATTAATGTAGAATGACTGTTTAGTAAGTTTAAATACGTTTAAATACGTAAAAAATTTGAGAGAAAACGATATATTTCACTTTAACCACAATTCCTTTTTTAATATATGTCAATTTTAAAAACTCTCACAAAATATTAAATCCAACGTATTCATAATTTCTACTATTAAGTGATCATACTTGAATATTATGAGCAAATGCTGGGTAGCTTTCGGTGCTGGACCCCGGATTAATTTCACCGGCATTATCACCTTCCACTCATTCAGACGCTAAATAACCTAAGATGTTGATAAAGCGTCGTAAAATAATCTACAAAAATAAAAAAAAATACTTGAATATTTTGCTTAGAGCTAAGAAAAACCAATTTTTCGTTAACAGTTAATAATATTTACCATTCTATTGATGTAATTGATTGTAATTCTTTTTTAATTGCAACGTTCAAAGCAAATATGTTTTTAATGTGACTGAGTTAAATTACACAAAGGTATGAGAACAGAAAATGTCATATACGAGTAAAACATGTCGTCGTAGAGAAGATACATGAAGAGCATTGTGTCTGTTTAATTGGTTTACACAAAGCAAGTACCCTAGAGTGACAATCAATTTAAAAATACCTCCTAAATATATGTGTAAGTTCATATATACATAGGTGTTTGAAATTAAAACAAGAAAAAATAGATTCCATTTATCATGTTACAGATTTCATTGTAACGTATTATAACAGACCTGTATTGTCGAAAAGGAATGCCGATTGCGAACACAAGTCGTTATTATCGAGTACACTCTACCAATAGTTTTGTCCTTTTGACATGTTCAATAATTTCGTTAGTCCATCATTTGAACGATGGAGTTATTTCCATACATTCTACCTAATTTTCAATAAGAGCAGTCTATCATAGTGCACAATATTATGTGAATCTCTCACCACCTCCCAAAAACATCACAAGTTATCTGTTGGAATAATAAGAAGAAATACGAGTGGGTCGGAAGTTCTACTTCAAGTAATACTGTATTGCAAATTATTAAAAATAAAAATCAGACTTTATAGCTAAATGTGCTACCATTATGGCAGAAATATATATGCAGTGCATACATTTTATATTTAATTATTTTGATATCGTCTTTGAAAAGGTAAACATTTTTAGCACTTTCACAGTTTCAAACTGTAAAAGATTGTTCAATATATTCTTTATCTTGCGTGTTTTTTTACCCATAACATAATCGAGCGCTCAGTGCGGGTCGCATGTAGCAGCTGCACTGAGTGTTGCTGCTTCCACTCTACATCAATGAGCGTGGAAAGATAAAATGTATGAACTTAATCGATTTATTAATTTCACCAAATAGAGTTAACATAACGTTTAATTTTATTAGTCTTTAATTTCATTTTAATCTTATTGCATCTTTCACTTCAATGCAATAGCCAGGTTTTACTTATTTAAAATCAAGTTAAACCGTTACACATACTTTTCTTGTTTTAGTTTTGAACACAATCGACTCTGACTATAAATTAAGACTTTATAGTAGTATTAAGTTTTTTTGACTTGTTCCATTTTCTGGCTGTGAAGCAATGTATGAATACCATGGAATGTTAATAAATACAATACAATCCATTTGCCATCCAGATTCCCGGGTATAACTCTATCGTATCACTTCCTGTGGGATAAACTGAAGGAAAAGGCGTACATCACGAGAACCAGTACGATTGTTGAACTCAAAGCAAAAAACTGGAAGAAGATAGATGTCATTTCGGCCAATTTACTGTACCACACTATTGAGAGTATGACTAAGAGAGTCCAAGGATGTTCTCGTCAAAGTGGTGCAATCTACCCGGGGTGTGATATTAAAAAAATTAAGGAAGTGTTAAATTGTCTTCTATGAGTTACACATGGTGCGTAATATATGCATTTCAAATATATTCCATCAATATGGTCTACACTGTACTTCCAATGACTTAATTAGATCTTTCTGAATACACAGGGTGTTTCTTAATTATAGGTACAAGCTGCAGGGTGAGTAAAGGCGAATGAAACAAAACAAATAATTCTGATAAACATAAGTTCGATAACCAGCCGTTTCCGAAATACACGCATCAAAATTTTCTAAGGAACAACTAAAAAATTTGAAATATTAAGAAAATTGACCAAGTTACAGAACTGAACGGAAGTCATTTGTCATTCTACCAGGTTACCATAATAACCAACATTGTTATTTTGTATTGTTACATTGGAAAGAATTAAATTAGAGTGTTTTAACAGGAGACATACGTTTCTAAACCAGTGTAAAATCGTAATATACAGTTAAGAATAGTTTTAATGACGGAAGAACGTCGTCATTTAAACCATGATGAAATGTTCAAGGCGATTGGCATTGACGAAATAAGATGGGAAATCTCACCTTGAGGAAAGTTCTCCAAGTGATGTCTAAGCCGAGCGTACAGCTGATCCAGACACTGGATGTTTTCTAGATCCTCCGAAACTATTCTTTGAAGGTTATCCCAAAGGTGCTGTATGGGGTTTAGGTCAGGAGATTGCGCAGGCCACTGTAGCACTTGAATATTGTATGTTTGAAACCATTGACACACAACCCCGCCAACATGTGCTCTGGCATTATCATGAATGTAGAGGAATTCAGGCCCATACTCTCGAGCGATCGGAAGCACAAAAGGTTGCAAAATGTTTTGAAAATAAATATTTACTCGCTGTGTTCTCTTACAAGAAAGAGGTCCGTCTTTCTATTGGTCATTATTCCTCCCCAGACCATGATAGAAACTCCTTGAAATTTGTGGATCTCCTGTAGGTTCCTGAGCCTTTCTGCGTCACCTGGTGGCCTCCATATGAGCACTCTTCTCGAGTCTGGGTGCAAACTGAAGCGAGATTCATCTGTAAAGAGGATCTGTCCCCATTGATCCACTGTCCAATTTTGATGTTGTTGGCACCACAAAACACTACGTGCTCGATTTCCGTGTCGAATAGCTGGACACCTTAAAGGTTGATGGGCATGAAGATCTCTTTCATGCAATCTATTTCTGATAGTTTGAGTTGAAACAATTACGTTACTTACATTTTTCAAGGCACTTCTTAACATTGTGGCAGTTGAAGTTCTTTCCATCAGGGCTCTAAGGTACAGAAATCTGTCTTGTCCTGCAGTGGTAACCCTTAGTTTTCTTTGGTGTCTTTCTTCTGGACTGTCAGATTGTTCATAACGACTCCACATTCTTGAAATTACACATCTTCCCTATATAGAGCCCTTGAAGCATCAGCTTGTGTTCCGACACTTTCAATTATGCCAATCTCCTTAAACATTTAATGATGGTTTAAATGGCGACTTTTTCCACAATTAAAGCTATTCCTAACTGTTTATTACGATTCTAGTCTGATTTTAGTTACATACAGTATGTCTCCTGTAAAAACACACTAATTTAATTATTTCCAATGTACGAGTAACAATACAAAATAACGTTGGTTACTATGGTAACCTAGTAGAATGACAAATAACTCGCACTTTAATATTCACTTCTGTTCAGTTTTGTAACTTGTTCAATTCTCTTAATATTTCATATTTTTTTAGTTGTTCCTTAGACAATTTTGATGTGTGTAGCTATATGGTGTTTTAGTACATCTCGTCAGTACAGGTGTTCTGGGATATCATAACTTCCAATTTACATTATAGGAAGAGTGTGTTATAAAACTGCTCAGTACGATTACCGTTCATGAAAAGGCAGGCATCAGCACATTTTATTTTTGAAATTCGTACACGTTCGAATATCCATGGCGTATGTCTGAGTTGACAACAATTGACAATGCGTCACCGGAGTTCGTTGACATTATAAAGAAGGCTGGAATACTCAAAACATTTCAAATATCCCCAAACAAAATATCCAAAGGATTCAAGTCGGGGGACCTGGAAGGCCATGGCCGATACAGCTGTTGTGGAAGCATGTGCGTAAGAACTCTATAACGTTTACATGAAAGTGTATGGCAGAGGCAACAGTAATGACATCATATCATGAAAACAGTTGGTTTTCGGACCTGTATTTGTTAGGAATTTTTTTGCCTTATTTCATTGTCCTCTAGTCACCTGAAGTTTGTAGTTGTAATTATGACAAATACTGTATATTGAACTATATAAATATAAGGACGATATTGGATTCAACTATACAAAATTTCTAGGGCTTTTTATAGACTCCAGTTTAACATGGGATAAGCACATCGAATACATATGCACAAAGCTATCAAGATTTTTATATTTGTTAAAGAAATTAATGACTTGCGTTTCTCAAAATTATTTAAGATGTGCCTACTTTTCTTTCTTTCAGTCGATAATCTGATATGCCCTAATTTTCTGGGGAAATGGAACCAAAATTGGAAGCGTCTTGATTTTACAAAAGAAAGCCATTAGAATTTTATGTAAATCAAACTATCTGGAACATTGTCGGCCACTTTTCAGACAATCACGGATTTTAACAATCATAAATTTGTTTAGCCTATATATCGTCGTGTGAATGCAAGAACTAGGTAACTTGATTTGCCATACTTTGTGACATCACCTATTTACTTATTTATTGCACTAAGAAATACGTCTCGTTTTCATTTACCTATTTGTTATATTGGAAAATAGATCTTGCTGGTATCGTTCTATCAGTTACCAAGTTCTTGCATTACATTTTGTGCGATTTTTGCTATGCTACAAAAAATGTAACTAAAAAACGCAAATTTCGAGTTACCTAGTTCTTGCATTAACACGACGATATGATCTAGTACTTTACACTCGACAAAATATCGACAATTACTCATTAGTGGCCAATATACATGATCATGAAATTAGAAATAGTGAACAAATTAATATTCCATATTGGAGATTACACAAGAGCAACACAAACTTTTTAATTATGGGGATGAAATTATATAATAAGCTCCCAAGTCTATATTATTAATTACCAATCAATAGCTTCAAAACTAGATTTTACAATTGGTTATTAAATAATCCTTTTTATTCTATTGCTGAGTTTTTCAACATAAATTTGTATGAAATTGTATTTTAATAAATAAGTTTAATTGCAATTTAGTTAGGTTCCTTTAATTTAAAAGTTTGAAATTATTTCATGTTTTCATTGTATTATTTAAATTTTACTGTTTCTTTTATTAGCTTTTTTTTAATGTATTTATATGTTTTTCAGTGTATTCTGACGAAGCCTAAAACTGTATGTCTAATGGCCAAACAAATTGAATTGAATTGAATTGAATGCCTAATATGAGAATTTGAAACCCATTCGCCAATTTTGAACCTCAGTCCCACTATTAATAGTTAATTAGAAGAATCTACTCGCATGTGGACATATACTATACCCTTGTTTCTCCCCAGGACGCCCGTTTCCACTGATCAACTGCTCAGTTGTGAACCAGACATCTGATTCGTTGCACGTGGAATGTCTCGAGAGTTTTGACGGCGGCCTACCACAGAGCTTCCTCATGGAGCTGTTGGAACTTCCTGGTCTAAGACCGCGGTACAACGTCACCGTGGTCCGCGGACCTCCAGTCTTCGATATTTACGGAATGGAGCCCGGAGCTAGCTACCAAGTCAACCTGTATGCCGTGAACGCCAAGGGTCGAAGTGAGCCATACATAATTGAAGCGGTTACCTTCAAAGGTGTCGCCAAGTTTACAGGTAAGAGTCTCTTGCATTTATTATAAACTTAAGCCCTGTCAATTGAAACTGTACTCCTGTGACTCTATCCAATCCTTTAAGATTATCTTGTTACTAACTTACAGAGTTGTTTTGGATTTCGTACAAATCATGTTTTTCATCTCCGTTACGTAAGAGAAGCCTGAAGACTAGCACTGCAGCAGTGTTGCCAACTGGAAGGAAATTCCGTCAAAAGTGACGGAATTTCAACGTAGCGGACGGGAAAAAAAATAGCATTGACGGGTGACGGATTTTCTGGCGGAAATTACGATTTACATCGTCTTTTGACATTTTTAGCTGCTGTCATTTTTAATTGTTTAATGTTTGGGAGATTTTACTTTTTATTTGAACAGCCCTGCCTGTTCCGTACTATTACTGCGTTTTCATGCAGTATTTAAATCGACTGAATACTTTTCCGTACTGAATACGATCCCTGTTTTCATGCAATATTCGATACGTATTGAAAACGATCTGAGTACGGAAGCTCAACTTTTGAAAGTGGTTACCTTGGTTAACATGTCGTCGACATATTAGCGTGACAGGCATTAGCTATAAGCAATGCTGCTTTTTCCAAATGCGGTTCATGGAAACTTAATATTCTGGTTGTTAATGAATAATGGTAATATTGACTTTAGGAAAACACGAAATATTATGTTTTACAACACTCTTTTTCAACATAGATATTGCATTCGCTGTTGGTAAAACATTTCACACATCAAACAAATGACGATCGATCACGCGCTTAGCGTATTGAGATCGTATTGAATACGAAACCCGTTTTCATGGAACTCAATTCGAATTGAATACGATCCGATCCCACTTTTTAGGTGTATCGACCTAGAGACTCAGGTCGAATTGAATCCCCATTTTCATGAAGATTTCAATACTGTAGTGTATTCAGATCGATCTGAATACTCCATGAAAACGTAGTATGTATATGTTTAAGAATCCCCTATTTCAGATTTCCTCGTAATCAAAGTTAGATGTTGACGAATTATTATTTTAATCAGGATTGGTAAGTAAGTTGTGTTAAAATATGCTTTTAAATATACTGTATATACACAGTATGTATGTGTGTATATATATATATATATATATATATATATATATATATATATATATATATATATATATCGAGAGAAAAAAAGAGAGAGAGGGAGTTTTTTTAACTTTGACGGATTTTGACGCATTTCGAGGTGTTATACTGACGGGGATACAATTTATGTTTTGGCAACACTGCATTGCAGCCCCTAGTGGTCTTCTTGTGTCTCACCGCTCCTGTAGCGGGAATGATGCTTAGACCCGTATACACAGTCAGTGGCAAACTATTCTTAGGACTTTCCTAAGACCATGAATAACTCAAGTCCGAGCTCACTCTTTGTATACATAGTCGCATAATCCTCCTGTCTTGGCCTTGAAATAATCCTGAATTTGTGCTGAGAATATTCGCTTTGAAGGCGATTATCATATATTTATGCCGTCATTGCTGATCACGCGATCAGTATCCACGAATTAGCCTTGTTCACGATCGTATGTTTTTTCGTGTTGTTACTCTGAAATGGCAATCAATAAGTTAAAAATAATAGAGCTACAGTATACGCTATTATAATTGTAAAAATTATAAGAAAATTCCATTAACCAATTCAATTACCAGTAATGGGAATAATAATTGAAGACCTCCCGGATAAAGGATTTAAATTTAAATTAATTACATTTGTGACTTACATAATTACTCACTCACTCACTTACTTTACTTACTTACTTACTTACTTACTTACTAGCTTTCAAGGAACCCGCAGGTTCATTGCCACCCGCCATTGGTCCCTATCCTGAGCAAGATTACTCCAATCTCTATCATCATATCCGACCTCCCTCAAATCCATTTTAATATTATCTTCCCATCTACGTCTCGGCCTCCCTAAAGGTATTTTCCCTTCGGCCTCCCAACTAGCACTCTATATGCATTTCTGGATTCGCCCATACGTGCTACATGCCCTGCCCATCTCAAACGTCTGGATTTAATATTCCTAATTATATCAGGTGAAGAATGCAATGCGTGCTGTTCTGTGTTGTGTAACTTTCTCCATTCTCCTGTAACTTCATCCCGCTTAGCCCCAAATATTTTCCTAAGCACCTTATTCTCAAACACCCTTAACCTATGTTCCTATCTCAGAGTGAGAGTCCAAGTTTCACAACCATACAGAACAACCGGTAATATAACTGTTTTATAAATTCTGTCAGATTTTTGGACAGCAGACTGGATGATAAGAGCTTCTCAACCGAATAATAACACGCATTTCCCATATTTATTCTGTGTTTAATTTGTTCCCGAGTGTCATTTATATTTGTTACTGTTGCTCCAAGATATTTGAATTTTTCCACCTCTTCGAAGGATAAATCTCCAATTTTTATATTTCCATTTCGTACAATATTCTGGTCACGAGATATAATCATATACTTTGTCTTTTCGGGATTTACTTCCAAACCTATCTCTTTACTTGCTTCAAGTACATTTACTTTTGTGACTTATGTGAAAAAAGTAATTTTGAAACTTTCATTTATAACAATACAACCATTATATTTAATAGCTTAATAAAATTCTGTCGTTGATTGGTGAAAAGGTTGAATGGTTGTGCTAGTAAGTATAGGCCTAAAGAAATATGCCCCTAAAATAATTTCCCTTTCACCTGTATTATACCCTTATTCCGGGGAGGTCTTAAATTATTAATATGTGCCACAATTCAAATTATTTTCATCTGTTGGTTTGTGTTCTCACATAATACAATACCATACTATTTAAAAAATACTTAGTTGATATGGTAAAATAATATTAAAATACATCCAACATTTAACAAGGTAATTTGGCTATTATAACCTAACAGTCATTATGCTCACAACCCTCAGGAGTTAGGGATGAGATGAAGGAAAACACACAACTGAGTTTTTAGTTTCGAAGATACTCTGAATCTTTCCTAATAATCACCTAAGAACATCGACCATCCCCGAAAATGAACACAATGCCACTTTAGATTTCCCCGTTTGTTAAGACCGTCCCTGTGACTCTAGGAAGTGTAGCTTCAAGGCGTTCCTTTTCACCCACTAAGTTATCATTCATAGGAATAAGTGTTCATTCAATTAAACAATGTTCTGTGATTAAAAACAACTCTAAATCATAAATCAATACTTCCATTATTTGTCATTTACAAGTGCAGACAGCCTTATTTCATTTCATTTCATTTTCATTTCATTTACTATATTCCATAGATCTTACATTAGCAATGAAGTTTCGATTTTATATTTACTATAAAACCCCTCTATTGGCCAGTGTTGCCGCAAAGTAGCACTAATTTTTCTTATTAGTTTCTTCTATATGATGTTCATATCGCTTATTTGTTTTATTTGTATAATACATTCATTATTGTTATGTGTTATTGAAATCATTGCAATTGTTTAAAATGTATTATATTTTAATTTTATTGTAATGATTTATAATTGTTTTCTATAAGAGAACAACATAATATTAAAGCTGCATCGAATGAAACCCTGTCAGCTTCTATGCACGCCATAGAGCGTTTATTTTACATGGGCCCTCCCTATCTTCTGCCACAGGTTTCAATTGATTGTAGTAGTTCGGTTTCGAATATTCCAACTTAGGCTCATAATTGGCATGTCTTTGACAGCAAATCCCGACGCTTCTTCTCCTTTCTGGCACATATAAAATACGAAGATAAAGATACCGATTAAAAGTGTCATAAGCCCTGCATAAAAATTCAGTCAGTAGACTGTTAAAAGTAACACATAACTAAACGACCATTAATACTAATATTAAAGTATGTATTTGGAAAGTGGGTGAGGAACCATTCAATATAGCAAGAATAATTGAAGATTGTTAGACAATTCGTCCCATTCTATTCGTCCGGTTGAAATTTGTCCCCGACAATGTGTTCCACAATCTATATGTACCCTGTTACATTTCGTACCAAACTAATTGGTACCAACGTTTTAGTTGTACCATTAGTGGTACAAAGTGATAATAAAGTGTGCTGCTAGAGTTGTATTACCATTTATTTAGAAAGACGTTGGATTTTTATTGTTTGGACATTATATCGCATACTTTTTTTGATAATGTCAAATATGTTTGACTGATCGTGGTCTTTATGTGACGGTTAATAAATAATTGATATTGTTGCCTCATTAAAAGTTTGTGCATCTTCATTGATATTAGCTATGACTTCTGTCGCTTTACTCTTACCTCAGTTCTGTGGATAGATCTGTTTCGTTTCTCGTAAAATTGTTGACGTACCTCTTTGTAAGTGTAATCTGGCACCACAATCCCCTCTTTCACCCGCAGCTGCTGAAATCAGCATCAGAGGGCAAAAAATCAAAATCTCACCAGACTTTAAATACCTCGGAATGACATTGCAGCCAACCCCCAATTGCTTCACAAAACAAGTGACAGAGAGGACAGCCCAAGCAGTAATGGGAATGCACGACATAAAAAATATACTGCTACTCAGCCTAGCAACAGCTCTAAACATATTCAAGGCCAAAATCATGCCGATACTATGCTACGTAATTGAGGTTATATGGAGTCATCTGACAGAAAGTAACCTAAATGCATTAGAAAAGGTAAAATCAACATATCTAAAAAGAACACTTGGACTATCAAAAACAACTAGATCACGATTGACGATTGGTATATCTCCTAGCTAGAGAACCTTTCCTAATAGAAGACATCAAACTTCGGTATTTGTTACAACACACCAAGGCTTTTGGAAACCATGGAGAGGAAAAGAGAAGAAGTATGGTCTGAGTTCTACGGCACCGAAGCCATGACAGACCGAACATGGACGACCCCAAATTTCGAACTGCTGCACGTCGTGACAAGACTGGCAATCCACGGCTTCCACCACCTAATATATACCAAGACTATCACGACCCAACCCAAGCATGCGTGTGTGAATTGTGTAGTAAAGTCTGTGAACGCTACCACATAGAACTATGCACAAAAAGACTACGCAAATGCAAACTAAGGTTGAAACAATGCACATTTGTGCGCTTTTCAGTTTATTACAATCTCCTCTTCCCTTGCAACGCCATTCTGTCTTCTTCTCAGCAGCTCGATGCCAATTGTATAGGAAACTTTTCAATTTTAATTTAGGATTGCCTCTCTCATTTGTCGTGAGGCGGAGACGGTCCATGAGGAATGTGTATTGAAGCTGTAAAATTTTATTGATATAAGTCAAATAGAAATCACTGTTTCTGTGGTAATGGTTGTATTGTTAAATTTATGAAAATGTTAAAATATTGTTGTTAATTCTGCTGTGCTCGGGAAAAGTGACATAAGTCAGTTTCCACAAACCATTTTTGATAATTTATTGACGACTTACACTGGTTTATGTCGATTTGATTTTTTTTTGTATGATATTATTGTAATGTGAGAAATACTTATGTATTTTTCTCCAAGCGAGCAGATGTTCCGTAAGTTATGATTAAATTATCAAAAAAGGTTTGTGGAAACTGACTTGTGTCACTTTTCCCAAGCACGCAGAATTATTCATAAATTTCTTTTTGGGACCGATTGTCATGGGACATATTTGTGGTACGAACTGTTTTTAGGACGATTTCCTTTTTTGGGACCAATTGTCATGGGACTGATCACACGGGACATATAGTTGCGAAATGATAATAGAATTATTAATATTGATGGATGTTGGAAAAATCCACAGAGCACAATCAATGAAAAATAAAAGCAACACGAAGAATCTGGACTTGCAGGTTGATTTCGTGATTCTCTCTTGTTTGGCCGATAGTTCCTCTTTAAATACATAAACCTCAAATTACGTCGTTCTTGCACTAAGACACACATCGCCACATTTACGTAAAATCTGTCCGCAACTGTTGTATTAAATGGAATATATGAAGACTGCAGTATACATAAAATATGCTTGATATTCACCTGTGGTGAACTTGGTGGGCGTCTAAGCCAATTAACAAGGGAGAGAAATGCTTCGAGTGCAGATACCGCAAGTGCTTGCAGGTTTGGTTTATCACCCTATGCACCGTTCGCATAAAAGCGACACGAAACGTTACGAATGCTTGGCGCTAGGCGTCTGCGGTGTAGTGACTCTGTTCACGCGTCAGGTATTACTGGTGTACTACCCAATTGAAAACATCATTCGTTAAGTTTCTCAACATAATATGCTTCATACGGCTTTTGAATAAGCAAAGTGATGATGATGATGATGATTATGATAATGATGATGATGATGGTGACGATGATGATGATGATAATTTTTTTAAGTGGCAAAGTTAGGCCATTCGGCCTTCTGTTCCAGTCAACCACTATAATAGTAAATTACCTACGTAATTAATTTAATATAGTACAATACATAATAAGTACAATACAATAAAATTTACTTTTATCTTTTCAACACACCAATAAAATAATTGTTATAAAATAATTAAAATAACATTAATTATGATGATAATAATAATAATAATAATAGGGCCTAATAATAATAATAATAATCGTTTATTTTCACTATCAGAATTAGACCATTCGGCCTTCTCTTCACACAACCAGTATGACATAAAATTACGTAATTAATTTAATATAATACAATACATAGTAAGTACAATACAATAAAATTTCATTTCATCTTTTCAACACACCAATAAAATAATTATGTAATAAAATAATGGCAATAATAATGATAATAACAATAATAATAATAATCAGACAAAAATATAATGAAGTAATTAAACTGAATAATAATAATAATAATAATAATAATAATAATAATAATAATAATAATAATAATAATAATCATCTATTTTCACTACAGGAATTAGGCCATTCGGCCTTCTCTTCACTCAACCAGTATGATGTAAAATTACGTAATTAATTTAATATAACACAATATATAGTAAGTACAATACAATAAAATTTCCTTTCATCTACTCAACACACCAATAAAATAATTATGTAATAAAATAATGGCAATAATAATGATAATAACAATAATAATAATAATGAGGCAAAATATAAGGAAGTAATTAAACTGAATAATAATAATAATAAAGAATAATAATAATAATAATAATAATAATAATAATAATCTATTTTCACTACCAGAATTGGGCCATTCGGCCTTCTCTTCACTCAACCAGTATGATATAAAATTACGTAATTAATTTAATATAACACAATATATAGTAAGTACAATACAATAAAATTTCCTTTCATCTACTCAACACACCAATAAAATAATTATGTAATAAAATAATGGCAATAATAATGATAATAACAATAAAAATAATAATCAGACAAAAATATAAGGAAGTAATTAAACTGAATAATAATAATAAATAATAATAATAATAATAATAATAATAATAATAATAATAATAATAATAATAATAAAATTGAAAATTATTTATTTATTTAATTATTTATTTATTTATTTATTTACTTATATTTAATGTGTTGTACAACAGCCAGTGGCTTAATACAAAGACAATATAACAAAAACATTAGCAATGATATAAATTACAATAAAAGTACAATGGAATAATTATTAAAATAATGGCAATTAAAGAAAGTGATAGTTGCATATAGTCATTGTATAAGACAGTTAAACGCCTATATATAGAGTTTTTATTACTAAGACCCGTGAAGTAAAACCAAAATCCTCCTCCTGTGTTCACGGCGACTTAAGCTTATCTCTCTGACGTCACTTTGCATGTTAAATAATTGAAATATTCTTTTAGTGCTTTTATTGTTAAATGATGTATTCACTTTCATAGAAGTGGTAAATTGAATTTTTAACAAATTTGCTTTAAAATGCAAATAGTTTGTAGCCTGTCTTCTACATCTTGAGTTAAAATGAGATCATCAGGGAAGGGTGTGCAAATCGATGGCATTTTAAAGAGAAACTTTCCCCTTTAAGTTGTGAAGAGGGAGAGCCACCGCTAATGATTGGAAAGCCACGAAACTCACAAGGGAGTCATAAGTCACGTTCTCTCATCAACTGACAGACCTCGCCTTGAAAGAGTCTGTATTACAACTCTAGAGCTGGAGGTCTGCAAGATAATAATCTTCATAAGATTTTACTGTTGTATTTTATCGAGTACTTTTAGTCTCTTTGAGCAAACAAGTTGATGTATCTTAGTCTGAAAATAAAGTACTACTTCATAAGTAAATTTTATCAAATACGATGTTAAGGGGATCAGTTCTCGGTCCTTTATTGTTTTTAATCTATACAGTGTGTTTCCGAGGTGGTGTTACAAACTTTCAGGGATGATCGCGAAGGGCACATGTATCAATTTGAGATAAGGAATCATGGTCCGGAAATGACTGAGTCGAAAGTTATCAGCAAAAATAGTTGTGTGGAAATGGAATTGTAATTTGGCACCACGTGCCATCCTTCCTTTAACCTTTGGAACAGTCGTGGAAAGATGATATGGGCCGGATGTCTCCTACGTGGGTACTTGCCCCGATACAATCTGTGAGCTTGTCTACTGTTTCCATTGGCTCATCCGTATACTAAATCAGTTCTGCTTATTCCGCTCTCGTGTACTCCTCCATTTCACTAGGACTGATCGACTGGACACTGCAACTTGTACACATACACTGCTGTCTACAGACGTGCATATCAGGACCGATCATGTCCGTTACACATTACGATATCTGCATTGCTTTGGTGTAGTTTCCTGTCCCCACCCCTCAGACAGCGCACTGAATGGAATACTGTAAGTAGGCAACGTAAACAACGTCAGATGAATACAGTATGTGTAAGATGTACAGATAAATACACATAAATAAGGTGTACAGAGGAAAAAACTATTTCATTTCCACACCACTATTTTTGCTTGTAACTTTCGACTCGGTCATTTCCGGACCAGGGTTCCTTATCTCAAATTGATACATGTGCCCTTCGCCATCATCCCTGAAAGTTTGTAACACCACCTCGGAAACACACTGTATAAGCGACATATCAGAATCTTTAAAGTACTGCCGACACTATCTCTACGCAGGCGACCTTCAAGTATACATAAAATTTCACACATACAAATTAAATTATTTAATAACTGAAATGAATGACGATTTCGACACAATTTGGACATGGGCACGGAATTTCCAACTTAAACTAAATCCAGAAAAGTCACAGTCAATAATTGTGGGTCATTCACGTTTGTTAACGAATATTACCATTCCAAATTTGTCTCCGACTAAAATATGCGGCACCGAAATTCTGTTAAATGAATCAATATATTTATAAAGTTTAAATTGGAAAATTCAAGGTGCAGAAACTTGCAAAAAAATATTCTCATTAATCCACTCGTTTAGGCGAATGAAGTATTATCTACCCTTTTCCCTAAAAAGGATTTTAGTAGTAGTAGTATTTATTTATTTAACCTGGTAGAGATAAGGCCATCAGGCCTTCTCTGCCCCTCTACCAGGAGATTCCAACTATAATATGAACAATAAAATTACAATTAACATTAAATCTACAATTACAATTACAATAAGAATTAAAGTATGACAAGATTACTTGATTAATGAAAGCTAGACATTTTATCATAGAAGTTAAGAACAAAGAATATTTTATTATGTACTGAATTACAAATTAAACCTACACTAACAAAATTCTATAGTGATGAAATTACAGGATATTGAAATATTTTATGATAGATGAAGAGAACTATTTACAAGAAATCATGTCTGAACGAGTCTCAATTACTGAGCAAGTGCCTAATAAGTTTGCGTTTGAATTTAATTTTATTTCGACAGTCCCTGATGCTAGCAGGTAGCGAATTCCACAGTCTTGGCAGGGCTATTGTGAAAGAGGATGAGTATGAGGAGGTGCGATGGGATGGTATTGTTAGTATTGTTTCATGGCGACAGCATGTGTTCAGATTGTGGTGGGAAGAAAGGTAAGTGAAGCGAGACGACAGGTACGAAGGAATAGAAGGGTTCAAGATTTCGAAGAGAAGGAGAAGTGCATGTAAATTTCTTTTCTTATCTAGTTTAAGCCAACCTATTGCTTCCAGGGATGGGGTAATATGATCATATTTACGAACATTGCTTACAAAACGTACACACAAATTATGAGCACGTTGTAATTTCGTTTCGTTGTCGCTGGAGAGGTCAGTCAGTAAAATGTCAGCATAGTCAAAATAGGGAAATACAAGTGTCTGCACAAGGGACATTTTTAAGCAAGAGGGGAGATGAAGATTTATCCTTTTTAGCACATGGGTAATAGAATATACTTTTCTGCAGGTTTCTTTGATTTTCATGTTCCAGTTGAGATTATTATCCATGTGAATGCAAGATTTGTTACCGAAGAACTGAAAGGGATATGCACTGTACTTACTTTAACGGGGGAAATGTCGATGATTTTAGTGCAAACACTCTTGATGTCCTACTTCAATTGTTGTGATATTCTGCTTACTGACCTAAGCGTTACTTGGGCACAGAGACTACAACGTGTTCATAATATGTGCGTCCGTTTCGTCTGCAATATTCGCCGGGCTCATCACATAACGCCATCCCTCGAAATGTTGTCCTGGCTCCGTCTAGAAGATCGTAGGAAAATCCACTGTCTTTCCCTCCTCTTTCACATATTACATTTCTCCACTCCTATCTATCTTGCATCTAGATGTCAAAATTTGCCCAGCCACCATAATCTAGACACACGATGAAGATGTATATCAAAATATACGCCAATTATCTGCATAAGATATTATGTACGAAATATACGTGAAAAGTTTCATTTTATGACATTTTACATGAAAATATATCGAAACAGCAACTTTCTGAGATGACTGTACTTGATGTTTAAAATTCTAAAAATGTTATTTGATGATCATAGATTCTCTTCCATGCAGGATATAGATTTTTTTCATAAAAAGTACCAGTTTCCGACCCAAGACATATCTGATTATGGACGGGACATTTTTGGACGGTCGTATTAGGGTGTTCGCAAAGTCCGGTCTTCCTAGTGTTAATAATAATAATAATAATAATAATAATAATAATAATAATAATAATAATTTCATTCCAAAGACTGTACATTCCAGCATAGGAACATGTCATGTTAAAAAAACATTAGATAATAAAAAAAAATTTACAAGTAAGCAATATGTTCATAAGTTACATACAAGGAAATAATCGCATTTTATAATATCGCATAGACAATTCTCCTTAAAAGGTATACAGCTATATAGAGTTAAAATACTCACCAATATTATATAGTGACCAGTCTATTAATTATTTTTAATTTCTTTCTTAAAAAGCCTCAAGCTTAAATGTCTAATATTGTCGGGTAAAACATTATATAACTTTTTACAAATCTCTACTAAGCTGCTATTAGTAGTAGTGTAGTTACATTGTCCTTTTCTTAAATAATTTTATGCCTTGTAGAATAGCTATGCACTGGGCTATTTGTAGTGAAATTATTAATATTTGTTTGTACATATATTAAACAACTTAAAATATACAAAGACGGTACAGTTAAAATTTCAAGTCTCCGAAATAAAGGTTTAAAATGTGTACGGTTATCAACATTACAGATTATTCTTACTGCCCTCTTTTGTAGTTTCAACAACTTAATTAATTTAGGATCATTACCCCAAACTATTATTCCAGACGTCAGATGGCTATACTTGTATGAATCAAATATTTTCTCTTTCAAGTGATACCAACCAGAAATTAAATTTCCTTGTAAATCCGCCGAACGTATTTCGGGATATTATTCTATTAGTATCTAGGCTTTCAAAACTACTATTCAAAATGTTTAAATGTTCGAAAAATATAATCTAAGAAGCCAAAAAGAACTTATTGGAAAATAGGTTAACATATTCCGATTTCTCCACTTGTCAATGCCGATACCTTAGGAGTTAGTTGGTATCCACTGGTTTTGAGTAAAATTATTGTTTTTTTCTGTTTTACAGTGATTTGTGTTTTTCGAATTTGGTTAGTAACGGTACGGTAGTTACAAACAAAAATGTCCCCTCCCAAAAGTAGGTCGCGTCTTCAAAAAATTTGAGAACTACTGCTTTAACTGAAAGACTGCCAACTTTTGTTCCTGTTTGACGTACTCTGCTAGTGGTATACTTTGGACACCACTGATATGGTGGTCTTCGATGCGGCACTGGAGACCTTAATGTGATGACACTTCCATCATGCCTCGTGGCGACCTGTTTCAATGTAAACGTTGTAACCAGACACTTCTCATTACCTCGCTCTGCATATTTTATCGGCACTTACTTAACTGTTAACATATAGCTAGTATTAGTGGTCTGACGGTATCGGCACAGAGCACCCTAGAGAGTCGTTTCGACTCTTCTTGCAAAGAAAGTGAACAACGCTTGTATTAGCACTTAGCTTGTATGCGAAGCTCATCAAATATTCAACAGTTTTCAAAGCTAGTAATTGAAATGAATCGACAATTTTACCAACAAATTCAACAGCAAATAGTTTCTCGCAAAGTAAGTGTCATACTTCATTATCGACGTACATTTAAAGCAGATAACTCCATTACATTGCCCACACATAGATGCAAGTTACAGTTTGTTTTCATGAACTTATTTTCTCTAAGAACATACTGGGCTATCCCATTCATAAATTATTAAATATTTATGAATACACAGAATGGCCCATGTATCAGTTTATTGCATACTGCATCAATATTTACGTTAAAATATGGGATGAAGATAAATGAAAACAAGACGGAGACCATGGTTGTCGCAAGAAAAATAACAAGATAACCTTACAAATTCTAAATGAGACACTAGAGCAAGTGAACAGCTTCAAATACTTGGGATGTAGTATAAGCAGTAACATGAGCTGCAGCCAGGAAGTCAAAAGGAGGATAGTAATGGCAAAGGAAGCTTTTAATAGAAAAAACAGCATCTTCTGCGAATCTCTGGAAAAAGAACTAAGGAAGAGACTATTGAAGTGCTTTGTATGGAGTGCGGCATTGTACGGGGCAGAAACATGGGGATTACTACGGAATGAAGAAAAACGAATAGAAGCATTTTGAAATGTGGATATGAAGAGGGATGGAGCGTGTGAAGTGGACAGACAGAATAAGAAATGAAGCTGTGTTGGAAAGAGTGGATGAAGAAAGAATGATGCTGTAACTGATCTGAAAGATAAAAAGGAATTGGTTGGATCACTAGCTGAGAAGAAAACTGCCTACTGAAGATTGCACGGGAAGGAATGGTGAACGGGAGAAGAGTTAGGGCAGAATAAGATATCAGATGATAGACGACATTTTGATATGTGGATCATATGTGTGGATACTGAGAGGAAAGCAGAAAATAGAAAAGATTGGAGAATACTGTGTTTGCAGTGAAAGACCTGTCCATGGACAGAACTTTTTATGTATGTGTGTATATATCAAAGTAAAACTACAAATATTCAAATTTCCCTTCATTAATTTCAGTACACACCTGACATAACCTAGCAATAGCCTTGCATGTCCACCGCTGTGAAGTAACGGTTAGCTTTCTTGACCGTGAAACGAGCGGGCCCGGGTTCAAATCCTGGTCGGGACAAGTTACCAGGTTGGGGTTTTTCTGAGGTATTCCCTCAACCACTCGAAGCTGAATTACTGGGTAACTTTCGGCGTTGCACCACGGCGGGAGTAGTTTCGGGACCATCCTATGGGCGGCATCTGTTTACGGGAGCTGCACATATCCAACGAAGCCGCAGGGGCTTTAATAAGCTGACTGCGAGTGACCGGGGAGTGTATCTCCCTTGGATAGATGTCGCTTAAGTGAGTCGTGGAATCGATGACGGCATATTCTTCTGGTTTGCGGATTCAACAGATTGAGGGACATAAGCTGCGAACAAATCCCTTCGATTTGAGGAGGCTGCAGAGTAACATCACAGGCTGGTGGAGGATTAGGTCTCCAGTCAGAACTGGATGCTGTGGAGGAATCAATACGATGACATTATGTAGTGGATCATACGCTTGAATATCGACTCTAATAGACTTCAACAATCATTCCAACATAAGGAGGTTGCACAATAACCCTAATACTGAGGTGCTTACCTGCGGACCCTGCTCCGAAGGAAAAAAAAATATCCTTACATGCCTTCTAGCAAAATTTCTTGTTTTCTTTCGAATTCATGGTTAAAAAATGATGATATTCAGTATCCCTAGATTTCTAGAGAATACCACATATTTTACAGATTCTCAAAATAAAAAAATCTTAGAGATAAGTTATATGAATGGGGAAGCTAATAATCTCTCATTCTTAGGCGAAGAATTCCCTTCCCCAAAACTACTACTGAAATAGTTTCTTACATCTATTTCGAAATGAGAAGTGCCATTTTGTTGCCAGAGAAAAGTTGCATTCTTGAAAGTAGGTCTGCCAGTCTGCAGAGCTTTTTTTTAGTGATTTTAGTGACAGACGTTCGAGAATAGCGCCAATGCAATCTAATCTAGCCGCTTAATATTGATCAATTTCTATAAGCCTTTTTTTTTTCGTGTTTCTAATATTTATTCAGTAACTTACGTACTGCCTATCTCGTAGGGTCCGAGTATACTGAAATTATGTAATAAACTCCGAACAGAATGGGCGAGCTGATTCATACATGTAATAACATGTCTTGCACACAAACACTCCTCGAAACTAATCAACTAGGTATTCTATATCTTACCTAACACAAAAATGCACCCACAACAATTGTACAATTGTGCAACACGTATGCCAGCGTCCAACATGAAGGGACACATTCTGGCGGCAGACGGTAGAGTAGCGCCGGCTTGTCAACATAACGTAGTTCGGTAAACCAAACCAATAACAACTCTGTAGTTTTCCTTTTTCATTGTTATAAAAATTATTTATTATTTATATGTTTAAAATATGTTTATTTTATAACAGTTTCGCAACTTTTGTCATGAAATCAAATGCACAGAGTGTTTAAAAAATACGGGGCATAATTTCAGGTATGTATTTCCCACATGTAGACAATCAAAATAGTTCATTACAACATGTGTCCGGAAATGCTTCATTTCCGAGTTATGGCCTTCACAACATTGAAATTCACCGGAACGTTTTTCTTTCCGCAGATCGTTGTCATTACAGAAGATGTTCAAAATGTCCACCTCCTGCTTGAATACAGACCTCACATCGATGTCTCATTGACCTTGCGAACACGATCCCAAACTCCAGGAGTATTGCGTATGTCCTCAGAACATGCCACAATTCGATTCCGAAGGGATTCCAAATCAGGCACCGGAGACGAATAAACCAATGATTTTAAATGGCCCCACAAGTGGAAATCGAGAGGGTTCAGATCAGGTGAGCGTGGAGGCCAAGCAATTGGGCCACCTCTACCTATCCATCGATCAGGAAACCTTCGATCCAAGTTGTAACAGTCGTCGTCGCCCTCGGCTGCCAGCTCCGAAATATGGAAAGTATCTCGAGGATGGCACGTCGATGTCAATAATTAATTATATACACTGATTAATTTGGGCGCCAGCCTCCTCGAGATTACTCCGGTAGAGGTATGAGATTCCCAGGTCAGCTGCAAAAACGGTCGGGACATGGGGTTTGGGAGACGTGCTCGTAGGTTGAAATGATGTAGGCGCACACCAGAAGTTGTTGGTAAGAACTATGAAAGCGTTTATTATTACTATTAAGTGTTCGTTTCAGATCAGCAGAAATGCGCGTCCAAGTGTATAATATCTCGCTCTCACTTCCCGCAAGTTGATATACTAATTTCTGAGTTCACGTAATTATATCTTTTGTACTATAAAACACCAGTAATATAACGGACAGTTGACAACGTGATGAGAGGAAAGAATTCAGACTTATAATAATAATGCAACACACGACTTCTTACTACACTCACTAAAAAATTCTAAGTCCGTAAATTGTTATACTTCCGAGTTAGGTTTGCCGAGAATATGTGGAGTGTGACCTCTCCGAATACTGTCTATCTGCCTTCTGTCTATCTGCCAAATCTATCCCCTACTTTCAACCACCAAACATAGAATTTCGCCCTCCTATCTATACATCACGTGTCTCTATTAAGAATCCTGATTGGCCATGATTACACTTACGTCACTTAAGACGCGTTCTTCAAAAATTGTTCGTTAACTAGAACATCTCCTACTTCCGGCGTCCTGACCATTCTCTGACATATACCAGATCATCTCTATTGGAACCTGGCTTGGCGTCATCTTACTGACCACCCGCAGGCAAAGTCCATACATTCCCTCATCAGTCAACTCCACGCCTGGACACATGTTTCCTGTCAGCCTGGCTTCCCTTCGGCCTTCCTGTCCACCTGTTACTTCCGTCTCACATTCTGTAACTTACACGTCCATGCTTCTTACTATCCATATGAGAATATTAACACGAAATACTAATCTAATGAAAATCTCCTTATCCTATACGAGGAACCGTCTCAAATGCCCTCTCATAATAAAGAATATTCCCAAGGGAATATTTGTTGTTATGAGACGCCCCAAAATAATAGCTTCGCTACTAGTCTCCGGTGTCCCCTAATTAGTCACACTTGGATACACCTTTTGCTATGCTTATTAACAATGTACAAATTTACACTTACAATTATTACATATTTACAACTATTCACATGTATGAATCTATATACACACCTCACGCCTGCTTACACCTCACACGCCAGTTTAACTGACTTCTACCTGACATATATACAGCATCCAATCGTAACATTCAGGGCACATCCGAATACAATGGCGCTCTCTCAGTCACATTCATGATCGGTTCCTTGATACATACTTATACTTATAACTTAGAAATAAGAATTATGAACCACAATAAAAATACACTAAACAATACACACTACATTTTAAGATACCAATTAATCCTTTATATCATACTTCATACATCATCTGCAACCCTTGAAAACACATCTACATCCATAAAACCGAAATAACAACCATTAACCAGAATCAAAATTATACTAAACGATACACAATACTTCTGAAATACTAATTGACCCTACTTATCCTATCTCATACACTAGCTGCAACCTTGAATACACATCTCGAATAACGTCCCCTCAATATAGAGGACAACTTTATGTCTCGAACTAAAATGATGGTCTGGCACTTAATATTGATTCTAAAAAAAAATGGATACATATTCCAATCGAGTCACTCAACCTCTACAGATAAATGAACATATATGAAGTTAATTAAAAAAAATATTCTATCATTATTATTAATCATTATTAATTCTTATTAATATCATCTTTAAATTATTGCCACAGGGAATACTACTTATCGCGTGATCTTATAAGAAAACACACAAAAACAACTAATTCTGAAGGTGGCAAAAAGAAAACAAAAGTTACAAAAATTTTCCCAAGGTTAAAATTTTCAGCACTGACATTAGTTCTTGCTTCTAGTTGCTTATACCGCTCAAATACTACATGCACAAAACAAACACATTCTTATTTTTCTTATAATTAAAATCATATTATTTTCAACTTTACACAAATTCTCGTTTATTAACCTGGTACGTCGCCTGGATGTCTATCATGAATCGGATCGTCATTCTCCGAATGGGATCGTCTGCGGCCTTCCTCATATTTCATTGTGCCATTCTTAAATTGACAATTTACACGTGGAGACACGCTACTCCTCACATTAAATCTACCAGCATGCTTCCACTTAACTTTTTCTCCTCCTGCAGAAAAATGAGGCCTCCAATAGCCCTTCCTATATTCACTCCTTTGATCGTTGCAGTACCGCTTTGTACCATTGTTAGAAAATCGGTCATTATTGTAGGGTTGTAAACCATGACCGCCAGCACTGTGTGGCCGATCCCTGCTCCAACCGTCATTATGGTCATTGCTTTTGTACCCTCTGTGGGGTGGGAAGGCTTCTTCTGCCCTCCGCCCCATGTTTGTGATGGTTTCCGCATTCTCTTTCACAAGTCCACTTTTGCTCCTAAACTCATAAAACTTTTCAATTACTCTATTTACTTGCTCCTTGGATGCTCCATAACTTTCTAACACCTGGCTCTCTAGACTGATACTGTCCTCGGCTAGTCTATACTGCAATTCATTATTATTCTCATCGAGATTATCGTCCAATCCATTAATATCCATATTTATTTTACTTTCCACCTCATTATTATTTCCGGCTACCTTAATATTCAATTCCCCAATATTCTCATTAATATCCTCAGCTAATTTACTCTCCACTTCATTACTATTTCCTGCTATCGTATTATTCAATCCATTAATAATCCCAGCTAACTTATCTTTCAGTTCAGTACTATTTTCATCTAGTTTCTCTTTCAACTCATTGATATTCACAGCTAATTTAATTTCCACTTCATTACAATTCTCAGCTAGTTTATTACTCAATTCATTAATATTCTTAGCTAACTTATCTTTCTGTTCAGTACTATTTTCAACTAGTTTCTCTTTCAACTCATTAATATTCACAGCTAATTTAATTTCCACTTCATTACAATTCTCAGCTAGTTCATTACTCAATTCACTAATATTCTCAGCTAACTTATCTTTCAGTTCACTACTATTTTCATCTAGTTTCTCTTTCAACTCATTAATATTCACAGCTAATTTAATTTCCACTTCATTACAATTCTCAGCTAGTTCATTACTCAATTCATTAATATTCTCGGCTAACTTATCTTTCAGTTCAGTACTATTTTCATCTAGTTTCTCTTTCAACTCATTAATATTCACAGCTAATTTAATTTCCACTTCATTACAATTCTCAGCTAGCTCATTACTCAATTCATCAATATTCTCTTCTAATTTATTATCCAATACATTACAATTCTCATCTAGATTATCTCCCAATTCATCAATATCCACAGCTAATGTATTTCTCACTTCACTACTATTCTCAGCTATCTTATTATCCAATTCACTAGTATCCACAATTAATTTACTTTCCACTTCATTACTATTCTCAGCTATCTTATTATCCAATTCACTAATATCCACAATTAATTTACTTTCCACTTCATTACTATTCTCGGCTACCTTATTATCCAATTCACTAATATCCACAATTAATTTACTTTCCACTTCATTACTATTCTCGGCTACCTTATTATTCAATTCACTAATATCCTCAATTAATTTACTTTCCACTTCATTACTATTCTCGGCTATCTTATTATCCAATTCACTAGTATCCTCAATTAATTTACTTTCCACTTCATTACTATTCTCGGCTATCTTATTATCCAATTCACTAATATCCTCAATTAATTTACTTTCCACTTCATTACTATTCTCGGCTACCTTATTATCCAATTCACTAATATCCTCAATTAATTTACTTTCCACTTCATTACTATTCTCGGCTACCTTATTTCTCAAATTAACGAACTGGCTCTCTAGCCTGCTAGTATGGCTCTCTAGCCTGCTACTATACTCAGCCATCTCACTCTTCAAATTATTACTAGTTTCTATCATTTCGTTCCTCATCTGATTCATCTGCTCCAATATCCGCTCTAACACATTATTCGACATGGCATTGTCCGAACCTCGCGAACTTTCTTTATCTCGGCTAGTACTCGTCCCTGCTGTAGTCTCCATTTTTTTTTTTTTTTTTTTTTTACTTCTAGTCTGGCTCCTTAGCAACATGTAATATATAATATATCTTCAACAATTCCCCTTAAACTCAAAAACAAAATAAACCCTACCAAAATGAATTACACACATGTACATATATATGGATACAACAATTGAAATGAAACCCTTTATGCTTACGTATCGACGTCTTCTAGGTTACGCCTGGGTGATCGTCTCCCCCACCGTCCATCATTGTTCTCAGCTGTTTGGGGTCTGCATGGTGTTGTGGCTGTCGGTCGTTGACACTGCATGATACTGCAAGCTGCTCTACTAACACTGCGTTGGCTGTCGGCTCTCGCGTCGATCTCCGCCGTGGTCATTGTTGCCATCAGCCGCATTAACCCTGCGTCGGCTGTCGGCTCTCGCGTCGATCCCCGACGTGGTCATTGTTGCCATCTCGAGCCGCATTAACCCTGCGTCGGCTGTCGGCTCTCGCGTCGATCCCCGCCGTGGTCATTGTTGCCATCTCGAGCCCGACGTTGGGACGCCAAATTTTGTAACAGTCGTCGTCGCCCTCGGCTGCCAGCTCCGAAATATGGAAAGTATCTCGAGGATGGCACGTCGATGTCAATAATTAATTATATACACTGATTAATTTGGGCGCCAGCCTCCTCGAGATTACTCCGGTAGAGGTATGAGATTCCCAGGTCAGCTGCAAAAACGGTCGGGACATGGGGTTTGGGAGACGTGCTCGTAGGTTGAAATGATGTAGGCGCACACCAGAAGTTGTTGGTAAGAACTATGAAAGCGTTTATTATTACTATTAAGTGTTCGTTTCAGATCAGCAGAAATGCGCGTCCAAGTGTATAATATCTCGCTCTCACTTCCCGCAAGTTGATATACTAATTTCTGAGTTCACGTAATTATATCTTTTGTACTATAAAACACCAGTAATATAACGGACAGTTGATAACGTGATGAGAGGAAAGAATTCAGACTTATAATAATAATGCAACACACGACTTCTTACTACACTCACTAAAAAATTCTAAGTCCGTAAATTGTTATACTTCCGAGTTAGGTTTGCCGAGAATATGTGGAGTGTGACCTCTCCGAATACTGTCTATCTGCCTTCTGTCTATCTGCCAAATCTATCCCCTACTTTCAACCACCAAACATAGAATTTCGCCCTCCTATCTATACATCACGTGTCTCTATTAAGAATCCTGATTGGCCATGATTACACTTACGTCACTTAAGACGCGTTCTTCAAAAATTGTTCGTTAACTAGAACATCTCCTACTTCCGGCGTCCTGACCATTCTCTGACATATACCAGATCATCTCTATTGGAACCTGGCTTGGCGTCATCTTACTGACCACCCGCAGGCAAAGTCCATACATTCCCTCATCAGTCAACTCCACGCCTGGACACATGTTTCCTGTCAGCCTGGCTTCCCTTCGGCCTTCCTGTCCACCTGTTACTTCCGTCTCACATTCTGTAACTTACACGTCCATGCTTCTTACTATCCATATGAGAATATTAACACGAAATACTAATCTAATGAAAATCTCCTTATCCTATACGAGGAACCGTCTCAAAGTACCGGCGAGCCGTACGACTGAAGTGTGCAGGAGCGCCATCATGCAAGAAGTGAATGTGTTGACGATTGATCAGTGGAGTGTCTTCTAAAACATGAGGTATGGTTCCGGTGAATTTCAACGTTGTGAAGGCCATAACTCGGAAATAAAGCATTTCCGGACACATGTTGTAATGAACTATTTAGATTGTCTACATGTGGGAAATACATACCTGAAATTATGCCCCGTATTTTTGAAACACCCTGTATATAAAAATTCTTGTGTTGTTTAATTAGTATCTATTGTTTTCTTGAATGTAAAATATTTTCACTCTTAATTCATACACATTTGTGGGCTAGGTATTTTAACATGCGTGAACTATGTTTTATTGCCACATTTCTAAAATAGAGGATTTGTATCGTGAAGATTTGTTTACAACTACAGGTTTATAAGATATCCCCAATTTCCTATTTTACGTTGAATTATCGTTCAATAATTTCATTTCCAGCATTAGGCCTATTCTAGAGTCTGACAAATGAGATAACAGAGATGTTAAATTCATCTCTTTTTACAGGATCTGAAAGAGATTTTAATGCTTGTAACCGAATAGCATAAAAAGAGAATGATGCATTTCCTTGGAAAACGAATCCGGTTCGTAAGGCCGGATCTTAAATTCACGACCCGTTTCTTCAGAATGTTCGCTGTCAATGGCATTAGAGTATGCTGGAATGATTCTCATCCACAGTACAACTAATTCTACCAATCTCTCTTTTTTAGAGGGAGGATTGTAGCAGTTTTTATGCTTACAATGCAATTTCTGTCTCCTTCCCTTCCCATATTCTTTCTTCCTTCTCTTCCAGTCCTTTATTGTACCAGATCATTCTGTAATTTGGTATTCAGAAGACGCCTTAGTTTAGACTCAAGCTCCAGCACTTTTTTACCTCGTAAGATTTTGATGGTTTCTTGGAGGATGAGGGAGTGTAGGTGGTTGTGGGTGACGAGGTTAGTGGGATGGGGTAAAATTGCTTCTGAGGGAAAATGAAAAAAAGTTGTGTTTTGTGCTATGAGTATCCGGAACTTCGAGAATTCAGGGGTAGTTGTTGTGTATGAAGGATTGGAAGGTTGGGAGGAAAAAAGAACGAGAGACTTGTTAGTAGTGGTAGTGGTGGTTTGTATCGCGATACACGACCAGCCCTCTTTAGTAGCTCTATCCACCCTGCTCTCTCCTACCCCTTTCTCTCTAGAAGAGAGGGTTGTTACGGGGCATGACATATCCAAATCGCGGGAAAAAGGCATTCAAAGATGGTGACACAGTGAATTATACATGAGCCCTTGCTAAAATATGGAAATGAGAATCGACACTGTGTGAGTAAAAAGGAAAAAGGGGATATTCAGGAAGAAGAATAGGAAAGCAAGAACGGAATAGAAAGATCAAGGAGATGAAGATAAGAAAACGAAAATAGACCAAGGTACAGCATCAGGATTATTGACAGTTTTTATGGTGATGACAGAGTTGCGGAAGGATATGTATAAGAACTTGGAAATCTGATTTACGACCGCTTGTGAGATACTGTAACACATTTCACGTCGGCGTCGTACTTTCCGGTGCACGTTACATACTGTGTAATTCATTTACTTATTTCTGAAGTCTGTGGGATGTCAGGGAGACCTGAAAACGTCGTCGGTGTTGATGCTCAATGTTTAATTGATAAACTCTTCGTAGAATTCAGTATCTTACAAGCCAATCCCTGGCTTCTGAATTAACTACAAGTAGCAGTGACTTCAAGAAGATGGTTCCATCTGTGAGATGTAATATACACTTCTGAATATAGCTTTCAGAAGGTTCTGACTGATATGTACATCTATTATCAGGCAGTACATCTCTTTTCACGATATGTTTCAGAGGAAGAATAATTGAGGACCGTTTTTGCAAAACTTGCTAACTGAAAAATCTATATTTTACAGGAGAGATAAAACACTATAATTTGCAAGTTTTGCTGTATCTGTCACTTACAGCAGAAAGCAAGTTTTGAAAAAACGATCACACTTTAACACATACAATGAAGACAAATAATCAAATTTTACTAAGACGCTTTGAACATCATGTAGAGGCCTGTCTTATGTTAACGAATCCATCAAAATCTTAATTTTCCAAATTTTGCAGTTAGCAAGTTTTGCAAAAACGGCCCTCAATTGTTTGTATACATCTGAAGTCTGATTAGTGTAATGTGTTATTATTGTCAGCGCATTTTCTAACTGACAGATCATGGTCAAGCAATGGACTGAATTTTCCACGTGTGCTTACCTCAGCCCTGGATCATTCTCCTCAACTAAAGTCAGCTGGGACACCCGGGATTATCAATGCTTCAGTTCACAGGTTCCACTTCACTGATTCGTGCGTGGTTTGTACGTTTGTAAATGATCTTGATCCCCCAGTTCGAAATGCGCTGAGTATAGTCAGCGAAATATTCAATGGAGGGGGAAAGAAACTGGGCACCATACCCCTTTATCAACTAGCTAAATTGCCTCATGTCACTTACTGGTGTCACTTATGAGGTTCCAAATAGTCTTCGGACACATACATACATACATACATACATACATACATACATACATACATACATACATACATACATACATACATACATACATACATACATACATACATACATACATACATAGAGGCCTAACGTTATGAGCAAATAGATGCTAGAAAATAATTAATAGCAGTAATAATGATGGTAATTTAAAGGCCGAATGGTTACACTTTCTGCTTTCCATCGTGACGAACCAGGTTCAATCCCTATATAGGTCATATGTGAATTTTGATGGGGCAAAGTGAACGCGAGGGGTTTTCCTCGGAGTTCTCTCGTTTCCTCTCACCATTATCATCATTATCCCACCAATATTACCAAATCACCCTCACTCTGCGAAGTCCCGAAGCAGGTCTCAAGAACAAAAATGGCTTAAGTTGTACACATCTTATATAATTAAGACTACTATTATCATACTCAGAATAACAACATATTTTAATATTTTATGACAATCATTCAAATCATCTCCTTCATTCATAGTTTCTGCCTAAAGGCAGATCTTTCACTGCAAACTCAGCATTCTCCAATCTTTCCTATTTTCTGTCTCCCTCTTAGTCTCCGCATATGATCCATACAGCTTAATGATGTCAATCATCTGATACCTTCTTCTGCCTCGAACTCGTCTCCCGTTTACCATTCCTTCCAGTGCATTTTTCTAACCAATTCCCTTTTCTCTTCCTGATCAGTTTCAGCATCATTCTCTCTTCACCCACTCTTTCCAACACAGCTTCATTTCTTATTGTGTTTGTCCATTTCCCACGGTCAATTCTTCTGCATATTCACATTTTAAATGCTTCTAGTCGTTTCTCGTAACTTCGTCGTAATGTCCGTCTTTATTCTTACAATATCACACTCCACACAAAGTACTTCATTAATCTCCGGCTTAGTTTTCTATTAAGAGCTTCCTTTACCATTGCTGTCAGCGTTTCACTTCCTGGCAGTCGCTCATGTTATTGTTTATAATACACTCCAAGTATTTGAAGCTACCCAATTGCTTTACTACCTCTTTCAGAATTCGAACGTTTACCTTCTTTATTTTTCTTGTGGTAACCGTGGTTTTCTAATTACATATAAAGTCAGAATTATAAATTAAAAAGTAATTTACGAGGATCTATATTTATAATCTTTAACTTCAGCTATCTCAGATAGATTTTTGCAATGCGAAGGGCCTAAACATTTATAAAATCATTTTAACAACATGCAATATATTTCAAGGAATTATGATATTTTAGTGGGGAATCGAGAATATTGAAGATAAGTATAGTATAAAACAAATTGAGGAAAGTATGATTTGAGACTGTGAAGATGTTTGGAATCAACGAATATTTAATGATTTTACACTTTAATAGGTGTAGAAATGTCAAAACATACGGTCTACGTATCTATTTCTCCATATTAGATGACTAAAGCGAGTTCCCCTTTAAAATCATATTTTCAGGGCCATCTACATCTCTCCCCATGAATCCAGTTCTGACTGGTTTGATCGCGACGGCAGTCGGTCTACTGGTGGTGGTTTGTGCTGTTGTTGTGGCACTTTACCGACGCCATCAACACCGACGTCATCCCCGGCAGGCGAAGTTAAGTCAGCTCGAGGCAGCTCTTCAACAAGCAGACGACCCGGCAACGGCCGACGGTGGTTGCGCAGGCGCAGGCCATACCACACCTCTCAATCCCGCATCTGCCACCAGCGGAGGAGTCATTGTCGCTGCTGATCACAGGAACACGGAAGATACGGACCCAGATATCATACCCAACAAATATGGTATGTTGACACTACAACTCACATTCTCATAGAGAGACTGAGGTGAAAATAGATTTAATGAAAGAAATCATGTTTCATCTGTCACTTGTTTGTGGCGTTTATTAATTCATAATTTCAATACGGTCTCATTGCAAAGTTTGTAGTTTTATTACAAAATATAATTTTCTTGTTATGCAATAATAGTAATATACGTTACAAGAGCGGTATGTTGACGTTTTCATGTTCGAGGTAAAGATTGAAAAAGCGAAACGTAGTTGAGCTTTTTTAATTTCCGAGAACATGAAAACAAACATACCGCTCGTGTATCGTACATTATTTTGTGCGAAGATCGTTTATTACATATCTGAAAGACGAATTTCTAATTAGTTGCAATGAAATCTCCATCTTGGTTTCTGTTTAATGACGGCAACTTTGGAAAACAAACATATCTATCTTCAACATTGTTCCTATAAAATGTTTTCTGTGCTTACTATACTCCAGCAGGCCGTGATATACGTCTGTCCCCCCCCCCCAGTCAATAAATGCGAACTTAAAACAAACGGTAAGGTTATGTAATGATTTATTTTTCATTTTAATATTTTAAAAATATTGTTTATATAACATATTGCAGTAATAACATCGGCATCTGGAATCTTGTTGATTTTTCACGGCTTCCTTAATGTCACTTGTATCAGGAATGCAATAAGTTTCGTGGAGTAGTAGACTTTACTTAATTTTTGCAAATATTTAAAAACAATAATTAACATTGCAATTTAGGTGAAATTGCAGTGGTAAGTTTCCAATTTATAATTATGACTATGTGAAACGTCTCTGAAAATAATATGTTAAAAGCCCAAAGCAGTAAAATGAATGTCGCGCTTAAGCGTAAGAAGAGGGAAATTGTTATGCGTGTTACGTTGGGAATACTGAATGTGATATTTCACACTTACCGCGTATTGGTTCTGTGCGGAAAACAAGCAAATACGCACGATCTCTCACAAATATTCTTTTATTGCGTCATTTTGAAATTATATTTGTTATACCAGTCACATAAGGTCATTATTCTTATTGTAATATTATTATTGTCATTTGGACACTAGAAAATAGTAAAGTAATGAATTACAATCATTAAAAAAAAACTTAAAATAATTGGTGGGAGACGTTTTTCATATTGAACTTACCACAGATCCCAAAATGTTTGCGCTAACCATTTGAAATTTAGAAGTTTATTCAAAGTGAATTGATGCACTTTGGATTTTAATTATAACATCGTAACATTACAGGAAGTCCAGACACAGAGCGACCTAACCTCACCTGATATTTCAGTAGATAAGGAATATTTTCAAATTATCTGTTAGAGATATTGATAAAAGATTTAGTACACATTTGCGATATGTAATATGTAACAAATCCCTGTGGACTGAATTTAAAAAAAGCATATAATTTTTATTTAGATTGTTAAATATATGTTATCAAAATTATATAAATATTGTCGTTTTATTTCAGCAAACTATTTTAAGGGTACCAGGTACCTCCTACCTTGATAATGTTAAATTTACAAAGTTTTGGTAGGCTCAGCTATTAAACTATTAAAGATAGAAAGTTGAAATTTTACATCAACAGCGTTGGTACCTCTATCTATCTATTAAATACAGTATAATTGTTGTTGTTCATGTTTCTTATTTTTGTTTAACTTTTTTTTCAAATGTCTAAGATTTTTTTTTTTCAAAATATTTTCAGGTTCAATTTTTTATATGATGAATACTATTTTATATTTAACATAAAGAACACATTACGGACAATAACTAGTACAACGTTATGTTTTTTTTATTTTTAATTGTTTCAGTTCTGAGCGTACTCAAAAATAAAAAAAAATATCGAACAGACGAAAGTTCACTGGAAGTTCTAAGTGAACAATTTCTACTGTTGTTTACATTTAAAAAAATATTTAAAACATTACTTCCCGATGGAACTCGAAGTTTAAATTTCATAACATCAATTTTGAAATGCCAAGAAATTAGAATATGCAAAAAATAATAATAATTTCAACCCAATACAGTCTATCTGGTCCCCTTTAATTAGCACGTAAAACAATCTATCAAGAGGAAAATTTGTATTATTCAATAATAGACATGTACGGAAAACTTCATTAATTTATCTCAAATAGCTTTTGAGGAATTTGTTCCTGAAATTTAGAAAATTGTACTTATCGGAAAATAGAACGAAAAGTTTAAGATTATGAAGAAAAGTGGTGTGACACCACTTCATGTAATAAAACCTTTGGGGGACTTCCTGATGGAATTTAAAATAATAAAATTTTGGAAAACTAATCTTTAAACATCAGAGAATAATATAAAAATAAACTTTTAAAAATCTAGTTTTTATCATTTTCATTCGTATCTCCCCTTAAAATAGAGTTTTCCTTCTCTAATTATGTTTTTAATGCCGGATAGTTAACCTATTAACTCAAGTGTCAGCACTATCAGTATCAATAAAGAGATTTAATTTTCGTCATGGTCTATGCCTGTGGAGTTCTTATGGAGATGATTCCAAGTACTTCATTTGGGATAATAATGAAGTCCATAAGTAAACATACGTGAAATGAGAGTATCAACTGAAAATGTGCATTTTTCCACCGTTAATGCTACTCCAACATAAATTTGAATCCGGATATCCGAGTGGTATTAAAGCCGATCGGAATCATATATGCGATCGTATGTTAACCTCATGGTTAAATTAAACTTAATTATAAGTCCTCAGAACACCCTGAGCAGGTTATTTTATTACTTTCGTGATCAGCTCGAGTTAGAGTTATGAAATTTCTGTCACTTGGCTAGAAGTGAATAATGTGTAGCATTGATCTCTTTTGATTGTATAAAGATGAGTTATTTAAAATGTATGTGATATAAAATGATTACCAAATTCAATTTATATTTTAGAAATTGATCTAACACAAAGATATGACTTTTATCAACAGTAATCTCACTAGAGGTTTTGATTTATCTAGAGAAAATCAAAACTCGAGTGGGATTTAATTGACTATTACACGATTAGAAGAAAGTATATAAAGATTATAAGTAACAAAGTACTCCAATACAATAAAATATTAATTGACTTACGAAAATAAACCTGTCTTCAAATGTATTATTGCACCATTACGTTATATGGCAGTTGTGCCAACTATGGAATCTTCATTGAACTCTGTAGACGGTTACTAGTCAAGAAGGCTTTGTTGGTTCAGTTTCATTTTTATTAAGACAGTTGCATTCCACTTCAATTATCCGAATCCCAGTAATCAACGTCACTTGACAGATGATTTTCAATAAATCTTAATATTAAACAATCTCTGATACGTGACTATCCATAATATCATATAGCAGAAGCTATAACATAACCTAACTAATATACTGTACACAAGTGTTAGAAAAGTTTTAATTAACGACGACGACATAAAAAATAAACATGAATAATTTTAAAAGGAATAATTATTGAATGTACAATTTTCAAATTTGAATGTGGTTGGTGGTTCAATTGATATTATATTGGACGTGTGCGTAATAGAAGTGGAACTCGTTGATTTAGGCCTACATGGTGTATTCAACCTATTCAGGATTTCCGAATGGTGCTCTTCATTTATTTGTAAATCGGATTTCAGAAGACGCATAGGTATGATCAGTGATTTTTATTAATTCTTGTTCTTGAATGCCAATGCGAGTCATATTTGAAACTGCTGTGCATCAACTGGAGTGGTTTGTAATGTTATATATATATATATTTTTTTTTTTTGACGTCCAGACCAGCGCAGTTTCAAATGTTGGCAAACAAAGAAACAAATGCTAGGGACGCGATAAAATTAAACAAATGCTAGGGACGCGATAAAATTGTGCGATAAGCAGCCATGATTGGTTGAAATACGTCCTTTCGTACCGTTTTATTGGTCAAAAGTAGTATGACGTAATAAGAGTGTAATAGTCAGTGAAAATAATATAAACTTTATATCGGACAATGATTTTGGTAGTATATTTTAAAACAACATTCTGTATTTTAATTTTAAATTCAAGTAGCGTAAGTGCATATTATAAAATAAATAATTTCCTCCTAGCCAACCTATAAAACCAGTAAATTGAAAAATCTTCGAAATCGAAAATAAACTTTGCAAACTTCTGGAAAAAAAAAAATCATATTAAATTGTTTTTCTTTAAAAAGTATATTAATATCACAATCTAGTACATACAGTCACGAAGTTCAAAACGTAGGAAATATGCACTCAGTGATATTTGAACTTTAGTTGCTAGACATTAGGATCTATACTTTCGCCTGATCATAGACAATGCGAAATAGTACCGGCACATTCTGCTGTTCTAGTACTCTCAGTTGCTGCCGCTTGGAACGCTGTATCACGAGAAATGCAAGAAATCACCTCAAGCTTCGTGACTGTACGATATTAGACTGTACTGTCTTAAAATAAGAATTGTTATTAAATAACTTATGAAACCTGTTTTCACCTCAGTGCACTCCTACTTTCTGTAGTAATATTATTATGAAAAATACGAGGTCTGGAGCATAAGTCAACTATTTTTTGTGTGACTGCGGGCGCAGTTCGAAATGTTGAAACATGCAAATAATAGGGCAGGATGTGTGTGTGCTAGTAGGGTAGGAAAGGAACCTATTTCGGGATTCGAGGTTAGTGGGAGAGGACGGTATTTTTTGGTGAAAAATGGGTAAATTTTCAAAAAATAAATTATTTTCCTTAAAATACTCTGTGATATGTGTGGAATACATTGTATAACATTTTGTGGATATTTATGTACTTATCGGATGTTGAGACGCCATTTTTAAAGTTCCTACGCTCTGGATTTTTAATTCACACTCCCCTTTTCGATTTCTGTTTCTGGAAGTTTATTTTTTGCTACATTGCCAGACAAAAATCGATATAATTTCTGAACTATTAAAGATATATGTATTAAATTTAGAGCACACATTCTCTAGATTATTAGGAAACTTTTCTCTTTAACAGAAGTTTCCTAATTGATTTCATTCAAAAAATAAATCTGTCTGTTTGCAAGAAAGAAAATAAAAAAGTGTTACTAAATTTTAATTTTTTATTTTACAAATGTAGGGACTAATATCAAAATTCTGTTATAGACAGTTTGTAGAGCATGCTTTTACAAGTAAATTGTAACAAACTGTTTGAATTTTTCTTTAAAAATGGCTTAGATAGGCTATATCGGTTTTAGTAAAATCCTGCATTGGGTACATTTTTTTTTCAAATCTGGCCTCCAATTTTTTTATAATTATATTTGATTGAGTTGCTATATCCATGAGCTCTGTACATGCAAAAAAATTAATATTTTACACTAAATAGGAAAAAAGTTAAAAAAAAATACCGTCCTCTCGCCTTAAACAAAACTTACAGACATTCTCATGTTTATCTTAACAACACCGTAAGCCACAGCTGAGTGCTTATGTTATTAGTAGGAAGGCCATGAATCAACATAACTTACATGACTACTCCCAGTAACGCTTCCTCCACTTGCTACGGCCTTGACGGCTATGAATTTTCGTATAAGATTTGCCGTTTCATAATGCCCTTCTGTATGTATCGGCATGGAGAACAGCTATATTTGATTTTTAATCACGAGTACTGCCATATTAAAGTGAAAATATACACCTAAGGTACATTTGAGTGAGCCGTGTTAAAGGAATTTGTTATGGGCTGGAAGTAATTTCAGAATGTTGCTTCATATGATAAACTTAATACATTACATGCCCCTCCTTAATTATTTCTCTTATCATAGATCTTGGCTCTCTATTTGTAAACCGAAACAAAAATAAAATAATCAAACGGGTACAACTCTACTTTGATTCCCGAAATTGGATGGCATATTCTGCGTGCTGGTGTATCCCTGATGCAACGCAAAACTATTTTGAAAAGTAATTTTCAGATTATATATATATATATATATATATATATATATATATATATATATATAAAAGTTATATGAGTGTTAACAGTTCTCTAGAACTGTTGTTGAAATGGCCATAAAATCATTAAAAATATGAGCTCCTGCATATATGACATATAAGGTTATTCAAAAGTAAGTTCCCAATTTGAAATGGTAATAAGCAGAGACCGGAACTTTGGCAGAATGCCTTTTTAAATGTGTTAAACCTATCTTCAATTTGGAAGTAAATCTGTACGAATTATACCTTTGTGATTGAAAAGTCACAGTTTTATGTTGCCCTATTCTGCCTTTTTTAATATAAATGCCTAATTTACAAAATAAATACTTTTTTGCCTTTATTTGATTATTTACCTATTATTTATTATTAAAAATTGCCTACAGGTATATTTTAATTCATTTCTATACCCGCTACAATGTAAGTGACTTCACCGAATGTATATTATTGTCTTTCAGTTAGTTCATATTCTCTTTGCAACAATGTGTGCTGCCGTGCAAAAATGTATAACAGTAAGCGTTTTAATTATCGCTTGTGTTTATTTGACAAGGCAACGTTATTTTTAACGGTTATTTTTCTTTCAGTTTTCATTGCGACGTTGTTGTAGCTAGCTAATATTTCATATCGCAACATATCAGTACAACCAAACACAAAAATGCACTTTCCAAGGCTACGGGGGAAAAGATTTCTTTGCTTCCAACAGTAATTGCAACATCGAGTCGAAAATCTCAATTTGCATTCGACTTATGTAAAGCTTTTCTTGCTGCCGAAATCTCTTTCTGGAAAGTACAAGGTTGTGGGTCTAGTGCAAGGGTTTTGTAATTGCCTTTTATTGCGTATTTTAGCTATTTATAATGCATTTTGCCTACCTATTTGAGCTATTTGTGATGCCTTTTGGCCTGCCTATTTTAATTATTCATAGTGCCCAAACTTCCGGTCTCTGGTAATAAGTTTGTCAAATCTTTAGATTACACAAACATAAAAACACCAATTTATTCGTAAAGAAATGGTATTTTATTAAAACACGAAAAAATTACCAAATTCAACAAAATAGATAACATAACAGATAACAGTTCCGCCAACCCAACAACAAGATAATTACCGCAATGTCCCAACAATGCTTAGTTGTTATTGGGTTGGCGACACTTCTGTTCTGTTATCTGTTTGTTGCATTTATTCACATTATTAAATCTGGCATTCTTGTTGGGACACTTTTATAAATACCTACATCAAAATTCTCACACTAGTTGTATAATATCTCCTTTGCTACAAACTTATTGCTCAATAATATATTTGACTTTCAACGTAGGCGTCTTCTTGAACTGGTATTCGCTTTATTATGTATATGCTACGTCTTCTTTTGCGTCTTTTATTTCACAATACTTAACCAAATATAACGCATTTCACCCTTTACTCTTGATGAAAAAAGTACAGTCGAAGCTAATGAAATATTAGTTCCTTTGGAACATAGTTATTTTCCCCATAACAATAGTCAGAAATTGCATCATTACCACGAATGAGTATTAGGACTACATAATGTAATGTAATTTAATATTAGAGACGCTCACAGAATTTTTATTTAAAATTTTTGAAACGCAACATGAACATCTGAGCCAAGTTTCTTCTCGTTTCGACTGTATAACGCACTGATATGAATGCACATTGCCCTATCATTTTTCTTCTCTCTCGACTGCTGTTTGCCCAATGACTTCATAAAACACAACAGCTCAAGGCCTAACACGTTGTGATGGCGCTGTAAGGAGGTTGAAAAGGGGCGGGGGGTTATGCTATTGCAGCTGCTTCCACGGAATGAGGGTTGCAAAATAGTCGTAGCTTTACACCAACTACATCTCATACTATGCTTCTTCCAGTACAGGTTTATACCACAGAATTATGCAGTGTATAAGTTAGAAAAAAATAAGAATTTTACCTTTTTACTCATTTTCTAAGTTCCTTATTCGCTATCTTTTCTTTCTGTATTATCTCTCTCCTCCCTTCTCCCATCTCTTCGCGTTGTCCCTAGGGAATGCATATAGATATAAGAGCGTGTATATAGCAGAGCGTCGGGCACATATAGAATTCTCAGCCACTTTGCTGTGCCAGAAAACGACTTATTCTTGCCTTTGGCCGTAAGCTAAGAGAAAATGGAATGAGATATTGCAAAAGAAAGTAGGAAGAGAGGACGTTGAACTTCTTTAAAAAGAAAAGAAGGCAAATACAATACAATTCTATCTATTTTATCTCGAATCTTTTGGACCATTAGTGGTTCCCTCAAGTTGAAGTTGAAATTGGAAACATACAGTCTTCATCAGTGTTTTTCCTCCACTGTGCAGAAAAGATAAACTGACTATAATGAATGTCGACTCGGTTTGGCAATAGACAATGCCTCTTGTACCATCAGGCAGTGCTTCTCAGAAAGAAGTATCGGGATATAATGAGATGAAGGAGCTTTCGTTTGTACGTTCACATTTTAGTAGAAATCGAAAGAGGGCTTAAATTTACATTTCGAGCAGAAATGCTACGTTAAAAAAAAGAAGTCATGAAGAATACACTTCTATTGTTTTTTTGAAGCTTTCTCCAGGAATCATACTAAGCTTATGCTTGATAATTACTGTATGAAGTACGTACGAAGAAAAGAATTTATGTTGTTAAATTAATAGAAATACCCATTTTCAGAATTATTTCTACATACGTTTAGTTGCGTTAGGGCCAATTCCATAAACAATTAAACTCTGATTAAGACATGAAGTCCACCGATGTGAAATAACGGTTAGCATGTCTGAGAGTGAAACAAACGGAACCGGGTTCAAATTCTGATTGGAACAAGTCACCCCAACCATAACGTTCGCTCTTGTGTGGAGCACGTAGTATTCACATCACATTACTAATTATTTGTGACTTTTTCTACCACTGCAGTACTGCAACGTATTTTCCTCACAAACACAGTATAATAATAATAATAATAATAATAATAATAATAATAATAATAATAATAATAATGTTATTTAAGTTTCTATAAAAGTCTAAATTATATAAATACATTGAGGTAGACCTACTTTAATCGTCATAGCAAGAATATTAAAATTGACCCATTAGCATTCACTACTTTTCACTTTATTTATTTATTTACTTTATCTATCTATCTATCTATCTATCTATCTATCTATCTATCTATCTATCTATCTATCTATCTATCTATCTATCTATCTATCTATCTGTCTGTCTGTCTGTCTGTCTGTCTGTCTGTCTGTCTGTCTGTCTGTCTGTCTGTCTGTCTGTCTGTCTGTCTGTCTGTCTGTCTGTCTGTCTGTCTATCTATCTATCTATCTTTCTATCTATCTATTTGTCTGTCTGTCTGTCTGTCTGTCCATCCATCCATCCATCCATCCATCCATCCATCCATCCATCCATCCATCCATCCATCCATCCATCCATCCATCCATCTATCTATCTATCTATCTATCTATCTATCTATCTATCTATCTATCTATCTATCTATCTATCTATCTATCTATCTATCTATCTATCTATCTATCTATCTATCTATCTATCTATCTATCTATCTATCTATCTATCTATCTATCTATCTATCTATCTATCTATCTATCTATCTATCTATCTATCTATCTATCTATCTATCTATCTATCTATCTATCTATCTATCTATCTATCTATCTATCTATCTATCTATCTATCTATCCATCTATTTATTTAATCTGACAGGATTAAGGCCTTAAGGTCTTCTCTTCCATCCTACCAGATAGCACAGATAAATACAAAAAATAAGAATACAAATACTGACAAAAATAATACAAATTAGAGTCGACAGGATGAAGAGAATACTATAGAGACATATTAAGCTGATGCAAGGAAAAAATAACGATGATACAGTCATAATAATAATAATAATAATAATAATAATAATAATAATAATAATAATAATAATAATAATAATAATGCCACCGGCGTGGCTCAGTCGGCTAAGGCGCTTGCCTGCCGAACTGGAGTTGCGCTGGGACGCGGGTTCGATTCCCGCTTGGGCTGATTACCTGGTTGTATTTTTTCCTAGGTTTACCCCAAACGTAAGGCAAATGTTAGGTAATCTACGGCGAATCCTCTGCCTCATCTCGGCAAATATTATCTCGCTATCACCAATCCCATCGACGCTAAATAACCTCGTAATTGATACAGCGTCGTTAAATAGCTAAGCAAAAAAATAATAATAATTTACATTACACATTAAGGATAAAATTGACACCAGTATAGTTACAATAGTGACCTTTTGCATTTCAGCTAAATGTGTTTTCAATAATTTAACCCCTCGTTATGTACACCAAAGTAATTTTATTTTATATATTATAATTATAGAGATAAATTGCTAGATATAGGCTAATTGCTTATTGTACTTCAAATATCTACTCGATTACGGTGCGCATAGACGTGAATAGAAATTTCCATTTACTACAGTGTTAGTCTCCGAGACTCGGTTAACTTTGTGTACTTTCATTTTTTATTTTTATAATTAGGAAAATTTTGATTACTTGAAACGAGGCAATCCGAGCTTGCAAATATCGCGTCCTCGATTTTGTGCATTTAAGACTCCCATTGTAATATCAGAGCGGTAATACAAGCTTGTCTGGACTTTCCTATGCCTAGACAAGGGACTGCATAACCGCTTACAGTCTGAATACGTAAGTGGAAGCAGGACTGAAATGGCAATTACATATACTCCTGCTGTACCGCAAGATTATTAGCACTTGAGAAGTAGCAAATGGAGCCTTCGTGGAGCAAGATTTCTATCTCTAATTATGTAAGTCAGTCTGTGCAAAAATTATACTCAAATCTTAAAATTCATCGTAGTGAAAATTGTTTGATAAAAGCAGTTTTCCACCACAGGGTGATCAGTTTTGGAAGACGTAATATAAAAAGGCTGTAATATGTAAACTATTGCTATTTATTTTTTCGTTAATATGTAAATGTGTTCTGGAGAATAGGAATTGTGATGGAAATTAAGCTTTCAGGAATAACTCCTTGTAAAGTTAATTTGAATAATTTCGAGGGAAAAATTGTTCCGGGGCCGGGTTAAACGTACCAACGCTCTCCCACTGAGCTACCCGGGAACTCTACCCAACACCGATCCAATTTTTCCCTCTATATCCACAGACAACCGGCCGGCCCCGGAACAATTTTTCCCTCGAAATTATTCAAATTAACTTTACAAGGAGTTATTCCTGAAAGCTTAATTTGCATAATACACGTCACTGTACGTAACAGAAAACCACAATTTAAAGTCACACAGAGTTAGTGTGCACTCAAATGTTGGTTGCTTGACGGTTGTCAGCCCACTTTGAGGTCTGTGGATATAGAGAGAAAAATTGGATCGGTGTCGGGTAGAGTTCCCGGGTAGCTCAGTGGGAGAGCGTTGGTACGTTTAACCAAAGGTCCCGGGTTCGATACCCGGCCCCGGAATAATTTTTTCCCTCGAAATTATTCAAATTAACTTTACAAGGAGTTATTCCTGAAAGCTTAATTTGCATAATACACGTCACTGTACGTAACAGAAAACCACAATTTAAAGTCACACAGAGTTAGTGTGCACTCAAATGTTGGTTGCTTGACGGTTGTCAGCCCACTTTGAGGTCTGTGGATATAGAGGGAAAAATTGGATCGGTGTCGGGTAGAGTTCCCGGGTAGCTCAGTGGGGGAGCATTGGTACGTTTAACCAAAGGTCCCGGGTTCGATACCCGGCCCCGGAACAATTTTTCCCTCGAAATTATTCAGGAATTGTGACATTAGCCCTCAAAGTGTCCACCATTGCTTATACAACACAATTAACATCGTGGGATTTATTCCTCCCATATGTAATGTAACAGCTCCGGCGACTTTTTTTCAAATACAGAAAAAAAAATTGCTACTTTGAAATCATCAATATCACCTTCACAAAGTTGCGGGTTCGATCCCGGGCCAGGTCGATGGTATTTAAGTGTGCTTAAATGCGACAGGCTCATGTCAGTAGATTTACTATCATGTAAAAGAACTCCTGCGGGAAAAAATTCCGGCACATCCGGCGCTGATATAACCTCTGCAGTTGCGAGTGTCGTTAAATAAAACATAACACCTTCACAAAAGCGCAAACAAACCAATCGGTTAACGTTAGTTCTGGAGAATTTGGAGGAGTTTGTTTACTGACATAACTCACTGCAGTCATGAGAAATGGGCTGGTAAAGAAAGGCTGCTATACACGATAATTGATATCGTAGGATATGTTAGAATGTTTCAACTGTACTTATTTCGGGAACTATCCTAAATTATTGATTTATTTATTTGTGTTCTTTATTGCGAACAACGTTATATTTTATGATCTAGCATATCAAAAATACCGGTTTGTACCACTCGGTGTGATTCAGAAGGTATACCATGACGAGGGTTGTCTGAAAAGTTCATAGCCTGACATAGAAATTATGTAATTAAACTAGTAGGCCTATTATTCTGAAGCAATCTTTATTCCTCAACACTATCTCCTACGAGATTGACACACTTGGTCCACCAGTGCGCAATGCTGCTACACTCGCCTTGTATATATATTCCTCGAGGTCTGCAAAAACGGTTTCTGCTGCTGCCATAACCTCTTCATTTGACGAAAATGTCTTCCCAGTCAAGTGAGTTTCGAGCTTTGGGAACAGAAAGAAATCTGAGTGTGCGAGATCTGATGAGTAGAGAGGTGCGGTAACACTTGAAACCGTAGTTCGTGTACTTTAACAACCGGGATTGCAGACATGTGAGTAGGTGCATTGTCGTGATGAAAAACACACTTTCTTGTTGGCCATACGCGGTCTCTTCTCGAGAATTTTCCCTTTCAGTTGCTGCAGCAGATTTCAATAACATTCTCCACTTATTGTTCTCTCTTTTCCGAGGTAGTCGATCACGATTACCCCCTTAGAATCCCAGAAAATTGAAGAGCATTTGCTTTATTTGGAGACGGAGAATCACTGTGCTTCCATTGATTCGACTGCTGCTTTGTCTCTGATAAGAAGTATTGGATCCAGGTTTCAGCAGTGGACAAAAACCGCCTCAAAAATGCGTATTTTTCTCCAAAATCGCTCGAAATTTGGGCTTGCAAACGTTGTGGTGTTAACAGACGCGGAATCCACCTTGCATAGACCTTGGACATGCCCAAGACAAGTGCCTCGTTTTATCGTGACAACGCTTTTTATTTCTTTTAGCACACTGATTATTATATTATTTATGTCTTTGTTATATTAAGAATTTTAGATAAGGGCGCAAATAGCCATAGTAGCTGACGCGCCCTTCCTAAACCCTACTACTACTACTGCCCAAGACAATGACTAACATATGGCGCAACCGTTCAGCTGAGATACGCATAACCTCGCTAATTTCCCGCACTCTCAGTTGACGGTCATCCAGTAGTATATTGTCGATTTTTTCTGCGATTTTTTTCTTCACTTGGTGTCGTTAGTGAACGTCCATTGGAGGGAGGGTGTCGTTTTCCACATGTGAACATTTTAAAATAGTATCCCCATTAGAGCTGATTCTCCAAGTGTAGCATTCATATCTGCTTCAATTTAAGTTGGACTCGTTTCCTATATTTAATGACAGCAAGAAGCTTGATATTGTGACAGACGGGCAGCGCGGCGAGGGAGGTTGCGCGCGCATCTGGTGCATGGGCGGTGTGGTACGAAGCAAAGGGGACGCAAAGCTGCAGGTGCTTCGCTGTGCGAGGTGAAGGGGGATACGAAACCTCCAGAACAAAATCGTCCAGGAAGAAGCAGCGAGAACAGAAGTCTGTAGAACTAGAAATTTCGAGCACCGTAGTTTCTGGAAACTATGGTTTAGCGATAAAAAGGAGACGCGAAGGAGCCAGCCAGTAGTTGTTGTTAGTATTGGACAAGCGAGTTCAGCAGCGCCCAGAAGTCTAGGGTTCGACTCGCGAGTGAACTGGAGCAGCGTCATGGCGAGTGCGGCGTATCCGGAGCCTTTGGTTCGACGTGCAGTGGACCGCAGTTGGGGGATCTGAATTCGAAGTTCAGTGGACTGTCTCTGGAAGTCTTGGGTTCGATATTCTGGGAACTTGAGTGAATGAGCTAGAAGAACTAGCCAAGGCAACGAACTGGGAACTGAGAACTGACAGTTTTGTTTTGTAAATAGTGCTTTGTGAACATTAGTTGAGATTAGCAGTGCATTGTTGTTCTCAATAATCGAAGTGAATTGTCATTGTCGTCTGTGGAGTGCAATAACGAATGCTGTGTTGCTGTGTGGAGTGGAAATCCCATTGTTGACGGGAGTGTTTAAATTCAATTATAGAAAGTGGTTATTGTTGTGACAATAAAAGTTACATTATTGTTTTGAATAAAAGTCGCAATATTTTCTGTTTTTGTAAACCTATTCGGCGCACTAACTTCAAAATTAAACTACACAAAGTGTAGTCAACAGAAAATTATGATTTTTTGTTCTTAAGGGTATATGTACGTGAACGACCACAAATATTATCAGAAGATGCAGTCTCTAAATTTCTAAAATTTTATAAGGAAATGAACTCACAATTGGGCAAAAATTACAAGGTACCACAACGAGACTTATTAAAACTTAAATATCTGATAAAAGTATAAAAAATGTTTCTATTAATATTTTTTATAATTCACTTTTTACTTTAAATTAAATTTTCCAAAATTTGAAAATTTTCACACATATTATTTTTTCATATCTCCACAACCATTAGAGATAGAATTCTCAAATTTTATACAATAATTTTACATGCATTTATGCAAACTGTAGACTACAATAATGCCCATTTCTTTGAAAATAGAAAACTTATATCACTAAACATTATGTAAATTTTAATATACTTTATACAGGACAAATAAAAAATTAATTGTATTAAAATAAACAACTCTACATGTCTGAGAGTAGTCTACTTTTCAGAAATAAGTGTTTATTACATGCAGGAAAAATATTAAAGTTGTCAGAGAGACCATAACAATGTTATGGTTACCAAATGATGTAACTGCAGATTTTTTTTTCATACTTTGTTAAAACTTGTTTGAAAAATATTATTAGTAAACTTTTAATATTTTTATCAGGTATTTAAATTCTAATAAGTCTTGTTGTGGTACCTTGTAATTTTTGTCCAATTGTAAGTTCATTTTCTTATAAAATTTTCAAAATTTAGAGTATGCATTTTTTTTATAATATTTGTGGTTATTCATATACATATCCTTAAACTAATGTGGAATGGCCGTTAACATTGGCGGCGTTGTTGAAATATTTTCAATGCGATCTATGTGTCAGGCAACGAACTTTACAAACGCATCGCATACTATAATTTGTAATGGTTATATGAAATTAATTTGTTATGTTACAGTATATTATTGCTGAAGATTTTCCTGAATTAGGTAGCATTTTGACGTTCATTAAGTCTGGTGGATAAACAGACAGCCGGAAAGAACGAGTTTAATACGCGGTTTGCAGAGATAGGAGTTTATTCAAGAATATAGTACAAGCGTGTTAATTTTCCAAGACGAAACTTAATTACAAACAAGAGGACAGGCTCATGGCTACCCACCACAACAACTTCATCAAGCACACCAAGACGATCCGGCTTCAAGGCTCTTGCGCACTCCAACAGCAGCAGTATTGTCTGCATGGAGCCGGGTCTATTCTTTTAATACCCGCCAGTTTCTCAGACCAAGCTCCTTCCAGAAGTTTGCAACCTAATATCTGGAGCCAAGCACTGACTGAGGCAATAATGATAGCAATTGTGATAATGGCGAAGGAAACGGTGGGAGCAGGGTTGGGAAGGGGGGTTGAAGGAGGTTGCAGAATTGTAGTAACCAAGTTTCTAAAGCAACGGAAGGAAAACTTCACCCCAACCCCCACTAAATCCATAGAGAAAAGGTTTTATATAGGGTTTAGAGGAGTAAAATACTGCAGTCATATTAAATCCTCTAATGAGCCAAAGGCCTCTTGTGATGATATCGTATCGACACTAGAGAAATAATTAGCGGAAATATTTATTATTAGCGCAGAATGGCACGAGTAGACACTTTAACTGGGTAACAAGCAGGGTAGAGAATACAGAATTCTGCAATAACTGAGGTCTGTTATTTATGTGCTCGTGCAGCATTGGTTAAGATATTGGAGAAGAAATAACACATTTGATAAGGAACTTGTTGAATAATTAAGGAAATGTATATTTAAGGAATTTACTAAGTTTTTCATTATCTTCGTAAAGATATTTTAGGTATATAGTAAAATGAATTTCATATTCTTTAATTACATTCTTTTCTGAAAATATCTTAACATCTGTTCTTACAAAGGAATAGTGAATGAGATCCTGTTGGAACTTCCCCTCAAACTTAGGACATAGATTTTCACAGCATAGAAAAGTAGTCTAATATGGAGTACGTTATTTGTTTCCATAATACCGTCGATAAAATAAAATATTTCTATGCATGAATAATTTAAATTGATTCTTCAGGTCTTTCTTCACTTTCCAGTGTACCCCTCATCTATACAAATATATTACTTTAAAGCTACAAACTCCATTAAAAAAATATCAAAATTGGTTTTCTAATATGTGATAGTGCTTAAGAGGACACTGCATTAAAAATGACAATTTTTTTTTCCTAATCAGTTTTTCACACAAATTATGAGAGCATGTTTTCTATGTAAACGACTAACAAAATCCAAATTTCGAACTCCCAAATGTATTTGGCCTTTGAATTTTTTTTTTTAGAAATATTTTCAAACTCAAATTTTTAGTATAAGATCTCAATTTTTAAGTTGCTTTTTTGGTTTCATTTACAGGACATAGAGACATTTCTCTGCATTCATTTTATGTATTATCTAATTTATTCACTTTGAAATTTTTTAATTTTTTCTATGATTCATGAAAAAATATTAATAAAATAAACTAGCAGCATTTCTACCTATCTATCTACCTATATACCTATTCATTTATTTACTTATTTACTTATTTATTTACTTGTTTAATTATTTACTTTATCTATCTATCTATCTATCTGTCTGTCTGTCTGTCTATCTATCTGTCTGTCTGTCTGTCTGTCTATCTATCTATCTATCTATCTATCTATCTATCTATCTATCTATCTATCTATCTATCTATCTATCTATCTATCTATCTATCTATCTATCTATCTATCTATCTATCTATCTATCTATCTATCTATCTATCTATCTATCTATCTATCTATCTATCTATCTATCTATCTATCTATCTATCTATCTATCTATCTATCTATCTATCTATCTATCTATCTATCTATCTATCTATCTATCTATCTATCTATCTATCTATCTATCTATCTATCTATCTATCTATCTATCTATCTATCTATCTATCTATCTATCTATCTATCTATCTATCTATCTATCTATCTATCTATCTATCTATCTATCTATCATCTATCCTATCTATCTATCTATCTATCTATCTATCTATCTATCTATCTATCTATCTATCTATCTATCTATCTATCTATCTATCTATCTATCTATCTATCTATCTATCTATCTATCTATCTATCTATCTATCTATCTATCTATCTATCTATCTATCTATCTATCCATCCATCCATCCATCCATCCATCCATCCATCCATCCATCCATCCATCCATCCATCCATCCATCCATCCATCCATCCATCCATCCATCCATCCATCCATCCATCTATCTATCTATCTATCTATCTATCTATCTATCTATCTATCTATCTATCTATCTATCTATCTATCTATCTATCTATCTATCTATCCATTCATCTATTCATTCATCTATTTAATTATTTATTTATTTATTTTCAAAAGCGGTATACGAGAATTATTCGAGGTCGCGGGTATTCGAGAAAATAGGATACCGGTATGAATTTACCTACATAGGCAAAGTTATGCATTTCTGTAGTCATATGTGGTTTTATTATTGTAATTAGAATGATTCATTCTATATTTTCCACTGTAAGTAGACAAAGAAGATGGCAATGGATTCGTAGAATCGCTATGGCTAATTGTTTGGAACGTTTAAGTGGTTGCTGATTATGTGATTATACGGTTTTGGATATTACGATGTGTATGAAATATCCGTTAAAGGCGTGCGTGCTCTTGAAGAATTTGTGTTGAATTACTTTCAAATAATCGTTGGTCATCGCTTGGTAATAATCATAAAAATAAATAAATTGAACTTTTATTGAATATCGTAATCAATGCAAATAAAGGAAATTAATCCACTAATCGCTGCACAAGTCACTTGTAATATTTTACAATGTAATACATATGCGATGTTATTCAAACTTTATTTTTTCAACAATATTATGTTGCGGGTTGCATCGACTCGCTGTCGCTAAAGAACAGTGATTTTGCGCGTTGCATCGGCGTGATCCCATTAATGTTAAAGATGCGCGTAGAGTATTGCAGAAATGGTAACAGATATTTTCCCCAAAAAGGTGCCAACTTAAACGTTCCACTTAAAAATTCACATATTAAACAAAGATTTGTAATTTCGTTCTCTTATTCGTAAATAAATTTCTTGAAGATTAAAACACTAATAATAAATAATATTCAACTGCGATTATAAAAATCGCTAGCCTTAACCTCACTCTAAATTACTATGAGTAAAACGTAAAATATTAGAATATCAATGGCAACACTCTAAGTAATTAAATTTGGGAAGGTTTTAACGTGACGTAGGCCTAATTTAATAATTATAGTCCTTTGCCATACAAACGACAGGTTAGAAAAAACATTTGTGCGAGATCGTGCGTATTTGCTTGATTTCCGCACAAAACCAATCCGCGGAAAGTCTAAAATTCCACATTCAGTATTCCCAACCTTACACACATAACAACTTCCCTCATCTTACCACTTAAGTGACATATTGATTTTACTGCTTTAGGCTTTTAACATATTATTTTTAGAGACGTTCAATATAGTAATAATTATAAATTGGAAACTTACCACTGCAATTTCATCTAAATTGCACTGTAATTATTGTTTTTAAATATTTGCAAAAATTAAGTAAACTCTACAACTCCACTAAAGTTACTGCATTCGTGATGCAAGTAATATTTATTAAGCCGTGAAAAAATCAACAAACTTGTTAAAATAATAAAATGAAAAATAAATCATTACATAACCTTACCGTTTGTTTTAAGTTCGCATTTATAGACGGGGGGAAAAAAAGACAGTCGTATATCACGGCCTGCTGGTGTATAGTAAACACAGAAAACATTTTTAAAGCAACAATGTTGAAGACAGATATTTTTGGTTTGCAAATTTGCCGTCATTGAACAGAAACCAAGATGGAGATTTCATTGCAACTAATTAGAATTTCCTCTTTCAGGTATGTAATAAACGATCTTCGCACAAAATAATGTACGATACACGAGCGGTTTGTTTTCTTTCAATTCTCGGAAATTGAAAAAGCTCAACTACGTTTCGCTTTTTTCAGATTTTTCCTGGAACATGAAAACTTCAACATACCGGTCTTGTAACACATATTACTATAAAAGACCGCGTACTTAATCATTTTGCTGTAGTTCTCTGACAAGACGCTCTAAAGCCGTTACGATTTCTCTGAAAGCGAATGCCATTCGGTGCTTGTTTAATTGTAGAGAACAGTTCGTAATCACAAGGACTCGTGTTTGGTGAATTGGGTGGATGTCCAATGACTTCTCAATTCCAATTCTCCAACAGTTTTGTCTATGTGGCGAAGTGGACATCGTCACTTGCAGTAATGGGTCTACAGCGCTCCGAGTGTGTCCTCTTGATTTCCATTCTTTTAGAAAAGGTTTAACCTACTTGGCAACAGTCAGATATGGCAGGGCCTTGCCCTCACAAGTTTCTTGCAATTCCCTAAAGCAGTGAACTGCATTTTAATGCAGTAAGTGGCAATTCTACCTCGAGTTTTTTTAAGATCTTGTGAAGCACCATTATTCGTACGGGCTACACTTCTTTTGATGTGTTGAAGAAAGTCTACTAAATTACAAACAATAAATTTTATTTCTTACTAGCCGTACCCGTGCGCTCCGCTGCACCCGTTAGAAATAAATATAAAGTAATTACATAATTAAAATAGGACATTTGATCCAGGGAAAATTCGTGTTTGATAGAAGCATAAATCGTTTAATAAGTTACTTAATTTAAATTGCATCCAAATAATTAAAATTCGATCATTTTGGTCCAGAGAGCAATCATTGGTGCAATGACAATTCCTTTAACATGTTTCTAATTTTTATTACATGCAACCATAGTTTAATGAACATTGACATCATTTAGATTTAATGTGTATACTTTATTTTACTTGTTATATGTTTCCATTGAATAATGGTAATAACTTAATTTTAACCCTCTTTTATACGTATTCAGTAAATGGCGTTTGCCCCACTATGGTTGTGAACGCATCAAATAAATTAAATTATATTATATAATATTACATTACATATATTATATTATATTATATTATATTATATTATATTATATTATATTATATTATATTATTTTATATTATATTATATTATATTATATTATATTATATTATATTATATTATATTATATTATATTATATTATATTATATTATATTATTATTATATCAGAAGTTACTGTAATAACATTATAATATTATGTCCATCTAGAGAAACTACACTTTCCAATGGTGAAATAATAATTAATTATACAAATCGGTTAATTTAGCTTCCGATATTACTTCATACACACAGAAACATTCTCTGTAGGCTATCTTTCATAGCGTTCGATTGTTGCTGTCCAAGGCCCCTTATAGACGAAGTCATTTGTTTTTTATTTCATTACACGGCCTCAGATAGCAGTTATTTTAATTTTAAAGCTCATTTAACTCATTAAATATCTTTCCTAACAAACTTTTTGAAGGAATAAAACTTATCGAAAATTATTTTGGAAGAAACTTTTGTTATGTAACATTTTTCACAAAAATCAATAATAAGCGAGATATTTCGATTTATTTAATTCAGGCCCCCTTATAATCCCCCTTTTAAATAATGTATTTTGAATGCCATATAGCCTAAAACCTAAGTTACAACGAACATAATTTATATTCCAATTTTCATCGAAATCCGTTCATCCGTTATCGCGTGAAAAGGTAACAAACATACAGACAGACAGACATACAAACAAAAATTTCAAAAAAGCGATTTTCGGTTTCAGGGTGGTTAATTATATATGTTAGGACCAATTATTTTTGGAAAGTCGAAAATTACCAGAAAAATTTCGGCTACACATTTATTATTAGTATAGATTTTGTGTTAATTTGCCTCTCTCAAAACAATGTTTCTTTTTTCTTTTATTAATTTGACACCACACAGAATGAAATGTAATTTATTTATTAATTTTTCTTATGTGAATTTATCAAACAATTAAGTATCTACAACATCTATTGAAATTACATTGTATTACTGAGAACTTTAACAAATCTGTATCACATTTTGGAACGGAATAAATGACCTTTCTATACTATATTTTGGAATAGAGGGAGTACCAGAGTAAGGTTATTACTTGCTCGTTTATAACTGAATAATTGAATAATTTCAAGGGAAAAAATTGTTCCGGGGCCGGGTATCGATCCCGGGACCTCTGGTTGAACGTACCAGCGCTCTTCCAACTGAGCTACCCGGGAACTCCACCCGACACCGTCTCAACTTTTCCCTTTATATCCACACAACTCGCGTGGGCTGACGAAACGCCAGAGACCCACATGGAGTGCACACAAACTCTGTGTGACTTGGAATTGTGGTTTTTTGTTTTCACCTGAAAGACTAGATTTGCATAATATATACGTCACTGTGTACGTTAATAGGAAACCACAATTCCAAGTCACACAGAGTTTGTGTGCACTCGATGTGGGTGTCTGGCGTCTCGTCAGCCCACGCGAGTTGTGTGGATATAAAGGGAAAAGTTGAGACGGTGTCGGGTGGAGTTCCCGGGTAGCTCAGTTGGGAGAGCGCTGGTACGTTCAACCAGAGGTCCCGGGATCGATACCCGGCCCCGGAACAATTTTTCCCTTGAAATTATTCAAATCTGCTTCACAGGGAGCTTCACCTGAAAGACTAGATTTGCAACTGAATAATTGTTGATGAGGACGAGGTTGTAACAACTATTTTTTGGTGAATTTAGTTACGCATGGAGCAAAGCTGTTTTTTTTAAGTCACCTACAAGTTTGCATCATTGTTCTGTCATTGCGGGATTTTATTGCATTTCAGTTTATCCTAGTCTATATATTACAACAAGCAATGCAATAAGTGCCTCTTAAACCACTAAACTTTATTTAAAAAAAAAAAAACATTCGTTGGTTGCAACCATATTCTGGTCAATCATTCAATTATAATCAGTTGGAACAATAACAAATTATGTCTTTACAGGCCAGAAGCATCTGACATTTATTACAGCTTGTTATTTTTCATTTTCAGCGTTGTTGTCAATAATTTTCTGACCTCCTAGCAATTTCATTTACTCAGAACATGTACGAGTCAACTTGCCATAAGCACTGTTAGTTCACCAGTACAAATTGTCTATTACCAACATACAGTAGCTATAGAAAAAAATGTATGGTAATAAAAAATAACTTAATATGTTGCTAATACAGGCCGTTTTTCGCTGTAACTTTCCCTTCACCCGCTTTCGTACTAAAATACGATAATGATCAGAATATAGTACTAAAGCTAAATAAATAGACCGTATTATATTACATGTCAGAAGGGGTCGTAGCTAGTAAAATTTATGTATCTTAATTTAGAACAAAAACAATCCATATTTTTTTTTTTTTTTTTCGCAATGTAAGTTTTGGTCCTTTATACCCTCAAGTTCACGTTTAAGAATTTTATGACGTAAGCAAGGACAAATATTTGAACCATTTCCGGTATGTAAAGTTATTTTGAATTTCATTTCACTTGGGGAAAGTTCTGTTTTATATAAAGAAAAGGTGTAGCGGTTATTTATTACTATTGAGCGACAGAAGGTTTCCATCTAGCCAATTTTTAACTGTGATAACCTCATTTATATCATATGGTACGAAGACAGATGGAAAAATATTAGAGTGGTTTCCCTCCAGTTTCCATTACCTCACTCTTGCCTCTCAGAGTGCATCTGATTTTATTGTCTAACGATCCCATCTCTCCTCTCTGCCTCGTTACTTCCATATATGTAGAATACCTCTGTGTGCCTCCTCTTCTATCGGAAGCGCTTCATGTTTGATTTACGATAAAACTTCACTTTCTTGTTTAGTAGATTCGAGAGGTAATCGATAGCACTTTTCCCGATATAACAGCGTCAAGTTCAGTTATAATTCCGTGTGTTCCCCGCTCCATTTAAGGAAAGAGTATGTGAAAAATGTCTTGGAAGTTTGGTTCTAAGTTATGATAAAGAATTATGGTTTTGAGGTATATTTATAAATTTGAATATTACTGTTTTTTCAGTTAGGCCTATTAAGTAAATGTCCTAGTATGTTGGCATGTCACAAAAATGTACTATCATATCTCATCTCGTTACATACGCTACTTTGTATATTACTCAAAATTCTATTCAAAGAGTAATTTATGATCGAAAATGCCGGTGTTGAATAAGGTTCTTGGGATAATATTGGTTTTTGACATTTATTTTTTATCTATCTATCTATCTATCTATCTATCTATCTATCTATCTATCTATCTATCTATCTATCTATCTATCTATCTATCTATCTATCTATCTGTCTGTCTGTCTGTCTGTCTGTCTGTCTGTCTGTCTGTCTGTCTGTCTGTCTGTCTGTCTGTCTGTCTGTCTGTCTGTCTGTCTGTCTGTCTGTCTGTCTGTCTGTCTGTCTGTCTGTCTGTCTGTCTGTCTGTCTGTCTGTCTGTCTGTCTGTCTGTCTGTCTGTCTGTCTGTCTGTCTATCTATCTATCTATCTATCTATCTATCTATCTATTTATTCTGGTGTAGTTAAGGCCATCAGGCCTTCTCTTCCACAACACCAGGAATACAAATACAAAAATAGAAATAAACAGAAAAAAATACACATACACTTACGTCTGATTACACTGAACAACAAGAATTTTGCTCCGACTTAAAACATTGTGTCCCTTATGGTTTTATGTACGCTGAATCCGAAAATGCATCTCTTTTCTTCGTATCACGTAAGATTTTTAAGATAGTCTATACTATGATTTCACTTTTCGATAAGCGCTTCCCCAGGAAATATCTGGCGCGTGTTGGAGGTATAAACTAAAACAAAAGCTAATGAATTTTATGAGTTTATGATTTATTTCCGGTTTCTTATGGTTTTTGGTATGCTCTTTTGTACTTCTAATAAATAAACAGATATTGGGTCCATTCTATTAAGTAAATTTCATAACAGTTCAAAGTGAGGTCTATGCAATGAACAAACAAGGGCATGATTTTCAGTATTTAAAGGAAAAGGTTATGGCTGACCTTCTGTTTGAGGAAAAACTTTCCGTTACAGAAAGAATGGCGTGGCGCGCTTTCAAAGTCGTTTACTCAAATTTCCTTGGAAATTCTAGGGCAGATAACTACACAGAACTTGTTGTGGAAACCATATTAAGTGCATACTATGACAAAATGGAGTGTAATATGTCTCTGAAAATACACTTTTTACATTCTCATTTGGATTTCTTTCCTCCTAATTTTGGAGCGGTAAGCTACGAACATGGGGAAATATTTAATCAAGAAATATCCGTAATGGAAAGCCGATATAAAGGAAGATCATCATCCAGCATGCTTGCAGACTATTGTTGGTTCCTTGTAAAAGACAGTCCTGGGTCTAGTTATAAACAGCAGTCATCCAGAAAATTATTTTAAATGTAAGTTCAAATTCCGGGATTTTTCTCTCATTATACGCAATGAAATAGTTTTATTGTTGTTCTGTTTTAAACTATGTAATATCATTTTTGTATCCAGTACACATTTTTCTAGTATTATGAGGAATTTTGAATCCTTTGTGTGTTGTAATTTTATCAGTAGCAGTGAAAAATTTAAAACAATTTTTGTCATAAAAAATTCAATTCATTTCCTCCAGAAAATGGTACGTGATGGGGCAATTTGGATTTTAAATTCAGATTTAGGGTACACATATCAGTAATAGTCACCTATTTTTATTTCAGAGCAAGATAAAAAGTAAAAATTTGTTGTTCAGTGTTATCAGTCAATCAGTCCACTGCGAAATGTACACTGCAAAAATGTCCAGTATCAGAAATGTCCCCAGTCATTAAATGTCCAATATAAAATATGTCCAAAAATGGCGATTATCTTAAATGTCCATAGACATTAAATGTTCAGTATAAAAAATGTCCACAGTCATTAAATGGTCATTACCTTAAATCTCCAGAGTTATTACATGTACGGTATTATGAATGTCTAGAACAATATTTATTAAAATGTAATACAATTTAACAGTGAAATATAATCTAATTTACAATATTCTGTTACGTTTTTTTTTAATTTTCTTCCGTACTGGAGTAGCGTTCAGCTGCATATGATATGAAAATGCCCTCAGATACTTCACATTCACAGATCTAGTAACAGAACAGAGTCATACAGTGAATAATTGTTAGAGCAAACATAAATCGAGGCAAAGTAGCAGATACAGAGATAAAGAGTATGATAGAAACCTATGTGAAAGCAATGTATATTGATGTTATGTTATATCAGCGTCGCCGGATGTGTCGGAATTTTGTCCCGCAGTTCTTTTACATGAGCCTGTCGCATTTAAGCACACTTAAATGCCATCCTCCTGGCCCGGGATCGAACCCGCAACCTTGGGCATAGAAGGCCAGCGCTGTACCAACTCGCCAACCAACTGTATGTTGATATATAGTAAAGAATTGTTTTATAATTTCAGTCAACAACTTATCAATTAATACAGAAAACAATTTTCTGTTTTCAAGTTTCACATCACAAGGTTATATAGCCACAAAAATATTGAATTTCACCTATGTTCAATTGGTCTATTTTGTATCTCCGCCTGAAGATGGTTTTTAAAAAATCGAAAATATTTTTGTGGATATATGACCTTGTGATGTGAAACTTAAAAACATAGAAATTTTATTTTAATTAATTGATAAGTTGTTGACTGAAATTATAAAACAATTCTTTACTATATTATATACTTTCAACTTATCTGAAATACAGCATTAACCTCAATATGACTTTTAAATGTATGTTGAGTTTAGAGTACCTATATTAGTTGTCCGTTTGTACATAGTATCTGCAGTAATACTCGTCCAACTTATAAAATACAATGATTTACGAGGAAACGCTATCGAGAGTTTCGAAAGGAATTATCCATTTTCTGACTGCAGATATTGGTCGGAAGCGAATTAAAGATTTTGGAACAAAAGTAAATAAGAGACGATTCAAAAAGTTTAGTAATCTCCTTAGGGAGGGTTATGGTGTTGTTGTTTCGAGTATCATAAAAATTACAATCAGAATTTCGCTATGAATATTGCTCAAATAAATCAATTGTCTGTAGTAATGTCATGAGAGGTCTGAGATTTTCCGATAAATCCACGAGTGAATTTTATTACGCCATACGGAAGGGAGTTTGATCAAAGACCTTATTATTACTATGCAAGGTCTTTGGGTTTGATATGCGATGATGTTACATAAATTTGAACATCAGACTTTCTATTAATTGTTTCATTTCATTCACAAAATACAAATTTTATAGGCCACAATTTATAGGTTAAGTTACCTGTGGAAGCAGTACCAATGTCAGCTGTGCCTTACTTCGACCGTTACAATCAGTGCTACACGAAAGCATTTTTTATAGCTCGACAAACGCATTCTCGCTGTAGTGTGTAACGGAACTAAAGCTGCATCTACACAGTTCAATATTCCAATCGCGTATGCGTGCAATCTGGGAAGAATATTGAAAGAATCAAGTTTAAAAGGTACGTTCAATTAAAATGCATGAAGATTTTGTGTCTACTTTGTGCGCCGTTTTGAACGTCGTCTTCACTGCGTTAATATATATTAATTAATATTTAATATCAATCTTGCATTCATTGCTTTAAAGTTGAAAGAAAAGTTTAACCGTGTAGTTATATCTTAATGTATTCATGATCATCAATTTACGGGGAAACAGTTGGCGACAACGACTAAACAAAAGAACGAGCATGCGATAAATTGATAGCGATAAATATAGCTGCAAAAATGATAGCAAAGTGTGACTGTGTTTGGTTGGAATTCAAAATTTCATTACACTTCATTGGTCGAAAATGGAATGACGTCATATAAACGAAATAGTCGTAGTAATTTGTTAAATCATAAGTTTCTCTTCCGAAAACCATGATATAAAATATGTTTGCGCATAATCTTTAATTTTTAATGTCAGTCAAAGCAAAGAAATAAGTAAGAGGAAAAACGAGTTGTAGAATAGTTGGTGTCATAGAATAAAAAGAGCTGACATATTTTGCTGTCAACAAAATTGGCTGCGTAAATCTCTTCTTTCGGGTTGACCCAACAAGTGGAGAGAGTGGGGGAAGATGGTTCCCAGAAACCAACTTCGCTCGGGATAATAAAAACATTATGTATTAAGTTGTATAAGAAAATTGTTGCTGAGAGAGCCAGTACTGTGAGCATGCCATAAATTTCAAGCTCCCATGCGGAAAATTGTGAAACATGGCGAGCTGACAACATAAAATTTCATACAGATGACACAATGCGGCCATCTGCTTCTTGAAGACAAAGTCGGAGTTAAGCAATCACCCCGATCCGAGTAAGCCATTACATTTTTATGTAAAGAAACACTCATTATTCTCATATTATTATTGTTGTTCTTTTTCTACTCTCCCACACTCAGTTTAGATTCCCAGAAGATTTATTCCCCATTCCATTCACTGTCTCTTCTATTTAGAATCATGCATACTTCTACTCCGAATTATCTCTTATCGCGTTTTCAATTTCTTACATCTCCTCGAAACCGGCATCAAGCACTTCTTTCTATCCCTCATCACAGAACTTCATTATACTCATCCTCCTTCACTGAAGAAATACCTCGTCTCTGGAAGTCGTTACCTAATGACGTCAGGGACCGCCGGACTTTATTACAATTCAAAATTAAATTGGAAAATTTTGTCTTATTTAATGCTTTTCAGGTAATGTTAGAAGTGTTGATTTGTGTTTTTTACTCTAGATTAAAATCGCAAGTTTCTTGTTTATGTTAGTTAATTAGTTAGGATACAATTGAATTATGAATTGAATTAATGATGCAACAATTTTATGTTAGTTTCAGAGGGTTTGTTTCAATAATAATTTTAAAAATGTTATTTTATAACTTTTTAAGTTTCTTTAGGGTGCGAAATATGCCCGAATTTTCTTGCTTTTTTACGAAATATTCACCGAAATCAACCAATTGTAATCACCGAAATCAAAGTAAAATAATCAACAGTAATCTCACTAGACGTTTTGATTTATCTAGAGAAAATCAAAACTCGAGTGGGATTTAATTGACTATTACACGATTAGAAGAAAGTATATAAAGATTAGAACTAACGAAGTACTCCAATACAATAAAATATTAATTGACTTACGAAAATACAACTGTCTTCAAATGTATTATTGTACCATCTCGACATTACAAATATTACGCTATATGCATGCTAGATGGCAGTAAGTCTTTATACAGACACTGTAATGATTACTATTCAATAAATCTTAATATTAAACAATCTCTGATACGTGACTATCCATAATATCATATAGCAGAAGTTCTTTTTATCCTCTCAGAGCAGAAGATATAACATAACCTAACTAATATACACAAGTGTTAGAAAAGTTTTAATTAACGACGATGACATAAAAAAATAAACATGAATAATTTTTAATGAGTAATTATTGAATGTACAATTTTCAAATTTGAATGTGGTTGGTGGTTCAAATGATGTTATATTGGACGTGTGCGTAATAGAAGTGGAACTCGTTGATTTAGGCCTACATGGTGTATTAAACTTATTCAGAATTTCCGAATGAATAATTTTAAAAGGAATAATTACTGAATGTACAATTTTCAAATTTGAATGTGGTTGGTGGTTCAATTGATGTTATATTGGACGTGTGCATAATAGAAGTGGAACTCGTTGATTTAGGCCTACATGGTGTATTCAACTTATTCAGGATTTCCGAATGGTGCTCTTCATTTATTTGTAAATCGGATTTCAGAAGATGCATAGGTATGATCAGTGATTTTTATTAATTGTTGTTCTTGAATGCCAATGCGAGTCATATTTGAAACTGCTGTGCATCGACCGGAGTGGTTTGTAATTTTATATATATTTTTGACGTCCAGACCAGCACAGTTTCAAATGTTGGCAAACAAAGAAACAAATTCTAGGGACGCGATAAAATTAAACAAATGCTAGGGACGCGATAAAATTGTGCGATAAGCAGCCATGATTGGTTGAAATACGTCCTTTCGTACCGTTTTATTGGTCAAAAGTAGTGTGACGTAGTAAGAGTGTAATAGGCACCATAAAATCACACCCCTAGTAATGGTGTATAGCAGGAGGCCGTAGATAAAGTCGCGGCTTTGCTTTCAAATGTTTTTAGTATTACGCATTTGTTTGTAATTGACATGCATTAAATGATACATCACTTAGAATATCTATTTTTTTTAGTGTTACAGTTATCAATAGTTAAACAATCTTCTGTCATCTACGTTTCAGAGATTTGTTTGGACTGTTACGTATAGTAAAATACAAATTTGTTTGTATATAAATGTCTTGGCGAATTTTCATGTTCTCATCCTTTGGGGACTGCTTTCTCTTTACTGAAGTGTAATAATTAACCTTCTAGAAACTTACAGAATACTTCGGTGGTAGAAACGCGCTTACTATATTGACTCTTCATTGTACTAGGTAGGCCACCTAAAAGAAATTACAGCGGAAACGTAAGTCCGATAACACTTGAACGTGAACAAAAATGACGGCAGAGAGATAACGAATCACATAGCTAGATTTAAAGAAACTGCATTGCATTTGGCACAACCTGTGTACATCAATGTAAGCTATATGTTGCATTTTCTGGAGTTAGTAAAATTGAATTTATTTATTTGTTTACTTATTTATTTATTATTTATTTGTTTATTTTTATTTATTTCTTTATTCATTCATTCCCTCATTCATACACTCATTTATTTATTTATTTATTTACTTATATATATATATATATTTACTTATTTATGTATATATTTTTATTTGTTTATATATTTATAAATTTATTTATTTACTTATTTATGTATTTATTTATTTATGTACTTATTTATTTATGCACTTATTTATTTACTTATATATTTATTATTTATTTGTTTATTATTTATTTATTTATTCATTCATTCCTTCATTCATACACTCATTTATTTATTTATTTATTTATTTATTTATTCATTTATTTACTTATATATATTTATTTATATATATATATTTTATTTGTTATTATATTTATATATTTATTTATGTATTTATTTATTTATGCACTTATTTATTTATTTACGTATTTATGTATGTATTTATGTATTCATTTACTCATTTATTTATTTACTTATGTATGTATTTATTTATGTACTTATTTATTTATATACTTATTTATTTATTTCTAGTAAATTACAAATGAATACTAGTTAATTTAATATAATATAAACTAGCCCACTCCTGAATGAGTAAAATCCGTGCTGAGGAGGGGATTGCAAAAAGTGTAAGTAGAAAACTCTGAACAACAGGGAAATAAGAGACTGATCTCAAAGGAGTTTTCACTTCGACTGTGTACACTGAAGTACTCTAATTTGGAAACAAAGAATAATGGAACGTAAGGACTTAAAACAATAACACACCGGTAGTGTAAGGAACAGTGTTTATGTTGGAGACTTATTAGGTAATGTATTAAATATGCTACAGTGTTGTTTTCCTCATGTAAAAGGACAGTTTAAAAAAAAGGAAGCTGTAAATTACTTTGCATGGGCGATGTATGGCAATAGTATTAGGTTAAAAAGTTTTCTCTTATTTCCGGATCTTCTATTAAAAAATAATTATTCCCTAACAAATATTCAAGTCATTATTATTATTATTATTATTATTATTATTATTATTATTATTATTGTTATTATTATTATTATTATTATTATTATTATTATTATTATTACTACAATCATTAATGTCATTATAAAATGTAGAGTTGTATCCTTTCCGAAAGTATTATGCATGTATGAGGTAGGTATTCTTTTACTACTGTCGGATTTCCATTAAGCACAGTCTCGATTTGATATTGTACGTAAACATGATGAATTTTAGTAATGTAACGTTGGCACAGCGCTGGCCATTAACGGACGTATAACATATCTCATTAGCAACGAACACACAGTCATGCCTTCAGTACGGTTCGAATTCACTATCTTGTTTTTCATGCACTGTCAGAGTGGCGTAAATAACTCTCGTGTATAGATCAGCCAGACTACATTCTAAATTTTAAACAATCTCGACTTTCTGTTTGCCCTATGTTTTGTCTGTTTACATTAGCAATTCGAATTCGTTCTTGATTTTGACGTTTACAACACATTCTCCTCGAGTACAGTCTGCTTCAGAAGCTTCTAGAAGTTATACTCGTATCATTGACATCTTCTAATGCTAACGTAACATTACATCGAGAATTTAAGTTATACTCGTATCATTGACATCTTCTAATGCTAACGTAACATTACGTCGAGAATTTAAGCTATACTCGTATCATTGACATCTTCTAATGCTAACGTAACATTACGTCGAGAATTTAAGCTATACTCGTATCATTGACATCTTCTAATGCTAACGTAACATTACATCGAGAATTTAAGCTATACTCGTATCATTGACATCTTCTAATGCTAACGTAACATTACGTCGAGAATTTAAGCTATACTCGTATCATTGACATCTTCTAATGCTAACGTAACATTACATCGAGAATTTAAGCTATACTCGTATCATTGACATCTTCTAATGCTAACGTAACATTACATCGAGAATTTAAGCTATACTCGTATCATTGACATCTTCTAATGCTAACGTAACATTACATCGAGAATTTAAGTTATACTCGTATCATTGACATCTTCTAATGCTAACGTAACATTACATCGAGAATTTAAGCTATACTCGTATCATTGACATCTTCTAATGCTAACGTAACATTACATCGAGAATTTAAGTTATACTCGTATCATTGACATCTTCTAATGCTAACGTAACATTACATCGAGAATTTAAGCTATACTCGTATCATTGACATCTTCTAATGCTAACGTAACATTACATCGAGAATTTAAGTTATACTCGTATCATTGACATCTTCTAATGCTAACGTAACATTACGTCGAGAATTTAAGCTATACTCGTATCATTGACATCTTCTAATGCTAACGTAACATTACATCGAGAATTTAAGTTATACTCGTATCATTGACATCTTCTAATGCTAACGTAACATTACATCGAGAATTTAAGCTAATGCGACCTCAAATAATGTTACGCTAACATTATCTGGAGGATTTACAACAATGGGTTTCTCCTAATTTTGCCCTAATAATTTGCAACTTGTTCACCACTTACAAACCATTTTCTTGAATTGTAGATTGATTTTTCTTTACTATTACACATTTGCTATCCACTTCCTGTTCATTTCCCATTGTCTGAGCTTCCCTTTCTAGTTGAGCCATCTCTTCTTTTCACTTTATCTTCTTTATTGACCTTCTCTTACTCTTCACCTCGTTACCTATATTGCACACAGAATAAATACAAAAATTAAGACACAGGAATATATGAAAATAAAAAAGCAAAAACAATTATTATAATACAATCAATTTAAATATAATTTATGAAAAAGATATTTAAAAGTTGAAAATTTGGGATTCATTTTGATTATAGATTTATAAATCTTGGTCCTACCTACACTAATACTTTAATTAAATAATTGACTAAATGGCGATCTTACTCGTGTTAATTATGTAAGCATGTGTGGCTTACAGCTGTTTCGGTGCTACTTGACACCATCCTCAGAGCCTACTAGATCTCGGAGCTATCTCAACTTCGCTGCCTGTTGTGTGGATGCGTTCGTATGATGAAGAGTTGTGTGAAATAGTGTGTGTGTTCTGAAATTGATCTGTGTGTTGAGAATTTGATCAGGGTGTGTTTTAGTGTGTCTGTATACAGTATTTCATATTGTTCTAGTGTGTAGAGTTTTTGGTTTTTGGGTTCTATGTGTAGGATTTCCATGCCTGTATTTATGTTATTGTATGTGTGATTAGCATTAGTTATGTGTTCGGCATATGTAGATGTATTGTGTCCTCTGGTTATTGCTTTAATGTGTTCTTTGCATGTGAGTTTGTATACGACTGTGTGGTTGTATTTATTTGTTACAATACATCTTCATATGCCGAACACATAACTAATGCTAACCACACATACAATAACATAAATACAGGCATGGAAATCCTACACATACAACCCAAAAACCAAAAACTCAACACACTAGAACAATATGAAATATACAGACATACTAAAACACACCCTAATCAAATTCTCAACACACAGATCAATTTCAGAACACACACACTATTTCACACAACTCTTCATCACACGAACGCACCCACACAACAGGCAGCGAAGTTGAGATAGCGCCGAGATCTAGTAGGCTATGAGGATGGTGTCAAGTAGCACCGAAACAGCTGTAAGCCACACATTCTTACTTAATTAACACGAGTAAGATCACCATTTAATCAATTATTTATATTCAAGTGTTAAAAGTAGTGTTCAAAAGATTTAACATGGGTTTTAATTAAACCTGTCGTTGTGAAAAAAACTTTCTTAATGATAAATTAACGTTCTATCTAACTTTATAAACTAAGTAAATTATAACAAATCTTTGCGATTATTGTGACGATACTTAGAGATATATTATTAATATTCTTACAATAAATGGATTAAGATTACGTTGCAATGAAACAGAATTGTCATTGTGTACAAATAGTTTTCCATATTGAACAAAAGTACGAAGTTTTGAAACAGTCTATACCTACGTGTATCTTTAGGAAATCTGAAATACCAAAGGCTCTTATCTAATTGAACCTTAGACTTACTCTTTAATTTTACAGAAAGACGTCCCCTCAAGGGCTTCATGAAGATGTACAAGACGCCCCCGCAACGACGTAGGAAAAAGAACGACGTAGAGGATGATGATGAGATACAAAGGGAAGAGCTCAACCACCGCCATCTTGCCAAAGACATTCATAACAACCAAGTAAATAACGTAAGTAAGGGTTTTGCTTTGCCTGTAGTGAATGTAGTTCTCCCTGAACTGAAGAGCTCTCCCATTAGTGTAATAAATTACACAGAAGTTTCAGTAAGAAAAGTAAATTGATTTATTACATTATTTTATTTAAACCTGTACCAATAGCTTTTGGTAATAAATTTCGGATACTGTAGGAGACAGTACGAGGTAACAGAATCATAAAAAGTTTTAAAGCAGAATACAGTTAGGAAAAATTATGTTTGCATTATACTCAACATTAAAAACATATTTAAATTTTATTATTACAATTATTACTAATATTATATTCTTAATCATACTTGGCTAGTCGCATACGCAGTACTAGTAGCAATGTATGAAGTACTGATAGTACACTAGCCTACAAGGTTCTCATTATACAGGGTGTTTCAGTCACTTTGTTACAAATGTTTAGAAGTGACAGAGTTTATCACTATGAACAACTGTATACAGAGTTAACCGAAAGTAATGTCATTAAAATTTATGGGAATTCTCTTTGTCTTCCCCTTGTTATTTTATTTCCCTTCTTACCCTTGTATTCCTGTTTTCCTTGTGTTTCGCGTGATCTCCTTGTCTCTCTTTGTTCTTCTTGTATTTTTCTTGTTCACATTCTATTTCCCTTCTTATCCTTGTATTTCCCTCCCTTTCCTTGTATTTTCCTTGTTCTCTTTCTCTTCCTTTCTTCCCCTTTTCATTCCTTGTTCTTGTGTCCCTATTGATCTTTTTCTATTTCTCTTCTTTTCCTTGTATTTCCCTTCTTATCATTGTATTCCCCTTTTTTCCTTATATTTTCCTTGTTCTCTTTGTCTTCCTTTCTTCTCCTTTTCTTTCCTTGTTCTTGTGTCCCTCTTGTTATTCTTCTATTTCTCTTCTTTTCCTTGTATTTCCCTTCTTATCCTTGTATTCCCTCCCTTTCCTTGTATTTTCCTTGTTCTCTTTGTCTTCCTTTCTTCTCTTTTTCTTTCCTTGTTCTTGTGCCCCTCTTGTTCTTCTTTTATTTCTCTTCTTTTCCTTGTATTTCCTTTCTTATCCTTGTATTTTCCTCCCTTTCCTTGTATTTTCCTTGTTCTCTTTGTCTTCCTTTCTTCTCCTTTTCTTTCCTTGTTCTTGTGTCCCTCTTGTTCTTCTATTTCTCTTCTTTTCCTTGTATTTCCCTTCTTATCCTTGTATTTCCCTCCCTTTCCTTGTCCTCTTTGTGTCCCTATGTTCCCCTTTTCTTTCCTTGTTCTTGTGTCCCTCTTGTTCTTTTCTATTTCTCTTCTTTTCCTTGTATTTCCCTTCTTATCCGCGTATTTCCCTTCTTTTCATTGCATTTCCCTTCTTTTCCTTGTATTTCCCTTCTTATTCTTGTATTTCCTTTCTTTTCATTGTATTTCGCTTCTTTTCCTTGTATTTCACTTCTTATCCTTGTATTCCCACCCTTTCCTTGTATTTTCCTTGTTCTCTTTGTCTTCCTTCTCCTTTTCTTTCCTTTTTGTTGCCTACCTCTTGTTCTTTTTCTATTTCTCTTCTTTTCCTTCTTTTCCCTCCTTATCCTTGTATTCCCTCCCTTTCCTTGTATTTTCCTTGTTCTCTTTGTCTTCCTTTCTTCTCCTTTTCTTTCCTTGTTCTTGTGTCCCTCTTGTTCTTTTTTCTATTTCTCTTCTATTCCTTGTATTTCCCTTCTTATCCTTGTATTCCCACCCTTTCCTTGTATTTTACTTGTTCTCTTTGTCTTCCTTTCATCTCCTTTTCTTTCCTTGTTCTTGTATCCCTCTTGTTCTTTTTTCTATTTCTCTTCTTTTCCTTGTATTTCCCTTCTTGTCCTTGTATTTCCCTTCTTATCCTTGCATTTTCCTTCTTATCCTTGTGTTTCCCTTCTTATCCTTGTATTTCCCTTTTTATCCTTGTATTTCCCTTCTTATCCTTGTATTTCCCTTCTTATCCTTGTATTTCCCTTTTTATCCTTGTATTCCCTCCCTTTCCTTTTATTTTCCTTGTTCTCTTTGTCTTCCTATGTTCCCCTTTTCTTTCCTTGTTCTTGTGTCCCTCTTGTTCTTCCATGTCCCTTTTCCTTGTATTCACCTCCCTTTCCTTGTATTTTCCTCGTTCTCTTTGTCTTCCTATGTTCCCCTTTTCTTTCCTTGTTCTTGTGTCCCTCTTGTTCTTCCATGTCCATTTTCCTTGTATTCACCTCCCTTTCCTTGTATTTTCCTTGTTCTCTTTGTCTTCCTATGTTCCCCTTTTCTTTCCTTGTTCTTGTGTCCCTCTTATTCTTCCATGTCCCTTTTCCTTGTATTCACCTCCCTTTCCTTGTATTTTCCTCGTTCTCTTTGTCTTCCTATGTTCCCCTTTTCTTTCCTTGTTCTTGTGTCCCTCTTGTTCTTCCATGTCCCTTTTCCTTGTATTCACCTCCCTTTCCTTGTATTTTCCTTGTTCCCTTTGTCTTCCTATGTTCTCCTTGTGTCCCTCTTGTTCTTCCATTTCCCTTCTTTTCCTTGTAATTCCATTTTTCTTGTGTTTCGCTTGTTCTCTTTGTCTTCCTTTGTTATTCTTGCATTCCTCTTGTTCATCTTGTAGGTTCTCTTTGCCTCTGCCTTGTTTTTTCTTGTATTCCTCTTGTTGTCATTGTATTTTCCTTCTTCTTCTTGTAGTTACCTTATTTCTCTTATGTTTTCCTTTTCCCCCTTTGTTTTTCCTTATTTTTCTTGTATTTTCCCTGTTTTCCTTGTATTCACTTCTTTCCTTGTATTTCTCTTGTTCTCGTTATCTTCCCTTTGTTCTCATTCTTGTATTCCCCTAGTTCTCCTTGTTTCATTTCTCGCACCACTCACGTGTAGTTCTACTTAAAGGTTTTGAGCATAACATTGCTGTTCTCCAGGTCAAAGAATTTCGATCTCTAAAGCCATCTCCCTAGTGCCACAACATATGCAGCGCTCCCTAAGGTCTTTCTCTGTCCGTTAATCGATATGTAGGCTAGTGTGTTACTCAGTCAGCGGGTCGGCGGATAATATGACTGAGGTTCGCTCTGTTTCTCCTTGCAGGTATGCGGTCTGCGCGCGCACAAGGGCGTAACGGCGTCCAGCCCCCTGAGCGCAGGCCCCGAGACGCTCGCACAGTCGGCGCCTCTGATGCACAAACTCGGACACGAGGTCGTCACGGCGTCTCACAGGATACAAGAGAGTTGTATATAGACACTTTGCCCTCCCCTGCCAGACGTTTATATTGTAAATAATAAAAACAAATAAAAATAACAATATGCATGGCAAATCCTCTTTGTAAATTGTTATTACACAAACCAATTTCTTTTCCAGTTGATAGCTGAAAAAAAGTATTCTTTTCTACAATTTCACATCTTGGACCGGTTAATACGAATGTACTAGTAACCTAGTGGTGCAAGGTTTTGGTAAATTTACCGTGTCTTATGTAAAAACATTCAGTTGAATCATTTAGATGGCATTATGTTGCACTACTGTTCTGCGAACATCCATCCGGGTCTTGATCACACATTATGTTGCTGCACCCTTCTACGAGTCGGACTCTTCTTAATGGTAAACTCGCCCCTTCCTTGACAGTATGCTGGGTGAGTGAAAAATATGGAAAACTTAACTTCCCTTTTTTATTTTAATGATATTATGCAAACAAAGTTATAGAAAGTAAAAAAAAGTATATTTTGAACACGTCTTTAAAAAGTATGTTTTACATTTATAAATTGTATGCTTAGGAGATGGTTTGCTTTATAAAATCACCATGTACTTAAGTGTATACAGAGTGTCCCATTTATCTTGTGAACCTATTATAAATTTTTTTCTTGGATAGATATTGGAATTTTTGTTTTTGAGAATTATGTTAGAACGAAGAGCTAACATGAATGTAGAGATTTGGTGCATGTAACTACATTATGGTACGAGATACATGTGACGTCATCAATTTTTCAAATTGCACTACATACTTTAATCACGTTACATTGATTACACACATTAAGACGAGTTCAAAAATGTATCACAATGTCACCTTCCCAATCAATAACAACAACAAAATGCAAAATGAATGCTATCAGATGTTCCGTTTGTTGTGGTACCCCATTCATCTTGTGCATTAACTTACACAAAACGAAAGACAACTGACGTCCGTATACGTCGTGTCTTGTGTGTTTGCTGTCTTAACATATAAACAAACCACAACAACGTCGACGCCACAATCCACGTACGGTGGCCTGCACGTTCTCCGGACCTGTCGCCACTCAACTTCTTCCTGTGAGGAACTATAAAGGACAGTGTCTACCAGAACATTCTGACAACACTAGACGACATGCAGCAATTCGACAGGCTTGTGTGTCCATTCAGCCAGCAACTTGCCGGGCATTCATACTGTCTTTCGGGGAACGCCTTCGAATGTCCATTAATATAAATGGTCACCATTTCTAATATCTTCTGTCACTCTCAAAGCGTAATATTATCACATTGGAAGTACGTTTTTATTTCGTTTTGTTATTGATTAGGAAGGTGACATTGTGATTCATTTTTGAACTCGTCTTAATATTTGTAATCAATGTAACATGGTTAAAGAATGTAGTGCTATTTGAAAAATTGATGACGTCACGTGTATCTTATACCATAATGTAGTTATATGCACTCATGTTACTCCCTCGTTCTAACATAACGCTCAAAAATAAAAATTCCAATACCTATCCAAACAAAAAAGTTATAATAGGTGCACAAGATAAATGGGACACTCTGTATTTCTGTATTATTCCGATCTCAAAAAGTACGAAATTCAAACATTTATTTATAAATTAAAATATAACACATTGATTACTTAGAAAAACGATTAGGACGATATGGCATTGATATTTATCTACATTACCAATACAAGACACAGACTTTTGAGAAAGAAAAGTCATTAAAACAATCTAAGAATATTCTAATTGTGTCACGTCTTGATATCAGAAAACTTAAAAGAGTGTGTTCAAAATGGTCCATTCACTGCCGAACAATATAAAATTTGTCTTGGAAATTATTTAAACTCCTCAAAAACACTATTCAGTAAATTTGTTGTCTCAACCCTAATTATCCGTTTTAAATCTTCCAGATATTATGGGCTGTCCTGGTAGACGACCCCCCATAAAAAATCTAATGACTTGATGTCATGGAGGCCATTCAAGAGTCATTGTTATCCTATTGTTTTATTATCTCTTGTATATGATTATTTACATCATGGACACCTTATTTTTCGATGTGATAAATTGATATACTGAAGAATTTCCTTTGTTATATACCTGCCTATTGAGATCATACATATTTGTGGAAATTTTTACAAAATAATTATTTACAAATATGATAAACGATGTGATTTTTTACGCTGGAGACATGAGGAATCCAAAAATGCAAAAATAAGTACATGTGTCATTTAAAAATCACAGTCTTTGGCACACTTTAGTGGAATCCCAAAGTGCGTGCGCGAAGCAAAACAAAATGATTCAATATATCGATGGCAAAGAAGTAGGTATCTACAGAAATGGTCATTTAGTATAACTACACTATTATTTCGATTAAATACGTTATTATTATTTGACAAAGTTGGACAGTTAACTGATATTTTGTCTATAAAAAAATATATATATAAAGTTCGTCTATTTTGAGAAAAATTAATTTTACACCAGGTCTTTAATTCACTTGCAAATTTGAGTTATCACTTCTGAGCCATCCATATCAATTTGTCACTGTAAATGATAAGAGGGATATGAATTAAATAATCATATAGAAACTAATGAAAACGATTGAATAACAATGGCTTTTGATTTTCCCCGAAGATACTCTGATCTCAACACATTAGAAATTTTTTCTTTTTTTTTTATTGGGTTATTTTACGACGCTGTATCAACATCTAAGTTATTTAGCGTCTGAATGAAATGAAGGTGATAATGCCGGCGAAATGAGTCCGGGGTCCAGCACCGAAAGTTACCCAGCATTTACTCGTATTGGGTTGAGGAAAAACCCCGGAAAAAACCTCAACCAGGTAACTTGCCCCGACCGGTATTCGAATCCGGGCCACCTGGTTTCGCGGCCAGACGCGCTGACAAATTTTTTCTTGTGGGGCTATTTGAAGTGGAGGGTTTACCAGAACCAATCACGAAACCTGGAAGATTTTAAACGAAAACTTAAGGTTGAGGTGCAACAGATAAATTGAAAAGTGTTGCTGGAAAAATTTAAAAACTTTCAAGAAATGTTATGCATTGTTTGACAGTGAATGGGGCTATTTGAACAACTTCTGTGAATTGATAACGACACATGATACAATTACAACATTGTTAAATTATTTTTAATGTTTTCCTCTTCTGTGTATGCTATGTCTCGTATTAGTATTGTAGTTAAGTTTCAATGGTGCATATCCATTTTCTAAGCCGTCAGTTTTTATTTTATAAAATTGATTTTTTTTTACCTTTTGAGATCTGAAGAATCTAAAAATATAAAAATAAGTACATGATGTCATTTGAATAAAATATAGTTTTTGGCACAATATTTATAAGTTAAAATTATAATTTTTGAAATCATTTTCAAACTGTTATTTTTTTGCCCCACACCTATGATTTTTCTATATACACTTTCTACGTAAAATTAATAATACGAAAGCTGCAAGTAATCTTCCATACCTTTTACTTCCCTTGTAGGCCTATCGATTATTTCTACATTCTGAGCACAAGCAGTTAATGGAGGTCCTCTTTTTTCTAAGAGAATTAGTAGCTGTTAATTGTAAAGCATTTCGGTATGTGTGCGTGAACCACTGAAACAAAGACTAGAATAGATTAAGGAACTGTGCACAGAATGCCACCAAATATCAGTAATAATATATTTCGTCGTTATAATAAATGATTTCCAATGCCGATTTTCAAGGTTGAAAAATTATGTTAAAAATTAATGGAGAATTGAATCGCCTATAGCCATTCTACATGAATTATTAAAAAATTAATTATGTACACCTATATCTACTTACATAGTATAACATATCGGGCAGAAGGGAACTCAAAACCGTAAACAAAACTAGCAGCAATAAGTAACATTAAAGGGAAGAAGAGAGTCTTGAAATTATTTCTTCGGTTTTACATAATATATTTGTTTTGCAAAATATGTAATTGGTAAAGTTAGGTCTATGAAGATATGAGTTATGTCTCACGCCTAAAAATATTCCAATCAAGTGTTATAAATCGAATTATGGCTGTAATTTTTTTTACATTCCCAGTTTAAATATTATCAAGTTCATAACGTTTTAATGCCTTGTACGAGTCCCCCTTATACTAAAATTTGTATTTGTATTGTTTATTTAGGCCTATATTGTTTCATGTTACACATTTATTGTATTCATAATAGTCTAATGTTACTGTACTATGTACTATTTGTTCATTTTAAATTATTTAATAGAAATTATCATAAATATCACAGTTGCCTTTATGGCGATCATCTTTACCATGTACTTAATATATGTTTAGATAGTCACTGGCGTGGTTTAGAGGTTAACTTGCGGGACTCGTGCTCCGATGCTTCTGTTTGGTATGAGTTCAATTCCCATTTGCATTAATTATCTGAAAAAGTTTCAAGATTTTTCTCAACTCTTAAGGCGAATATCAGATAATACCATAAAGGATTATCAGGCTTATCACCAATCTCATAGATAATAGATAATCTCTCAGCTGATTTAGTGCCCTTAAATAACCGATAATTACAAACGTTATGTTACTACATGGTATATGTTTACACAGGGTGGTTGCGAAATAACTCTGCAGATTGAAAGGGGTGATAGGATACACTTAGAGGAATAGTAAACCTATATTACGTTTTGTCATTAAATGCACGGTTAATTATAAAATTAAGTTGGAAGTTTCAACAGTCCGGCAACATCGCCGCTAATACAGTAATCTTTCTTCTAGTTATAAAGCTGTAAGAGGTCAACGAACTTAGGTCTGTCTCTGCATGCGAACCCTTTCTCTCGCTACGACTTTACAATTTGTTCGAAATGTTCAGTGACTCGAAATTAGTGGTTTTTAAATAATTGAATTTACACGAAAACCGTCCACGCTATTGAAATACGTCAAAGGGATGAATGATTCTTTATTAGATTTTCTATCGATGTGGACAAAAAACACGATTCTACTCCCAATAGTTACGGAATAAAAGGATATTAAACATTTGGAAAGAAGCGTTTTTATGAGAAAACTATAAACCTTCCACCAATATCTTATGGTACTTTTTTGTTACATACAACATGAGGTATTCGCTCTGAAAATATGCAGGGTTATTTCATTTCCACCCTGTATATTAGGACAACTTGTAAATTTTTTGTTGTCTCACGTCGAAGTTTGGAGATCCTTTGCTAACCCTGCTTGTTTTCTTCTGAGTTTATTAATTCTTCGAAAATATTTCGTATCATTCTTTCACCATACTCTAGCAATTACAATTCGTGACACAAAAGTCCTAATGAAGCCAACGACTACCAGCTAGCCGCTAGCTTCACGCCCATTTACTTGCAGCAGAGATGGACGAACATTCGAGGTAACGTGTGGTCATCATATTGATCCCTTTGGCCATCGAAGCTGGTTTCCTAGACCAGTTTATGCTGCTCATTGTAGCTCTCTATTTTCCGATCATGACGCTGGCTGGACCAACCGATGCCATACACTGGCTCAACTTCGTGTGAACGTATCTCCCGGTATGAAGACTCCAACAAAGGTGAATTAACCGTAAGAAAAGGTAAAGTTTTGAATTCTTCAATTAGGCCTACCTATTTAGTTTTAATGGTAATATGAAAGCAATCAGCATTCATTCTCGAAACTTTTAGTTTTGGGTATTTTATTTTTTTATAATATTAATTTTACATTTAAATTTAATTTATTATTTATTTACGATTTTCAACTACAGAAAGTAAGCAGCTTGCTGGGTTGTTATAAATGCAGAAGAGATAACATCCAATGAAAACGATAAAAGTATTACATGAAGACAAAACTTCTTTCTCCGTTCGAATCTGGAATGTTGGATATCTGAGACTTCTACTTCTTGAGAAGACCTTCACTACAACTACATGTGATTCAGTCTGTCTAAACGGTAAGTGTGACGTTTCATCTTGTAGCCAACGTAGACTCAACCAAAAGAAAGTTATGCCAGAAAACCGAATAAAGAAAAATAAATCTAAAATGTTATGTTTTATTTAACGACGCTCGCAACTGCAGACGTTATATCAGCGTCGCCGGATGTGCCGGAATTTTGTCCCGCAGGAGTTCTTTTCATGCCAGTAAATCTACTGACATTAGCCTGTCGCATTTAAGCACACTTAAATGCCATCGATCTGGCCCGGGGTCGAACCAGCAACCTTGGGCATAGCAGGCCAGCGCTTATGTATGTATGTATGTATGTATGTATGTATGTATGTATGTATGTATGTATGTATGTATGTATGTATGTATGTATGTATTTATTTATTAACATTACAATTGGGTATACACCCGGTGGTAGTGATATATAATATACAATAATTACAATTACATGAAATAAAATAAAATAAACCTAAATGAAATAAAATAAAATAAAATAAACGTAAATCTATAAATAGTAGATGCAATAAACCTAGGACTATAATTAAAAATTATTCTGTAATAACGCCTACGATAAGCAAAAGTAAATCAACTTATGAGTACTTCTATTTCACCCAACTATTACCAATTTAAATAATTATATATCACCTTAATTTATTTATATAAATACGCATAGAGAAATGTAGTGCTTTCCAGGCTTTCCTTGTGGTATTAGTGACTTGTTCCTTCCAACCCAGTTTGTTACGTAATATATACCTAGGCATTTACAAGTGTTCACTTGTGGCACCGATGTACCATTCAGCTGATATCCGAGACAAATGTCTTTATGCGTTCTACAGAAGGATATTGACTTACTTTTACTGACATTGATTTTCATTTTATTTTCTGTCGTCCAGGTTTCAATAACGTTAAGATCGTTTTGTAAGGCGGCGATATCGGGTTCATCATTAATTTGTCTATATGTTATAGAGTCGTCCGCGAATAACCTTATCTGAGACGTAGTATTTCTATTTATATCGTTTATATATACAGGGTGTTTCAAAAATACGGCGCATAATTTCAGGTATGTATTTCCCACATGTAGACAATCAAAATACTTCATTACAACATGTGTCCGGAAATGCTTTATTTCCGAGTTATGGCCTTCACAACATTGAAATTCACCGGAACGTTTTTCTTTCTGCAGGTCGTTTCCGTCAAAGGAGACATTAAGAGGGCACTCTGACAGTTCATTCCGAGGCGAAGGTTACATTCAGTGTTGTGTAGGCGTTAGACTGTGCGACATGTATTCAAATCAAGAGCTGGCAGAGATACACTTCATGTACGGTAAGGCGGACGGCAATGCTGCGCTGGCTCGTCGTTTGTACCAGGAGAGGTACCCACAGCGACAATGTCCAGATCGGAAGACATTTGTACGTCTCCATTACCGTCTGTGCGAGTATGGAAAATTTAACTCTCTTGGTTTGGGAAGGGTACGACCAAGATCTACAACTCCAGAAGTACAGGAGGAGATTCTGGAGGCTTTGAACATGACTCCTTCTATCAGCACACGAAGGGTAGCGTTGCAAGTCAATGTTCCTCATACGACTGCCTGGAGACTGTTGGAATCCCTTCGGAATCGAATTGTGGCATGTTCTGAGGACATACGCAATACTCCTGGATTTTGGGATCGTGTTCGCAGGTCAATGAGATATCGATGTGAGGTCTGTATTCAAGCAGGAGGTGGACATTTTGAACATCTTCTATAATGACAACTACCTGCGGAAAGAAAAACGTTCCGGTGAATTTCAATGTTGTGAAGGCCATAACTCGGGAATGAAGCATTTCAGGACACATGTTGTAATGAACTATTTTGATTGTCTACATGTGGGAAATACATACCTGAAATTATGCCCCGTATTTTTAAACACCATGTATAAGAAACAATAGAGGTGCAAGGACCGCCCCTTGAGGCACTCGCCAAACAGATCGACTAAAGAAAAATAATTTAGTAAAAACAACATATCTATACATTGTTCAATAACGTACAACATATCTATACATCGTTCAATAATGTCTGACAGGTGACGTAAACATTTCTGACAGAGAGAGAGAGAGAGAAGGATAATTGCTATTCAACCAATGACAGCATTGCACGCTTGGCTTGAAGTTGGGCAGTCTGATGCGTTCTATCTCCGCCCAACTTCAAGCCAAGCGTGGAAAGAGATCTCTACCATTGATTGAATAGCAATTATACAGGGACATCATTTTATTTTTACTTACATTTTTATTGTACCTGAGTTTTTGAATGTACCTCACTATCACCCCTTCTACAAGTAAACTTCCAACCGTTCTCCACACAGAACCAAGGCCGCATATGGGTTACTGAGTATAGTACGTTCCAGAAATATGTTCGCGTTTTCCAGTGACGAAAGAGCTTTCAATATTGAATCATATTTTCTCACAGATAATGTCGTCCGTTTGCCTACGTCGCAACTCGGTTTCCCCCACCTGCTTCTGCTCGCCCTCTGTAAAGTCTAGTAGCTGGGATATCTTAGCTCTTTTCTGAAAACATAAATTTCTGTTAGGAATTGGACGTCTACATAATATTATGCAACTGTTTACAATAACTTAAAAGGGCCTCGTTAAGTAATTAACTGTCACGTGATTTCACCCCCACCCCTTTCTACGACTCTGCGACAAAACCACTTGGACGGACAGTAGATAGCATGTCTGAGTAATTTTATCTTTTCGGATTGAGCAGAAGTGAAGATTAGGTACAAAATTATTTCAATATGAATTACTCGTACGAAGGACGAAACTGGTAATTGGAATTAGGTACAATAGTCTATAGTACGATAACATGCACAAAAGAACTGAAGCCTGTATCGAAATGAACGGCCACCATTTAAAAAAAAAATGTGTTTAAATATCCATAGCATGATTATTTTTCAATTTAACTTCATCTTCTATGTTGTACGCTGATGTGCTGGAGAGAGTATAACATAGGCTACACTGCATAATGAATTCGTCGGAATGGAAAGCTCAATTCGTGAGTACAAACACTTATTGTTAATACAGTACTGTATTTTGATTATACAAAAACTTAATGAAATTTATCAAACACAAAATCGCAATATTTCCTAGTTTACGTAAATGGATGAACTACTTTTCTTCCCTCCTATACCCAGTAAAGTGACTTGTTTGTATTTTACGCCAGTATCATCGAACTCCAGTCGTGGACGGGGGTAATTTAATCCAAAGGTATAGCCAGGTTAATATTAGAAATGTTAGAAAAAATAAAATGATGTCCCTGTACTTCTCTCCTCTGTAGGAAATTTTTACGTCTCCTGTCAGACATTATGGATCGAAGTATATACAGGGTAAGATTTTGATTGTGTTTTACTATTTATTACAGAGACTCACAAAATAACAAAAAACATATTCATATTCAAGAAACATTGGAGATTCAATTCAATTTGAATCGATGTGTTTATCAATTGATGGAGATCAACATTTCTCTTAATTACAAAATTTACCCAACGTATATCTGAAACTAAATAATATCTATAATAATTTTTAAAAAATGTTGAGAGTGCACATGTTTATAAAACAATAATAAATTAATGTAGAATATTTTTAAATATTGCAGTGGAAAATTTTCCAATTAAAAATGTCATATACATTATTTGTAGTAGGCTAATAGTGGAACGTTTCAATAAATTAAAGATTAAAAATGTATATAACAAAATCACATGCATGCACGTCCCAGAATATCTACTAAATATCGGAAATCATTTTATACACAAATTATGGAATAATAAACGAAATGTCCACACATGTGGAGTAACGGTTAGCGCGACTGGCCGCGAAACCAGGTGGCCCGGGTTCGATTCTCGTTTGGGAGAAGTTATCTGGTTGAGGATTTTTCCGGGGTTTTCTCTCAACCCAATATCAGCAAATGCCGGGTAACTTTCGGTGTGGACCCCGGACTCATTTCACCGGCATTATCACCTTCAACTCATTCAGACGCTAAATAACTAAGATGTTGATAAAGCGTCGTAAAAAATTAAAATAAAAAAATAAATAAACGAAATGACTTACAGTAGAGTTTATGAAAGTTAAAAGTGAAATTAACCGTGTAATTAAACTATATCGCATTTTGTAGATGCAAGCGTAATGATATATTATGGTAAATAGGCCTATATTAGTTAGGATTTGGTCTCCAATAATATAAGGATTTTTTACTGCTCACGCACCATTCAGTGTTTGTAGAATTACTTTTTTTATCGATTAAAAGGATTTGTTGATTGGATAAAATTACAATCCTCTGTATTTAGAATTGTGAAGTGGTACAATACATAGGATTACAGTTAATATTATTAGAGGGATTATTATTACTCGCATTACAGGTTTATTTGGGACTGATAGTAAAAATTGAGCATGCAAATAGGTCATAATATCGTTCCGATGGAATATGCACTGTAGTTAGTAAAGGGATTGTGGCATACAATTAGTTGCATTCTTTAGAATATAATTTTACTTTAATAATAATAATAATAATAATAATAATAATAATAATAATAATAATAATAATGCTGTTAGTGACGTAATTAGAATAATGAAACCAATAACGTTAATTATCAAGAATCTGGAAAGGAATTATATTAATATTACTATATACTCTCAACAGCCTGTCTCTCTCAACAACAAAATAATTCCTTTCAGTGCTACTGAAAAAAACCTCGGCATCTATTTCGACTCTAATATGAACTGGAATACGCAAATCAGATATATCTGTAGAAAAGGTTTCTCTATCATGCATTCTTTGAAACGCCTGAAAAATTTCCTTCCTATTAAACTCAAATTCTAGTACAGACTCTTGTAATGCCTCACTTTGACTATTGTGATGTTTTATATAGTGACCTAAGTGCTGAACTTTCTCAAAAACTTCAACGTGTACATAATGTCTGCGTCCGATTTATTTTCAATATCCGCCGACATGATCATATATCGGAATATTTTCTACGACTCTTCCTAGCTCCGCTTGCAAGATTGACGATTAGTACATTCTCTTTGCCTGCTATATCGAATTATACATGATTCCACACCCAACTACCTTCCCTCTCGGTTTACTCTCCTAGCTTCACATCATAATCGTAATACATGTTCACAGCACAATCTATTGCTATCAATACCAAGTCATCAGACATCTCTGTACTCAAGTTCTTTCTCAATAGCCATGGCCCGCTCATGGAATTCGCTGCCCCTCGAAATCAGGAGTAGTCTTAGTCCTCAGTTGTTTAAAATTAAATTGTTTAGAAATATTTGAAATGCACAGAACTAGTTTCTTAGGTATAATTTTTATTTACAATTATTATTATTATTATTATTATTATTATTATTATTATTATTATTATTATTTACATTATTATTATTATCATCATCATCATCCTTCACGAATTAGGCCTCTGTAGACCTGTTTCGGCCCCATCTAGCAGTCTTCTTAAAGGTCTTCCTGGTCGACGATGTCCTCTAGGTTTATATTGCATCATAATTTTTGGGATTCTTGAATTTTCCATTCTTCTTCTTCTTCTTCTTCTTCTTCTTCTTATTATTATTATTATTATTATTATTATTATTATTATACACAGTCATTACTCTATTTTTCCATTAACACTAATATCTAGGTAATTGTCAATGTCTCAATGTAACCCGTGCTGTGCTGATCATACTAATTCTACTATTCCTTTAGTTGTGAGATTATATTCATATGTATTAATTCTTTTTTTTTTTTTTAGTTAATACTTGTATACTAGAATGTATTTTCCTGTTTGTGATTATGTATTCAGTCCCTTTTTTTATTAAATATATTTTTTTATTATTGTTATTTTAAAGTTAATACTGATTGTGTATATATATTCAATCTCTCTTATTTACTTAATTATGTTTATTATTGTTTTTGAGTTGATATTTGTATACCGGTATGTATTTTTCTGTATGTGGTTTGATCCTGGTTGAGTGAAAGAGAAGGCCTGATGGCCTTAACTCTGCCAGGGAAAATAAAACTATTATTATTACTCCAATCCCAGTTTTGATTGAGTGTGGTGAAAAATGAGTTTTATACAGTTTTTTCTCTGTATTACTTCACGGGCTGTATAGAAACAATGCCTCCCACAATGCGCCTGTCGTACTCACCGAAGTTCAACGGCGTTTGTCGGGCGTTGTATGGGTGCAATTCATCTCTGATGTGATACACTGAGATTACATTCGTGTGTAGTGTAGTGAAAGCTATTGCAGTTTTATTTCTAATTATTTAAGAAAACTGAAGGCATTAGTCATTCGTGCGTTGTATAGTGCAAGCTATTTATATTTATAATTGTTTGATTGTGGTGTACAGCGTAATACAGAGATTTTATAGTTTTAAATGAAGCAAATTTGGAATGTAATATCCGTAAATTTATTGGACCAGAAGAAGGACTCTTTGAACATCAATTGTTACACAAGTAAGATACAATTATTTTCATTTTTCTGTTTTTTTTTTTATTTTTAGAAAGTAGGCTGAAGTTACTACCGCAGAAACGACAGCCGATTTCGAGTTAACCGTGCGAGGTGAATAACAGAAAATACCGCTGAACTTGCTATATAAATAGGTCTTTAGAGGGGAATAAGAGAAATACGTTCAGTAGAACAAAATAAATATAAACAGAAAGAAGAGGTAATTAAATTTTCTTGTCGATTTGATGTGCGTTGAAAACATTTAGGAGAAGTACTCCAAACTAATTACTAATGGAGAAGCTGTAATATATCACGATGAATTAAATTATTTCGAAGTGTAGATTGAATGTTAGAAAAGCGCAGTGAATTTATCATTAATGTTTCAGTTATACCTGCATTATTGAAGCTCTTTGAAAGCAATGTAATGTTACCTTCATGTGTTATTCAATTCTCATTATTATAAAACCTTTCAACAGAATGGGAATGCATGGAGGCATCATGTTTCAGTCAATTTCCGCTAATAATAATTTAATGAACTCGTAATTCGCTTACATTACAGTTTGACTGCCTGTTCATTATTTAGTAGGGGAATTACATTTAAAATTGGTTCGTTCTAAATTTTTCAGAAATGATTTCAGAATTATTTGATATATTTATTTCGTTGCCGAAAATAAAATTTCAAATTAACGTATCTTACATGAGTTGTGAATGAAATATGATGCGTCTAGTAGACCATTCATTCATTTATTCATTCATTCAAAGTTTTCTGTCCAAGGGTAGGTCTTTCACTGCAAACCCAGCATTCTTATTTTTCTACATTCTTCTTTGTCTCCGCATATGATCCATATATTTTAATGTTGTTTTTCATCTGATTTCTTCTGTCCAGAACTCTTCTCCCGTTTACAGTTCCTTCCAGTGCATCCTTCAGTAGGCAGCCAATGACCCAACCAATTCCTTTTTGTCTTACTGATCAGTTTCAGCATCATTCTTTCTTCATCCACTATTTCCAATACAGCTTCATTTCTTATTCATTGAGGTTGTATGGCTGTGTTTAATAATAAAATTGAAAAGGACATTAAAGTCATTTGCCATATTTTAGAACTTAAAGAGAATGTCCCACAATAGATATATTAGTAATTCTGTAAGTACACTTCTGATTTCTCTGTCCGAAAAATGACGTTTAAGAGCTTAATAAGTTCAAATTTTTAAATTAAAATTGTTTTCAAATAAAAATGTATATGTTTAGGGAAGGTACCACTGAAAATAGTAAGAAAATTCTATTTTTTAATTTTTCTTCATTTTATTTCCTGATGTTTAATGTTTAAATTATCTAAATTGTATTTCGAAATTACTTCAGGAAGTGCCCCAGAATAATTATTAAATGTCATTGTCCCACGTCACTCTTCTTTATAGACCTAAAATTTACGCTAAATTTTCCGAAAATAGTAAAAAAATCGAATATTTAATTTTAGTTTTATTTCATTTGCTAACTTTTAAATATCATGTTGCCAAAATGTTATTTCGAAATTTCACCTGACATAATTAGACACATTAAATCCAGACATTTTAAATGGACAGGGCATGTAGCACTTACGGGCGAATCAAGAAATGCGTATAGAATGTTAGTTGGGAGGCAAGAGTGAAAAAGACCTTTGGGGAGGACGAGACGTAGATGAGAGAATAATATTAAATTGGATTTGAAGGAGGTGGAATATGATGATAGAGATTGGAATAATCTTCCACAAGATAGGAACCAATGGCGGGCTTATGTGAGGGCGGCAATGAACTTGCGGGTTCCTTTAAAGCCATTTGTAAGTAAGTAAGTGCCCCAAATAATTATTAACCGCCATGGTGCTTTGCCACTCTTCTTCATAACCCTCATCTTTTACAGTTCGTTTTCTGGAAGCTAATTTTCTTTAAAGGATGTACCTATAACTCAGAAACTAACTGATGGATTTCCCTGAAACTTTGCACACTTACTTAGCTTTGTGTATGAAAATCTTCTTAGTTACTAGCCTATATTTTGCAATAGGCACAAAATGTATTGTTAATGTGAAAAAATTAAAACTATCAATAACTTTTGGAAAATCATGGGAAAGAATCATATACACTAATCCAAATGCCATATTGATAATGACAATAATAAAATATAATTAATAATAATAATAATAAGCCTAATAAAATAACAATAGTATAATAATATTAACAAGGATCATCTTAAATTAAATGAAGCACGATAACTTAAAATAACATTTAAAGTAAATCTAATTTGTATCTTAAACCCACATATATATATATATATATATATATATATATATATATATATAGAGGATATGTTTATAGGTACATGCACGAGTACCTTTCAGCACTTCACTCATTTCGCTACACTGGAACTACGACACATTTCACTGACACTATCCTGATTTCACTAACACTTCAAAAACATTTCTTTGTTCAAATAATTTGCACTACCACTATAAACTATAAAACTTCACTGACAGAAACACACTTCACTGACACAAGACAGTATTTCACTGATACAATACTTCATGTAACAAAACATCAATTATTATACCCTTATTATTCCGTATAATCATGCTCACTATATTAACCTAAAAATCGCCAGCCTAGACCCTACAATGACTACCATATAATATTAATAACACATTAAAGTGCGTAACATTGCAGACATAGTATATAGTCTAGGACAGTGATGTCAACTGATGCCCGTACGAGGAAGCGCGCGCTTTAGAGCCCAGGAGAGCCTGAGCGCTTTACAGCTGAAAGGAAAGAGACAAACGAAAGAGGTAATTAATATATGCCGCTTGGTCGAACTATATACAGGGATGGTCAGCACTGATTCAATGGGTAAAGGGAAGAGAACTTATTAAAGCTGTATCCATGTTAAATTTTAGATTTGTCTGAGAAGTATAAGTGCATTATAAGAATGTAAGTTTTAATTTTAATGTTCATTTTTCACAAGTTTGGTTTTTTATTCAAAAGGGATATTTTCTCAACTGTTTTTACTAAAAAGTGAAATTTTCAGATATGTTTGTCAGTAGCCTTACAGGTACTGAAACAATGTTTTCGTAAATCTAACATATCGTAAATACGCATTACTGAAGGTAGTGTATTAAAATGTTTGAAAATATTAGCATGGAAAATGTTTGTAAGGAAATGAATTAACAAAGCAACTACTGTTACATCACAAACAAAAGATATGTGCCTATGTGTTGGTAAAACGTCAGCTCTATAGCTTCAGCAGATTTCGAGATAATTTAATATTCTGCGCACCAATATCACCTAAAAGCATAATGCGATAAGAGTTTCATTATGTAATATTAGTTACAGTTAAAACATATACCTTGACAACTTTGCTTTGTACTATAATATTGTTTTGATTACTTGTATGAGGCTAAAGATACCATCAATATCAATTTCAACTTATCATGTCATATTCAGTGTCTTTCTTTGCGATAACACTTTCTTTATGAATTATATGTTTAATTCACTTAGTACAGTATAGTTGTAGTTATTTTGGAATTTGTGTGAATATTCCTTCTTTACTCTTTATTATGTTATTAACTTTTAAAACACAACTGCAATATTAGGCTAAGAAATAGGTGTTAGTACTTTTGTTTTACAGATAATATAGAAAATAACAAATAGAAAGAAGCCATATAAAAATAACGACATACATACTAGGTTCAAAAAGTTCCCGGAATTTGCTAGTATCATAGAAACAACGTACCTTAAACACTATTCTACAGCATTCCCTTCAAAATAGTTGCATTCCGCAACAACACACTTTTGCCAACACGTGTAGAGTTCCTGGAAGCAGGCCTGGAAGCCATTTTGTGAAATCCGTCTTAGTGCTCTCGTCGCGTTTGCGATAACCTCTTCAGCATTGAATCTCCGTCCTTTCAGATGACTTTTCAGACGGGGAAACAGAAAGTAATCAGGTGGTGAGAGATCAGGAGAGTATGGTGGGTGATCCAAAGCAGTTATGTTGTGCCTGGCAAGAAAATTCTTTACAATAATTGCGCGATGAGCAGGTGCATTGTCATGCATAAGGAACCAGTTGTTTTCTATCCACTTTTCTGGACGTTTCCTTCTCACTGCGTCCCGGAGGCGACGGAGGATTTCTACGTACAATTCTTTCGTTACAGTACGAATGAACTCATGGCGGATGAGACCCTGAGAGTCGAAGAAAACTTCCAACATAACTTTGCCTTTGGAAGTGTCCCTAGGAAATTGTTGCTTCCGAGGAGATGTTTTCGATTTCCACTCAGATGACTGTCGTTTAGGGACTGGGTCGTACAAGTAGCACCAAGTTTCATCACCAGCAATAATTTTGTTTAAGAAATCACCATCTTCATCAGCCATACTGATCATGTCCCTAGCAAGAGTCATTCTTGTTTCTTTCTGTTCTGCCGACAACATTTTCGGAACTAACTTCTGAGACACGTAATGCATGTTGAGATGCTTGTGAAGAAACATTGTGTACACTTCCGTCTGATATTCCGACGTCTGCTGCTATCTCTTTTATGGTTTTACGTCGATCGTCCCTCACAACATTATGCACACGCTGAGCGATTGCTTCATTTGTTGCAGTTATTGGTCGGCCGCTGCGTACGTCATCTTTGATGCTATCGCGGCCACCAGAAAAGCGTTTATGCCAGGCATACACTTGAGTTTTTTTCATTGCTGCTTCGCCATATGCTTCTTCCAACAATCTTAATGTCTCTGCAGGAGTTTTGTGTAACAAAACACAGAACTTGATGTTTGTACGTTGCTCTGTGGACATAATTACAAAATGCGACGAACAAACAAAACACTATGATAAACAATTGCCTAAAACTCAAAACCAACAATCGCCATTATCAACAAACTTTAAGGAAATGATACAATGAATGTTACCAACAAAACAAATGTATAATATCCCTTGTTATATATTAATACGAAAAATGGTAGTAAAATTCCGGGAACTTTTTGAACCCAGTAGTAAAATTTCACGTTCCGTTTGAAGTTTGTGCATCACTGTTTTCTTAATCCAACAGGCTGCTTATTCCTCCTAGCATACCTAGCGCTTAATGCCCGCGCACGAAGTCAAGGTCAGAAAAATGCGCTTGCTTTGACATCACTGGTCTAGGCTTATATAGAGAAAGGCAATATATTCTAAAATAAATATAAATCTCCCTGTAAAAACTTTAGGCCTATATCATAATGGTGTTTCCAATATCTTATTTCGGGCAAATACTACAATAATAATAATAATAATAATAATAATAATAATAATAATAATAATAATAATAATAATAATAATAATAATAATATTACCTAATGCTGAAATCTCTGCTTGCTGACGTGGTTGGACCCCGAACATTCATTCCATAATTATGATGGTCTTTAGATGTTAGCACAATCTAACTCCAGGATTTTAGTTGCCTGTGATGGATGTCTGCGAACCATGATTGATGGGTTCCAAACACCTCGAAATCGCTAATTTCAGTATTGATTTCACAGTTAACACACAAGCTCCCTAAGCTCACGCCTCCTACATTACCTGAGTCCATGTTCCAATTTGTAATGAATTGTGTGCATTATATATACACACACGCAATGTGTGTAATATTGACTTAATATGACACGGAGTCACAGTTTTAACGAGTTTGAACTCTATTTTCTGATTATGTTCATGGAGTGAATAAGCAAAATAACAGAAACGTGTATAAAAGACAAGTAAAAGAGTGATATTATAACATTGTTCTGTCTTGTCAGGTGGAGGGAAATTTCCCGAAAAAACGGGAAACTCGTGTTTCTAAAGGGAAAAGGGAATTTTTGCTTAAAAACGGGAAATTTCTATAGAATTACCACATTCTTGTATATACAGTCACGAAGCCTGAGTTTTATGATGGTCTAATGCTAAAATTATATAGAATTTGTTTTCCTGACTATCTCACACGCATCGTGAAAAGTTTTTTATCTGAGCGTCAGTTCTCAGTACGTATAGATGGCATTAAATCAACGCTTCGTCCAGTTTTAGCCGGAGTACCACAAGGATCTATATTGTCACCACTTCTCTTCAATATCTTCACATATGACATTCCATGTTTACAACCGTCACACATAGCTATGTATTCAGAATTATGCATGTTGAATCACTGTACAAAATTTCAGAATTCTCTCTCTAATGGTTGTGGAGTTATGAAATAATATGTGTGAAAATTGTCAAATTTTGGAAAATTTAATTTAAAGTAAAAAGTAAGATCTAAAAAATATTATTAGTAACCTTTTTATACTTTTATGAGATATTTAAATTTTAATAAGTCTTGTTGTAGTACCTTGCAATTTTTGTCCAACTGTGAGTTCATTTCCTTATAAAATTTTAGAAATTTAGAGCCTGCATTTTCTGATATTTGTGGGCATTCACGTACATATATCTTTAAGCTATTTCATAGCCATATACCACTTTTCAAGACTATTCAGTTATTTTTATGGTTTTTATTCGGTTTTTTTCCTTCTCCTGTAAAATTTACATTTTGTCAGTTACGCGGCATTGATTCTTAAGCGACGATATTCTAAAAGCTTCCACTTACCCCTTTTTCACTTTCAATGTGAAAATAAGAGTAGATACATCTTCTATAGGCCTTACTGATTTAACAAATAAGATCCACTAATTTAACAAATAAACCACGTTAAATAAAAAGCACTTGTTATTATAAAGTACATAGCGAAAAATGTCTTGTATTTACGTTAACTTGTTTACTTGTTTCTAGGTCCTCTGTCCATTTCCCATATATTTCTTACATATTATTTAACATTCTGTATGAACAATAGCGAAACATTATAGCTGCTCATTTGTTTGTAGTAGCTAGACATAACGAGCCCAAAAGAGAAGACGATCCTTCTAGACATACCCATTTGACTTGTTCGAACTTGTATGTACTCGTAGTTCCGGACCGTTAATTTCTAGAACACGGGTGGAATACACAGCAGTTTTTTTCTGGTATCATTACGCAGTTATTCAATCTTCACTGAAGAGTCAAATAAGCATATTGGGAAATTATTATCTTACTAGATCTTTGCACGCTCATTTCATGATTATGTTACACTTTTATGTATGTATGTATGTATGTATGTATGTATGTATGTATGTATGTATGTATGTATGTATGTATGTATGTATGTATTCACACTGCAAATGGCTATATACCCGGTGGCAGTGGTAACTAATTACACTCAATAATGACAATTAATAATAAACACAACTAATAAAAAAACAATAATTAATAATAATAATAATAATAATAATAATAATAATAATAATAATAATAATAATAATAATAACAAGGAGCATCCTAAATTAAATGAAGCCTGATCACTTAAAATAACATTTAAAGTAAATCTAATTTGTATCTTAACCCTAAGTTCGAACTAAGACCCACGAGTGTGATAGGTTCATACCTGCACAAGTACCTTTCGGCACTACACTTATTTCGTTGTCAACTCACTCACTGCACTGATTCTATCCTGATTTCACTAACACTTCTAACCATTTCACTGTTCACATACTTTGCACAGCCACTTCACTGACACCAACACACTTCACTTACACAATAGACTACACTGACACTACACACTTCACTGACACAACACACTTCAAATAACAAGATATCGATTACACCCTTTAAATAGTGTGTATAATATACTACCGTCTATTAGTAAAGTCCTTAAGCCTATTTTTAATACATTTTTGGTTATTGGTAAAGCCTTTAGTAAGTCTGCAGGTAAAGTATTCCAGTCTCTGATAGTACGATTGAGAAAAGAAGACTTTCCAGTGTCCATTCTCTGTCTTCTTTCCCTCAATTTATATGAGTGGTCGTTCCTTGAAGAGTAATTTGGCGGCTGTAACCTAATTTTATTTCTCCCCAGGCAGGCTCACCTCACTTGTCATTGAAGTGATTCTACTTAATCCTTTTAATATTGAATTTGTCTATGTCTACAAATTAAAAGTAAAGAACATTAATATATTTTTATTTGTTTATTTGAATACAACTTACACATATCTGTTTGTTACTTAGGAAGAGAACACTAAAGTTATAGACGGTTTTCTGCCATCAACTGAACCCATATTGACATTGGAGATTGTCGAAAGGCTCAAGGGGCTTAGATGGAGTTTGTCCTTCTAAGCTACTTGTAAATTTTACTACAACTTTATCCCAACTCCCTTAGGTAGTGCGAGTATAATATGAGCCAAGGAAACCCTTATATTCCTTATATTCAACGTATATTTTGTGCAACTGTACGTAGTTTATAGGCCTACTTGTGGATAAGTAGTGTATTATATATTAGTAAAACAAAAGTAATCGCATTTAAAGGTACACAGCCGTTTAGAGATGTCTAACCTACAATTTTCTGATTGTGTAAGCGAACTTTTTAACCACGGAATAAGTCGGAAGAAAATACATAACAAATTGACAAACTTTGAAATAGTTCCGCTAGTTCTCAATAGGTGACACTATTATTAGAATTGGTAGAATAGTGTTGGGGAGAAAATGGTGATATAGAATAAGTATGTTATTCTCAAAATTGGCAGCATCAGCGGTTTACCACTAAACAGTGCGTTTTACAATCATTAGAAGAGATGAAATTTTGAATTCTATAATGCGGATATATATATATATATATATATATATATATATATATATATATATATATAAATTATGGTTTAATTAACGACGCTTCCAACTGCAGAGGTTATATCAGCGTCGCCGGTGTGCCGGAATTTTGTCCAGCAGGAGTTCTTTTACATATACCAGTAAATCTACTGATACGAGTTTGTCATATTTAAACTCACTTAAATGCCATCGACCTGGACTACATAGGTCGGCCTGGGTAGAGTAGTCGATATAATGCTGGCCTTCTGTGCTCGAGGTTCGGGTTCGATCCCGGCCCAGGTCGATGGCAGGTCGATGGCATTTATGTGTGTTTAAATGCGAAAGGCTCATGTCAGTACATTTACTAGCATGTAAAAGAACTCCTGCGGGATAAAATTCCGACACACCGGCGACGCTGATATAACCTCTGCAATTGCGAGCGTCGTTAAATAAACTATATGTATATATATACATACACTATTGATGACACCGATTGTTTTCTTCGCCATCTATTCAGAGGAGTAATAATTAAAGAAATTACCATTACACGAACAAATTTATCGATCACTATCGATTAGTATGGGTCAGATACACTGACGTTCAAAGACATCTGAGCCTACTAATCGATACTGATCGATAATAATTTGTTGGTGTAAGTGTGAATTCTTTAGTTATTCATTCTATGAATAGATGGCGAAGATAATAGTCACTATGACGACTTATTTAGCCCAACACCAGAGGTACGGTGGTTTGATGGTTTTCTGTCTCGTAATAGAACGTCTGCTCGTGAGCTATCTTTACTGATACTGGACTGCCCTTAAGTATCGAAAGAACTTGTTACCTTTTCATAATTGACTAGCTACAATATTTTAAAGGATTGTTTGAACATGTACTATTTATAAATGTAATCAGTAATTATGTCATTAAGGTCAATACGAAATTCGTAACACAAACAGATAAAATTTACTCAGAATAAAAACAAAGCAAATATTCAACAAGTGCACAGCTTTAGTGTGCTTCATATCTTTACGTAGAACTACGTGTGGGTGCGATAAACCGTCGACAAATGCATAGTTTTACTACAGTCTAGTATATACAGTCACGAAGCTTGAGTTGTTGAGAGTACTAGGAACAATAGACTGTCCTAGTACTATTTCGCATTGTCTGTGACGAGGCGATAGCAGCGATCCTAGTGGTTAGCAACTGTCTATGGATGCATATTTCCTACGTATTGAGCTTCGTGACTGTATATACTAGACTGTGGTTTTACTATTCCACATGTCTTTAAGTTAAACTACGCGTGCCTAATGAGGAAAATTCATCCGTAGCCGGATGATCTTCATGATCATATAGAATATCTGCTTTGCAGTCACGATCGCGGCGAAAAAGGGAAAGACAAGGAAACAATGGGAATGCAATTATAACAAGGAAACACAAGAGACAAAGGGCATACAAGCACAGTCTACTATATACAGTCACGAAGCTTGAGTTTTGAGGGTGCTAGAAACAATAGACTGTGACGGTACTATTTTGCATTGCCTGTAATGAGGCGATATTAGCGATCCTAGTGGTGAGCAACTATCTAATGTTTGCATATTTACTGCATATTGAGCTTCGCGACTGTATATACTAGACTGTGATACAAGGGAAGAGAAGACAATCAGAATAAAGGGAATAGAAGGATAATAAGGGAAATAGGAAGACAAGGGAGTACAAGAAAAAGGAGGTGAAGAAAACGGTACGTTTTTTGTACGATTGGCAACTCTGACTACTAGCTTCGCCATCTATTCATAGAAGTTTTAACTATAGAAGCCATACTTGCACCAACAAATTATCGATCACAATCGATTAGTGGGGTCAGATATCTTTGAACCCCAGTGTACTATGGGCGACATTGACTGTTATCTCTGTCATCTGTTCATAGAAGTAATAACTAAGGAAGCCATACTTACACGAAGAAATGATCGATCACTGTGGATTAGCAGTGGTCAGGTATCTTTGAATGCCAGTGTACCTGATACAGAGCTATAGGAAAATAGCTGTTTCTGACCTATATATAGATTAGATACTGAATAAAATCTGTAGATGAAAACTTTAAATAACCTACTATTATTGCTACTGACAATGTTCTCCCAGGTCGAAATAATTTCGGTTAGCAAAGATTATAGAACGAAAAAGAAATGAGTATATAATATGTCGATTTCAAAATCGATCTTTTCTACAGTCTTTGGTGTTCACTGCCATTACTTACTAAAGTGATAATGGATTGTTTTGTTTACATTTTTTCTAATAATTTATAGTGTTTCTCTAAATTCATGTATTTGAATCTTATTTCGCAAGACTTATAACAAATTTAAGATTGTGATTATATCCCTTGCAACAAGAAAAACACGCGAGTGTTTTGGAAGTGAAAAGAGGCAACATATTCTTTCTCGAGTTGAAAAAGTGTAATGTGTAGCTGGTGTACAGTTAAACCAAGCTGGATGGCCAATTTGCAGGTACCGGTAATTGAAAAGTTATTTTATTAATTATGGAAAGTTTTATGTGTATAGGCTAATGAATCATACGGCAATCATAACCTGAAATGGGTCCTAGATATTTTAGGCGTGATTTTGTACAACATAACTGGCTTACCGTTTAAGGTAATTCCTGTTCCTCATTAATTTCAGATTACGGCATAGTCCAGTGGCGTGTGGTTCAATTTTATGTGAAGGAAACAATAATACAAATTTTCATCTGTGTAGTATACAAAACTGATAGCAGCCAACTCACCTAAATACATTTGAAGACCAAAGCAATTGTCCTCTCTTTAGCAGAAAAATCATCGGTAATTTCCTAGTACCCGGTACTCATTACATAGGTCGTTTTTATATTTACACAGTGGTTCCTTTCTGAAAGGAAAAACGATAAAATGTTTTCTTTTGTCGGAAATGAACTACAACCTAACCTAACCTAACCTAACCTAACCTAAGAACACATTATTATATATGACAATAAAAATATTTTCTTTTGTCGGAAATGAACTACAACCTAACCTAACCTAACCTAACCTAACCTAACCTAAGAACACAATATTGTAGATAACGATAAAAATATTTTCTTTTGTCAGAAATGAACTACAACCTAAACTAAACTAATCTAACCTAACCTAACCTAACCTAACCTCAGAACACATTATTGTAGATAACGATAAAAATATTTTCTTTAGTCGGAAATGAACTACAACCTAAACTAAACTAACATAACCTAACCTAACCTAAGAACACATTATTGTAGAAAACGATAAAAATATTTTCTTTTGTCGGAAATGAACTACAACCTAAACTAAACTAACCTAACCTAACCTAAGAACACATTATTGTAGATAACAATAAAAATATTTTCTTTTGTCGGAAATGAACAACCTAAACTAAACTAACTTAACCTAACCTAAGAACACATTATTGTAGATAACGATAAAAATATTTTCTTTTGTCGGAAATGAACTACAACCTAAACTTAACTAACCTAACCTAACCTAAGAACACATTATTGTAGATAATGATAAAAATATTTTCTTTTGTCGGAAATGAACTACAACCTAAACTAACCTAACCTAATCTAACCTAACCTAAGAACACATTATTTTAGATAACGATAAAAATATTTTCTTTTGTCGGAAATGAACTACAACCTAAACTAAACTAAACTAAACTAACCTAACCTAACCTAACCTAACAACACATTCAAAAATATATTACAAACTGACTAGAATCACATCTAGTAACAAACTATTACAATTCTTTTCAGAAAGGAACCACTGTGTAAACATGAAAACGACCTATGTAACGAGTACCGGGTACTAGGAAACTACCAAATCATCGAACAGAAATAAACGAATCCGTATCGGCCAGTATAGGCCCCTCAAGCTAAGAATATGAATAACGAATTCCCCTCGACCAGAACAGGCGCTCAGAGAAAGAATTTTGTAACATTTTAAGATTAGATAATTCATAGCTCTCACGATTAAAATGTAATTTCTGCAATACATTTCTTCTTTTTCGTTTTGTGAACACGAGAATCAATGCTTGTCTTGCCTTCCATGTACGGCACGCCACTGGGGCATACTTATACTCTTTTATAATGCTAGCAATTTTAGAGTATGCTAAATATGATAAAGTACGTGCAGAAAGTTAAATTATGTTCATTATAGACTATAATTATAGTTTTTGTGTGAAAATTAGTTTTTAAATATAAATGTCATAGATATAATGCCTATTTAATATAATTTATTTACAATTGTTACTTATGTCCCGCCCACTATAGAGACATAGACCAATTTTACACATATTTAGTATAACTTGTTGCTTCTTTGACAGGTTAGGTTTAGTTAGTTTAGATTTTTGTCATAGCCTACCTTCCATATACGATTACAGCGCAACATTAGCAGTGATAAAAGTGAAATATTCGTTCAGTGGGCGTTGGATACTCTACATTCACCGATATAACGCCTATTAGTATAATTTATTTACAATTACGTTACCACGTTAAGATACAAATGTATTTACATACTTAGCTTCTAGTCGAACATATGTACCGTAAACAAAAGAAAAATTCAGTGGCGAGACCAATTTGCTGGAACACTGGAAATTTGCTGTAAAATTGGGGTCTGCGGAGAGGAGCACATCTCATTTTCACGTGTTTCCTTATTGATTGCAGAGGAAATGGGTAATTTGCTAGGAGACGTCGTTGCACATAGACCACTTTCACACTAAACTTAAATTTCGTGTGTGCAAAATATACTAAAACCCTAAAATAATGTAAGGTCACAGATTCAGGAAAGGTTAGGTTAGGTTAGGGTTTTAGTATATCTTGCAAAAACTAATTTTAGGTTTTGTGTAAAAGTGGTCTATATGTAACGACGTCTCCTGGCAAATTACCAGGAAATGTAAGTTTTCATACGTTCGAATCAGTGACAGATTAGGTTAGGTTAGTTCAGGATTTTGGTATGCCCTGTATAAAGTCACAATTGTCCAAAAATGTGCCCATTTTTGCAAGGCATACCAAAAGCCTAAACTAACCGAACCTGTCATCGATTCGAACTTAAGAAAACTCACATTTTTTTCTGTGTTCAGTAAGGAATCGCACGGAAATGAGATGTACGTACAGTATATGCTGTCCATCCTGTCCGCCTATCCCTTTCACCTTGACGTAGCATTTCTAGATTCGCCCATAGTAGCTACGTGCCACATGTCCTGCCCATCTCAAACGTCTGGATTTAATGTTCCTAACTGCAATTATTATGTTTGTGAGATACGTTTTCTAGATTCGGGGTAAAATGGTGTATATTTTGAATAATGAGAATGTTTTCATATATTTGTAATTTTAATTCATACATACGTTATACCCACTGGATTTGATACTTTTAAATTCTTGAAGTCATGCTTCTTTTGAAACTGTTGATTAATGACTTTATTTTTTTTTTTTTGTAGTGCTTTCTGATCAGAGTATCACCAGACTGCAAAGTAGCGATTGCACGAGCACGAGTGTGAAAATCTCGACGAGTCACAGTTTACGTCATTACGAGTGAACCGAAGACAAGAAGGCAGTCAGTTTCAGTACCTCCTTTCTTCGTTCGGGTGAGTAAATGAAACCATTTATATTTAGTAACATTTCAGGAGACTCTGTACGACACGAACAGACTGTAATTCTTATGCATACCTTTCTTCTGCAGTGCTGGATGAGCAAATCATCATCAGATCGAAAAGCAGCAACATTGCTACCCTGCACGAGAGATTGCATTGATTGTGTGGGTCTCAACCACTCATTGCTAACGTCAGTTCCAGTGAATCGAAGATAAGAAGGCAGTCAGTTTCAGTACCTCCTTTCTTCGTTCGGGTGAGTAAATGAAACCATTTATATTTAGCAACATTTCAGGGGACTCTGTACAAGACGAACAGACTGTAATTCTTATGCATGCATTTCTTCTGCAGTGCTGGATGAGCAAATCATCAGGTCGAATAGCAGCAACATTGCTACCCTGCACGAGCGATTGCATTGAGTGCGTGGGTCTGAACTACTCACTGCTAACATCAGTTCCAGTGAATCGAAGATAAGAAGGCAGTCAGTTTCAGTACCTCCTTTCTTCGTTCGGGTGAGTAAATGAAACCATTTATATTTAGCAACATTTCAGGGGACTCTGTACAAGACGAACAGACTGTAATTCTTATGCATGCATTTCTTCTGCAGTGCTGGATGAGCAAATCATCAGGTCGAATAGCAGCAACATTCCTACCCTGCACGAACGATTGCATTGAGTGCGTTGGTCTGAACCACTCACTGCTAACGTCAGTTCCAGTGAATCGAAGATAAGAAGGCAGTCAGTTTCAGTACCTCCTTTCTTCGTTCGGGTGAGTAAATGAGGTTTTGACCGTTTATATTTAGCAACATTTCAGGGGACTCTGTACAAGACGAACAGACTGTAATTCTTATGCATGCATTTCTTCTGCAGTGCTGGATGAGCAAATCATCAGGTCGAATAGCAGCAACATTGCTACCCTGCACGAGCGATTGCATTGAGTGCGTGGGTCTGAACCACTCACTGCTAACGTCAGTTCCAGTGAATCGAAGATAAGAAGGCAGTCAGTTTCAGTATCTCCTTTCTTCGTTCGGGTGAGTAAATAAGGTTTTAACCGTTTATATTTAGCAACATTTCAGGGGACTCTGTACAAGACGAACAGACTGTAATTCTTATGCATACATTTCTTCTGCAGTGCTGGATGAGCAAATCATCAGGTCGAATAGCAGCAACATTGCTACCCTGCACGAGCGATTGCATTAATTGCGTGGGTCTGAACCACTCACTGCTAACGTCAGTTCCAGTGAATCGAAGATAAGAAGGCAGTCAGTTTCAGTATCTCCTTTCTTCGTTCGGGTGAGTAAATAAGGTTTTAACCGTTTATATTTAGCAACATTTCAGGGGACTCTGTACAAGACGAACAGACTGTAATTCTTATGCATACATTTCTTCTGCAGTGCTGGATGAGCAAATCATCAGGTCGAATAGCAGCAACATTGCTACCCTGCACGAGCGATTGCATTAATTGCGTGGGTCTGAACCACTCACTGCTAACGTCAGTTCCAGTGAATCGAAGATAAGAAGGCAGTCAGTTTCAGTATCTCCTTTCTTCGTTCGGGTGAGTAAATAAGGTTTTAACCGTTTATATTTAGCAACATTTCAGGGGACTCTGTACAAGACGAACAGACTGTAATTCTTATGCATACATTTCTTCTGCAGTGCTGGATGAGCAAATCATCAGGTCGAATAGCAGCAACATTGCTACCCTGCACGAGCGATTGCATTAATTGCGTGGGTCTGAACCACTCACTGCTAACGTCAGTTCCAGTGAATCGAAGATAAGAAGGCAGTCAGTTTCAGTACCTCCTTTCTTCGTTCGGGTGAGTAAATGAGGTTTTAACCGTTTATATTTAGCAACATTTCAGGGGACTCTGTACAAGACGAACAGACTGTAATTCTTATGCATGCATTTCTTCTGCAGTGCTGGATGAGCAAATCAACAGGTCGAATAGCAGCAACATTGCTACCCTGCACGAGCGATTGCATTGAGTGCGTGGGTCTGAACCACTCACTGCTAACGTCAGTTCCAGTGAACCGAAGAAAGAAGGCAGTCAGTTTCAGTATCTCCTTTCTTAATTTTGGGTGAGTAAATTTTGTTCTAACTGGTCATATTTAGTAATATTTTAGAGAATTCTGTACGAGAAGGGCAAATGTTGTTTTTAATGATTAAATATAGAGATGCTTTAGTAACACAATGTTGAAAATAATATGGCTATCTATACAGAATGAAGATAATTTTGTTCCACATGCTAAAATATGTTGAGAAAAATAGATGCTAAAATATAAACTATACCTCACTCATCCACAACGTCATCTAACTTCTCTATAGTTGATCAAAGTTCTCGCCCCTTGTCACTTCCTCGGTCTCCTGTCACTTATCTATCTCCTTATCTAACCCTCTCAAAATGTGTTACAGTTGTCGCCTTGTGATACCTAGATAACTAGGCATCTAACTCAATATAACCTGGTCACAGTTAGCCTCTTGTCATTTAGCTATACTCTCATCTAACCCATTCTAACCTTGTCACTGTTCTCGCCCTTCTGCCACTTAGCTATGTCCCCAAATAACCTACTCTAAGATTGTCACAATTCTTTCCTTTTCTCATTTAGGTAACCTGTCACCTAACCCACTCTAACCTTCTCAGAGCCCTCGACCACATATTAATTAGCTATTCCTACATCTAACCCATCCTAACCTTGTCACGTTCTCTCCTTCGTGCCACTTAGCTATATCCCAATATAACCTATTCTAAGCTTGTGAAAAGCCTCGTCTCCTGTCACTTAGCAACCTCGTCATCTAACACACACTAAACTTCTCATAGTTCTCGACCACATATTAATTACCTATTCTTACATATAACCCATCATAACCTCGTCACCTTTCTCGCCCTTACGCCACTTAGTTATGTACCCACATAACCTACACTAAGCTTCTCACAAACTTGTCCTCCTCTCACTTAGCTACCCCGTCATCTAACCCTATCTAAACTTCTCGATCACATTAATCAGCTATTCCTGCATTAAATCCATCCTAACCTTGTCACTGTTCTCGTCCTTGCGCTATTTAGCTATGTCCCCATATATCCTATCCACAGATTGTCACAAACCTCTCCTCTTCTCACTTAGCTAATCCGTCGTCTAACCCACTCTAGCCTTCTCATAGTCCTCGACCACATATTAAGTAGATATTCCTGCATCTAACCCATCTTAACCTTGTCACTGTTCTCTCTCTCTCAGGTGTCACTTAGCCATATCCCTATATAACCTACTTTAAGCTTGTCACAATCCTCTCCTCCTGTCACATAGATAAACCGTCATCTAACCCACTCTAACATTCTCATAGTTCTCGACCATATATTGACTAGATATTCGTGCATTTAACCCATCCTAATCTTGTCACCGTTCTCGTCCTTGTGCCACTTAGCTACTTCCCCACATAACCTACTCTAAGTTTGTCACAATCCTCTCCTCGTTTCACTTAGCTAAACCGTCTTCTAACCCACTCTAACATTCTCATAGTTCTCGACCATATATTGACTAGATATTCGTGCATTTAACCCATCCTAATCTTGTCACCGTTCTCGTCCTTGTGCCACTTAGCTACTTCCCCACATAACCTACTCTAAGTTTGTCACAATCCTCTCCTCCTGTCACTTAGCTAAACCGTCTTCTAACCCACTCTAACATTCTCATAGTTCTCGACCATATATTGACTAGATATTCGTACATCGAACCCATCCTAATTTTGTCACTGTTCTCGTCCTTGTGCCACTTATCTATGACCCCATATAACCTACTCTAAACTTCTCCCAATCCTCTCCTCTTGTCTCTTAGATAAACCGTCATCTAACCCACACTAACATTCTCACAGTTCTCGACCATACATTGACTAGATACTCGTGTATCTAACCCATCCTAATCTTGTCACTGTTCTCGACCTTGTGCCACATATCTATGTCCCCATATAACCTATTCTAAGCTTGTCCCAATCTTCTCCTCCTGTCACTTAGATAAACCGTCATCTAACCCACACTAACATTCTCACAGTTCTCGACCATACATTGACTAGATACTCGTGTATCTAACCCATCCTAATCTTGTCACTGTTCTCGACCTTGTGCCACATATCTATGTCCCCATATAACCTATTCTAAGCTTGTCCCAATCTTCTCCTCCTGTCACTTAGATAAACCGTCATCTAACCCATTCTAACATTCTGATAGTTCTCGACCATATATTGACTAGATATTCGCGCATCTAACGCGTCCTAACCTTCTCGCCATTCTCGTTCTTGGCCACTTAGCTACATCTCCAGATAACCTACTCCAAGCTTGTCATAATCCTCTCCTCCAATCTAGATGTCACTTCAAAGCTAAAATTTTCGTCTGTTCGACTGATATGATCATATAATCTGATTCTTCTTACTTTAACTGTGTATGTGTCTTTTCTATCGTATTATGAATTTGATTTCATCTTCTTGTGTTCAATATTCGGTTACTTTTATTCCCCATTCTTAACTAATCCTTAGTCCTGTTCCGTCCACCTCTCTCTCGGCTTTCTACACTTTTCATCGCAGATAACCGATATTGAGCAACTAAGTTAGAAAGTCCTGTGTCGTTCCCCATTTTCGTATATCAATTTTAATATCATTTACTGTGTTCCCAACTACTAGTCGGAAGGTTACTTCATTTAGAATACGACCTTTTCAAGTCTAGATTCTAGAAGTCTTGAAAAATCTCATTCGTGTTGCTTCTATTCTACGTTTTTCGGCTTTCCCTAACACCTAACATTCACTTCCATACTTTAAAGTTGGTCAGAGTGCTACAACATATAGAAACTTAGTAGCATTTATTTTCTGTTGGATAAATTTATTAATTCGGTTGTATTGAGTTACGCCATCCCCTATCTTTCCCTTATTATCCGTAATGAACATTTTCAGAATGTTATGTCTTCTTTCTTTCTCTATTTCTTTTAATCTTTTACTAGAATTTTCATTCTACTTATTTGGCTTCCGTAAAAAGTCATTGTATTTATTTTTCTTAGAAATCTCTTTATTGACTTGCAATATGAGTTAAAATCTTGTGGGATCTCTATATTATCCATTACGTCTCAGATTAAAACTTGATGATCAGCATACAGAATTTTTCCTATGTTCTTATTCCGGGCTATTAATGTTCCTCATTTGATATTATTACAATATTATCAGTAGAGAAGAAACACATTTATAGACAACAGGCAATAAATTTGCACTGTAGTCGCAATATTACATTTTATATGCCAAGTTATCTTCTTTTTAATATAAATCTCAACAGTATTCATTTTTATTTTTATAACTCTCTGTTATAATTTCGGCAGATTTCCGCATTGGATGTCGAAGTTTGAAGAGGTAATGGAAATCCGTGAGCTTACGTGGAATTCGAAGCTCAGCCATCTAACTATAGAGTCTGCTGTGGCAGTCATCGTCCACAAGATAGAAGTTTGTGCTTCGATCATCAGTTCAGCGTTCCTGGTGTACAACGGTCGGTGAGTGCAGACTTTATAATACAATACTTAAAAAAAAAGCTGAGTAGAAATTAATTGTGTGGAAGGATATTTTATTTTGAATTGCATTTTATTGTGATACTCAGAAAATGATTCTGGGATAAGAACTATCAGAAATATTTCTTTGTGAATTATGTATATTCCTAGGGTAACGAAATTCACATAGATAAAAAAGAGGACAAAAAAGTTTCAAAAAGGAGGACATTGTTCGAAAAAAGAGGACAGAAAATATGTACTTAGATTTAGACTTAGGCCTATATTATACTTTAAATTACGTCAATATCTATTTTATTACAAATATATACAGTACAGATTTAGGCTTATAATCATACTTAAAAGCATCTTAATATCTATTTCATTACAAAATAATTATGATAAAGCTTAATAATAATGATTTTACAGTTCGCTACAGTGAAGAGAACTATATAGATTAGATTAGATTAGATTTATTTATTTAACCTGGTAGAGATAAGGCCGTCAGGCCTTCTCTGCCCCTCTACATATCTATATACGGATATTAAAGAGGATAGATAATATCTATTTAGAGTTAGGCTTAGGCGTATATTATATTTAAAATTATATCAATATCTATTTTATTTTAGTATGCGTATGATAAAACTTAATAATATAAAGTGATTTTACAGTTAGCTACATATGAAAGTCAAAGAAACTGTAATAATTACCAAAAAATCAGCACAAAATGTGAATTTAATATTACTTCTTAATACATGAAGGAGCAAAGAGAGTTATGATCGTTGGCAAAGCGTGTATTCTATCGATACTGCTGCCATCTACAGGCAAATTATTTCAGGCGTTAAATCAGATAATTTCAAAATATCAGGCATACATGTAGGAAAAGGCGGGCATTTCTTGATTTTTTTTTTAAATTCGTACGGACCCCGAACAAAGGTCTAAAAAAAGGAGGACATGTCCAGACAAAAGAGGACGTCTGGTCACCCTATATATTCCACCCTCTACAACTGTGCCGATGCAGACGGTTGGGTCAAGATATGGATCAAGGATGTGGAACTGTCATCGGTCGGTGAGTACAGAATTTATAATGCAATATTAAGTAGAATAGAAATTATTATTTATTTAGTTTATTATCTACAAAATTTACATACGTAAACATAACCAATGAATAAAGAAAGAAACAAAGAAACGTTTATAAAAAATTACAATTGCGTTAATGGGGCACAATGTAATTAATTAGGATTTGACAGAACTTTTCTAACACAGTTACAGTCTCGCAAGCAGGGAATACCGACGGAAGGAATGCGAATGAAACAATGCGATTAGGAAGAGCGGGAGACAGGAAAGGTCACGAGATAGCTTGAATGATATTCAAGAGTACAGTCGGAAGAGAAATGGCATCGATAGAATCAGTCTTGCGTTGTGGTAGTTACATTACGACTTTAGTTTGTTCCATTGCATGTGAATATGTGACTTGTATCGCACGGTATTATTATTTCATTCGTAAACATATGTTGCGCGTTTAATTAGCTTCGAATTTTTCTCTTGCTACGTTCTTTATTTCCATAGCGATGTTCTCAGTTTTTCATCTTCTTGGAAGAGGCAGTACTTCCATCGCCCAGTACCTCTCGCCCCCTCGGCGTGCCTACATACACACGTCAAAACAGACAGCAACTCCACCATTGCTTTTGGGTAATCGTTCGTTGCGGAAGCTATATCATAATATCATGCTTTAACCCTTACATTCTCAAATTATCCTATAGGATGCAACAGGTTAATAAGCTATATGCTATAATTTTAATAGAACAATAGAAAATAAATTGTTAGGAAAATAAAATTTCATAATACTATAATATTGTACAAATATAAAATATGGACATTGCGATAGTTGTTTTCTTTACAGTCCGACACGGTTAAATTAACCACACCTCAAGGAAAAAGTACAACATACCAAATTATATATCTACAGCACTCAATAATACAGATGTACTTCTACAAGTAATTCAATTCTTTAAAGAAATTTCCTTGTATAATATGATTTGATTGTAAAATGCATACTGTTCACACACTCTGTTTATTAATTTTTTGTTATTTAATTATTATTATTATTATTATTATTTTACCTCTAGATACATTATAATATATTGTGTATCTTGTTTGTAATCATCACTGCTTTTCTTGCATTGTTCTGTATATGAATATTGTGGTCGCAAAAAGACCATGCAGTTATGCGACCTAAAATAAATCTTGAAAAAAAAAAAACCAGTGTGAGAAATGAAGCTTTGCCAATTTAAGGGTAAAAGGTATAGGGAGAGCAATTCTTAAAAAAAGAAAGCTGGTACAGTGCCTTGAGCACCTATGAGCAAGCCAAAAACCTCGATGTGGATTAAGGAATATTTCAGCTTGAAATAGTTAAGCCTAGACTCATAGATCGATTTCTTCTCGTGGTGGACCTCGGCTGACGGATGACATCCTACTTTAAAACGTATCGTCAGCATTGTACGCTAAAATGTCCACACACCTCCATGACCTTGACCTATTTTCATCTAGGCAGGAGATTTCTCCTTCTACTATCCAGCCCTTATTTCTTAAACCGGCAGCAATTTTGGATCGTAGCCTAAAAGATGATGTATAAAGTTTCGATCTCCGGGCAGCCATGCCTGCACCGGGTACCGTCACGAGACCTGTCGGGAACGAAACGAACAACTGCTAAATTTGCTGTCATCTTCAGGCTAGATATTCACTCACTAGTCACTAGCAATCCAACTGTTGGCGGCTGTTACTTCCTTTCCCCGCCCTAAAAGGGTCTTCCATGATCCATGTTCACGACACTGCAATTCTTCGAGAATATTTCGAATTATAGCTTTAGTAAAGTTCTCGAGAAACTGTGAGAAAGGATTTTATGTTATGAATAATTTCACAGTAGTGGCAAAAAAACCGGATCGACCCTTGTAGCTGATTTCAGAGCCTTGTTCACTCCAGAGCACGATATACTGGTAACTAAGACTTTCGTGGTTTGAATCCAGTCTGGGAAGGAAACTTTTTTTTGTTCCTTATTCAAATTTATTCCCAATACTTTTCGATTGTAGTGATATTTTAGGCCTACTATTTAATTAACTTATTATTCCCAAAACATGAATTTTACCACTAATCGAAAAGCATTAGGAATAAATTTGAATAAGGAACAAAAAAAGTTTCCTTCCCAGGCAGGATTCGAACCACGAAAGTCGTAGTTACCAGTCTATCGTTCTCTGGAGTGAACAAGGCTCTGAAATAAGCTACAGGGGTCGGTCCGGTTTTTTTTTTGCCACTGCTGTACATCGCCATGATACTAACTTACTTACTGGCTTTTAAGAAACCCGGAGGTTCATTGCCGCCCTCACATAAGCCCGCCATTAGTCCCTATCCTGAGCAAGACCAATCCATTCTCTACCATCATATCCCACCTCCCTCAAATCCATTTTTTTTAATATTATCTTTCCATCCACGTCTCGGCCTCCCTAAAGGTCTTTTTCCCTCCGGCCTCCCAACTAACACTCTATATGGATTTCTGGATTCGCCCATACGTGCTACATGTCCTGCCCATCTCAAACGTCTGGATATTATGTTCCTAATTATGTCAGGTGAAGAATATAATGCGTGCAGCTCTGCGTTGTGTAACTTTCTCCATTCTCCTGTAACTTCATCCCTCTTAGACCCAAATATTTTCCTAAGAACCTTATTCTCAAACACCCTTAATCTCTGTTCCTCTCTCAAAGTGAGAGTCCAAGTTTCACAACCATAAAGAACAACCGGTAATATAACTGTTTTATAAATTCTAACTTTCAGATTTTTTGACAGAAGACTAGATGACGAAAGCTTCCCAACCGAATAATAACACGCATTTCCCATATTTATTCTGCGTTTAATTGCCATGATACACATAAAATTATTCCTGGATCAGAATTTTCTGAAAGAACAGTTGTTTAAGAATTATGTGTACCCCGCACTCTAAAACTGTGTATGTTAAGGCGGTTGGATTAAGAATACGGAAAATTAAAGAGACAGACATTCTCTTACTGCGTATGGCCTAAATCTAGGTAATGTCATTGCCTCCGTAAGCCTGTTCTAAGCAGGCCGTGTGGAAGGATTCAAGTGAACGTTATACCACAGTCTAGTATATACAGTCACGAAACTTGAGTTGTGAGGGTACTAGGAGCAATAGTCTGTGCCAGTACCATTTCGCATTGTCTGTGATGAGGCGATAGTAGCGATCCTAGTGGTTAGCAACTATCTATGGATGCATATTCCCTACGTATTGATCTTCGTGAATGTATGTACTAGACTGTGGTTACTCTGTATATTTGGAATAGAGCAAATGTCCCCAATAAAAGCTCAATTAGTGACGCAACTCGCCTGTATATATAATCGATAGAGTGTAAGAGGTTTTATAGTAACATTTTATTTTCGAGTGAGATGTGGGAATTGAATTTCTGCTAACAGAAGAATTGTTTAACTAATTTTGTTCAAGATTTTAATTATCCTACTAATAATGAAACTTTAAAAAAATTTTTTCTGGTAAGTCTAGATTTTGGAAAAATAATTGATGTGATCATATATAATTAGCTATCCTGAGACCGAAAATCGCATTTTTACATTTTTGTTTCTATGTCTTGTCTGTCTGTATGTTTGTTACCTTTTTACTCGGAAATGGCTGAACGTATTTTTATAAAAATTGTTGTGTGAAATTTTACTTTCAACTTAAAAGTTAGTCTATTTTACATTCAGAATACTTTCTTTAAAAGGAGGATTATAAGGAGATCTGAAGTCAATAAATCGAAATATCTCGCGTAATATTGATTTTTTTATATAAGTATTACATTACAAAAGTTTTTTAACCAATGTTTCCGACAACTTTTATTCTATGCAAAATTCTGTTAGGACTAATATTTAAAGAAATATAGGAGTTTTAAAATAGTAATGCTTCTTATATCAGTGCTGCTTCACTCAGAATAATACAATGAAGTGAAAACAAATGACTCTGCGTTTATTTAAGATGGCCTTGCATAACAAATGGAAGATTTTCAATTAACATTATTATTATATGGATATCATTGTAATCTATATGAGCTATTCCATCTGAAATCGACCGAAATATAGAGAAAATTGACCTTACAATTTCTAAATACAATGAAACTTTCTTTGTACGTAGAGAACTGTGATACAATGCTTTGTGCAAGGTTTCAGGCATCAGAACTTCATAGTGTTTAAATTAAAAATATTTTAATTTATCGTATTTTCATAAAATTAGCAACTTTAAACTATTGTAGCTCCGAAACCCTTTCACTCAATGATCAAAATCATGGTTTATTTTGATGCAGAGAAATTAAAGTTTATATTGACATATAAACAGATTTTTCTTACTTTTTATGGAAATGGAGAAATTTAGATTTTTCCTCATTAAGACGCCTTTGACTAGGAAAAAAATATTTTAAAAATATATAGTTAGATTCCGCATTGAAAGTACAAATAAACACATATTTTTTAAGATGGTATGTTGATAAGAAGGTATTGAAAATATGAAATAAAGAAAATAAATAGTACGCGCGTGAACTAACCAGCTGACTGTGAGGCGGGAGCTAGCCCCGAGACAAGCAAGGCCAGGAGACAAACACGTGATGTGTCGTCTAGCAGCGCATGGCTGTGCTAGCTTTATCACAGGTTTTCATAAACACAGGAGTAAAATGACGCCCAACGCTCGCTTATCTTCAGCTCTCGGCCAATGCGTGCGGTACTGTGCCGTTCAAGTCTAGGCGTGTGAAAATAATCTATTTAATATCCTCGAAACTTACTGCCGTACCACTAAGCAAACAATGCCGAATCCCTCTTAATAATGCAAGGTTTTTTCTCAATATATTTTTTACGTTTTTACAAATGGCCAAAAAGCCTAAAAGCAAGTAAAATCAAATTATCTGTCTCTCTGTGTAGAATAAAAATAAGGATTACTTCTTAACATAACCTACCAAATGTCAGCTTTAAAATAAGCTCTCGTTCAATGTTCTGCTGTAAATGGTTCCAGAGTTCTGAGCGCTGAAAGAGGCTTGTTTTTATAAAATACGCTAAATTTATTGCTCAATAGTACGAAAACCGTTTGTCTTTCGACAGTATATTTTTGAAAATGCACTCCCCTCAGCACGTTGTATAAGTAGGGAAAAAATTAGAGTATAAAAAATGCGAGGTTTTTTACTAATCGATTTCATATGGAATAGTAGCCCATATGCATGTAAATGTTTATCAATACGAATAGGCCTATGTAATGAAAGAATAGGACTTTGATAGATGCTCCATAGCGCCACGAAATTTTATACATTTCCGCATCCCAACATTTCCGTTACTACATTCAGATATTTCCTTACAAAAATGATAAAATATTCGTCTCTCAATCCTTTATGCAATGCAGGATCAATATAGACTAACTTCGTCACTGCAATAATCTACTGAAATCCCCTTCATGCGACAGAGACAAGACAATTGAATTATATCTTTGTCATATTCAACTTGTTCTTGTATACATACATATTACGTTACATTTGTGTGCCGTCTTTTGTACCGTCTCCGTACAACAAAGGATATTTCATTCCATTACATGAAACACGTCACTCCGTAAATGCAGTTTTGAGTTTGTAAAATTCATACACGTCAAAGAAGTTCTTGTGTGCTTTCTATGTGTATTACAAAGTATACCAAGACATTTGTAATGCGATTAAAGTGTCACATTATTTTCTTAAATTTAATATTAAGTCACTTTATTGTATGAGCTATTAATATGTAAAAGACAAATACAATTATACCGTTGATAAGGATCGCAAAATATTTTGTGCAAAATCGAATTTTTAATTTATCGCTTCTGTGGCCATCGTTGCTCAAAGTAGGTTACATACACTAGAAAAATATTCGAGACTACAGAACTCTCATCTCTTCTGTTTTCTACTTAGAGTTTTTCTACATTTACGACTACAGTTTTAAAATAATTGAGGAGACTTGTACTTTTTATAATGACTAACTTTTCACCAGTGTTGTTTTTTTTCAGTTTAGTATTACTTTTTATGCTCGACCATGCCGAAATGTAGTAATTATACACCTGGTAGCAGCCCTTTAATGGACATCATTAAAGTACGCCTATTCATTAAAGTTCAGGTGTTCCACCAATCAGAAAACATCATTGTAGCCATATGAAAGCGCAAGTATAGATTATTCTCAGATATGCAATCGAAAGACAACTAGCGAAACGTCACGGAGGCTGGAAATCCAATACTGTCGCAGAAGGTTATGTTATGTTACTATAATAATTAGCGTTAATTGTAAATGATGTTAAAATAAATTCAATTTGTCATCTCGTTTTTCAATGTCTAAATCAATTCCAAGGTTATATCAAGATTAATGTTTATTTTACACTCTAGATTATATCAAGGTCAATGACATTTGTTTCTCGGAAAAAATGAATACTTTCGCGTCTGCGTACATCTCACAATGTACGAGATATTGCACAAAGTCAGTTCCGCTCCCCAATCAGATAAGAATAACATGAATACTTATGAAAAATTTCAAGTTAGAAATATGGTCGAGCATAAAAAGTCGCATGAAACTTGCCTGTAATGGTAATTAAGACGCTCGTATGAAAATTATGAAACGAACGCAAGAGAGTTTCATAAACATACTCGCGTCTTAATTACTACCATTATAGGCTCGTTGCATAATGTACTATTCTAGTCTTCTACCTTCCAATCTTTCATTAAGTTCCCCTTCTCTATTTTCTTTTCAGCCCCGTATTTCTTTTTTACTTTAATTCGCCTATTTATTTTTTTACTCTCCTATTTGTTTCCATAATTTTATTTTTTCCAGTTCATTCATTCATTCATTTATTTTATTCCATAGATCTTACATGAGCAATGAAGCTTTAAGATGTGGAACATGTCAACATTTTACAATATTACAATTACAATTTTTACAAATTTTTATAGTTTTACAATTTAGTAATTTTCTACAATTTTTACAATTTTGTACAATTTTTTTTACATTTTGGCGAGATGTAGTGAGATGAGATAAGGTCTGAGGATTCGCCAAAATATTACCCGGCATTTGCCTTTTCGGTGGGGGAAACCTCGGAAAAACCCAACCAGGTAATCAAATCAAAGGGGGTAATCAAATCAAAGGGGTGATGCCAAGGACTCGCCATAGCATTTATTAATAGTCTCCTATTATTTTTCAGAATTTCGTTTTCTTGCATCCCTCTATTTTTTCTTAGTCTTCTATTGGTTTTTTATAAATTATTTTTTTCCAGTTCCCTGTTTATTTTAGTACTCTATTTTGTTTTTCATTATGTTATTTTTTTACTTCATTTACTTTTAGTCCCCTGTTCGTTTCTCAGAATGTTGCTTTCTTCCAGTTCTCTATTTGATTTGTAGTACCCTATTTATTTTTCAAGCTTTTATTTTTTCCTCGAGCAGTCTATTTCTTTAGTTTGTTTTGAAGAATTTTATTTGTTTCTTTCTAGTCCTCTGTTTTTTAAATATATTGTTTTTTTTTTTCGAATTTTATTAGTCCCTACCAGTCTGTTGCTTATTTTCTGTTTCCTATTTCTATTTTAATATTTTATTACTTTTGTTCTAGTCCTCTGTTTTTTCAACCTCCTATTCCTTCTTCAGAATTATGTTTTTTTTTCTATTTCTCTATTTGTATTTTCAATCTGCTACTTGATTTTTTAAATCATAATTATGACTCGAATCGTTGGATCTGTACGGTGTTTCTTGCGAAATTTACTAATTCTCGATCCGCAAAGAGTATGAAGTTAGTGAATAAATTTGAGAACACATGGTCAGTGTTAAACCGAAAAAAGCGCAGTACAAAAATACCAGTTTTAACAGAGGTCATATTAGATGACATTGGTGCTATTCTCTAATGTCTGCTACACAAATCGCTCAAAAAATTATCTCGTCAGACTGGCCTTTCTGCATCATGGCAAGAAACGCAACATGTATACTACAGATTCATTTATTACATTGACATTATGGTTTTAAATAAATAAATAAATCTATACTAATAATAAATCTGTAGCCGAAATTTTTCTGGTAATTTTCGATTTTCCAAAAATAATTGGTCCTAACATATATAATTAACCACCCTGAAACCGAAAATCGCTTTTTTTTAATTTTTGTTTGTATGTCTGTCTGTCTGTATGTCTGTATGTTTGTTACCTTTTCACGCGATAATGGCTGAACGGATTTCGATGAAAATTGGAACATAAATTAAGTTCGTTGTAGCTTAGATTTTAGGCTATATGGCATTCAAAATACTTTATTTAAAAGGGTTGTTATAAGGGGGCCTGAATTAAATAAACCGAAATATCTCGCTTATTATTGATTTTTGTGAAAAATGTTACATAACAAAAGTTCTTTAAAAATTATTTCCGATACGTTTTGTTCCAGGCAAAATTTTGATAGGACTGATATTTAAGTCTGTCTGTCTGTCTGTCTGTCTGTCTGTCTGTCTGTATGTTTGTTACCTTTTCACGCGATAATGGCTGAACGGATTTCGATGAAAATTGGAACATAAATTAAGTTCGTTGTAACTTAGATTTTATGCTATATGGCATTCAAAATACTTTATTTAAAAGGGGTGTTATAAGGGGACCTGAATTAAATAAACCGAAATATCTCTCTTATTATTGATCTTTGTGAAAAATGTTACATAACAAAAGTTTCTTTAAAAATTATTTCCGATAAGTTTTGTTCCAGGCAAAATTTTGATAGGACTGATATTTAAGTCTGTCTGTCTCTGTCTGTATGTTTGTTACCTTTTCACGCGATAATGGCTGAACGGATTTCGATGAAAATTGGAACATAAATTAAGTTCGTTGTAACTTAGATTTTAGGCTATATGGCATTCAAAATACTTTATTTAAAAGGGGTGTTATAAGGGGGCCTGAATTAAATAAACCGAAATATCTCGCTTATTATTGATTTCTGTGAAAAATGTTACATAACAAAAGTTTCTTTACAAATGATTTCCGATAAGTTTTGTTCCAGGCAAAATTTTGATAGGACTGATATTTAAGTCTGTCTGTCTGTTTGTTACCTTTTCACGCGATAATGGCTGAACGGATTTCGATGAAAACTGGAACATAAATTAAGTTCGTTGTAACTTAGATTTTAGGCTATATGGCATTCAAAATACTTTATTTAAAAGGGGTGTTATAAGGGGGCCTGAATTAAATAAACCGAAATATCTCGCTTATTATTGATTTCTGTGAAAAATGTTACATAACAAAAGTTTCTTTACAAATGATTTCCGATAAGTTTTGTTCCAGGCAAAATTTTGATAGGACTGATATTTAAGTCTGTCTGTCTGTCTCTGTCTGTCTGTTTGTTACCTTTTCACGCGATAATGGCTGAACGGATTTCGATGAAAATTGGAATATAAATTAAGTTCGTTGTAACTTAGATTTTAGGCTATATAGTAATTAAAATACTTTATTTAAAAGGGGGTTATAAGCTGGCCTGAATTAAATAAGCCGAAATATCTCGCTTATTATTGATTTTTGTGAAAAATGTTACATAACAAAAGTTTCTTTATGATTGCCGATAAGTTTTATTCCAGGCAAAATTTTGATAGGACTGATATTTAAGGATATACAAGAGTTTTAAAATAACAATACAATACATTTCCACCGCCGCCTCAGATTATAGTGTCGTTGTTCCGAACTTCTATGTGCAAAATATTAAATTATTTAGTAGGAAGAAAAACAAATTTATTCATTCTATAGCAGTAGTGCATAGGAGATCGTGACTTCTTACATTTTCGAAAGAAAGAAATATAATTAAGTTATATATAGTAGATTGTATTATTTGCTGCATCACTATTTAAGTTATTTAATAGAGCAAAAATCTGAAAATCGATATGTGACATAGGAGTTATTACAGGAACGACGACGATGGCTACAATGAAATCAAAACAAATGACTTCGTCTATTTAAGGCGGCCTTGACGTTTATCAATATTAATATACAGAGAATATTTTGTGTATTTGTATGAAGTAATCTCAGAAGCTAATTAACCTTCAATATTCGAAATTTGTAGTTTCTCTAGATGGGTGTAATGCTACAAATGAGGACAGAGGTAAGATGAGAAGAAATCTGTACGCACAGAAAACTTGATATTCTGTCGAAATATTGTATAACTTGATTATTGCAACTTTATTTGGTCCACATAAAATACTCTAATTTATACACTCATTTTACCATAGAGATCACTGGAGCTGAAGTATTTTTAAAAGTGTCATGAAATTGCGTTCTTGCGCTCATAATTTACCCATATTCGTTTCCTGAATTTCTTAAAATAATATTTATGTAGGGTACCTCATTTTTTTATTTGCATAAACAATGATATACAACCAAGCGAGTTGGCTCAGGCGGTAGCATTTGAGACACGCATTCGGGGGTCCCGGGTTCAAACCCCGTGGCCGACCGATCTGTCTGAGGTTCTTCATGATTTCCCTTAGTCATAAAGGCAAATGCCGGATTGGAAAGATACATGTCGTTATTCATCACCGCCTCAATTACCAATACAAAAAACATTAATCAAAGTCTATAATCGGTTACATGAACACAAGCCATCTACAACACACAATAGAAACAGGAACTCAACAAGAGTAAAAACGGCCTACTGATATAACCACACAATCTAAACATGCAACATGACCACAGATGTTAAGGCGTGAATAAAATAAACTTAACAAAAAAAAAATGCACAGTAAGGTTAACATAAAAATGATCTTCGTACACAATCAACTCTATTAATTTGGAGTGATTTATTAAAGGATGCATTCAAGACTAATTTAGAAAAATGTTAAAGGAATTATATTTGCACCAAATGAGTGGTCTCTGGAACAAAATGATAGCATCTTAATTATTTAAATACAATTTAAATTAAGTAGCATATTAAACTATTTATTGTTCTATCAAACACGAATGTTCCATGGACCCAATGTTCTATTTTAATTATGTAATTACTTTATATTTATTTCTAATAAGTGCAGCGGAGCGCACGGGTATAGCTAGTAAATAAATAAACAAATATATATATATATATATATATATATATATATATATATATATATATATATATATATAATTTAAGTCGACCTGGTTGGCAAGTTGGTATAGCGCTGGCCTTCTATGCCCAAGGTTGCGGGTTCGATCCCGGGCCAGGTCGATGGCATTTAAGTGTGCTTAAATGCGACAGGCTCATGTCAGTAGATTTACTGGCATGTAAAAGAACTCCTGCGGGACAAAATTCCGGCACATCCGGCGACGCTGATATAACCTCTGCAGTTGCGAGCGTCGTTAAATAAAACATAACTTTTTTTTAATTAAGTCAATAAGTAAATGAATAAATAAATTTAAATTAGAGTAATGAAGTGAAACTAAATTAACAGAGAGAGGAGAGCAATATATATAATTCCAAAATATAACTAAAGGATGGACGCTGGATAAACTTTACTGAAACATAATTTCTTCCAAGCAGATGTTAGTTTCCTACAGGTAACATTACAGCAATCTGAGAGAATGTATCTTGATATACTGTATATCTTCTGGTACAGAGAGAAATCTGGGACAGCATAGTCATAATGTTTCCTCCTCCGAGGAATTAAATCCTCTACTCTTGGAAATTAGTCAGTTTCTATGGCAACGTGCCTGTTCTTTTCTTCGGCCGATATATTAAGTCCTACTGCAAAATTCCACGAGCCGTTTCGCTCGTACCTTATCTGCGAGAGCGGATATCCTCTACATTAGAGCCAACAAGTTGCTCTTTCCCGGAGAAGTTGTTTTATAGCAGTTCGTTGACAATATAGGATGAACAAGAACTCTTGAAATAATCCTATAATGTAGTATGCCTTTTCAACGTGTAAATCTCTTCTTTCAATTATTATACTATTAGTGTTTAGGTGCTTTCACAGTTGTAACTCCATCATCACAAGAGCTAGAACTTCAGCTTGGTATACTGGGGAGTTAAATTGAATTGCCTGGGAATAAAAATGGAACTTGTGAACAACAAACATAATAATGGAACAGGTTACGAACGTTTAAGGAAAATGGTTAGTGTACATTTTATCAAATATCATACTTCAGATTTTTTCTCTTAAAAATCAGCAGAAATTTTTCTAGATTAATGATAGATATGAAGGTTTCGGAGCCATAGTGGGCCAAACGCCATTTATTAAAAACGGAGAAAGCAAAGGGTTAAAATTAAGTGAATACCATAGTTTAATGACGATTGACATATCATTTAGTTTTTAATGTGTAAGTTTTATATAATATTCTTATTGAATTTGGTATTCCCAAGAAATTAGTTCGATTAATTAAAATGTGTCTTAGTGAAACTTACAGCAGAGTCCGTATAGGCTAATTTCTATCTGATGCTTTTCCAATTCACTGCGGGCTAAAGCAGGGAGTTGCACTATCGCCTTTACTTTTTAACTTCGCTCTAGAATATGCCATTAGGAAAGTTCAGGATAACAGGCAGGGTTTGGAATTGAGCGGGTTACATCAGCTTCTTGTCTATGCGGATGACGTGAATATGCTAGGAGAAAATCCACAAACGATTAAGGAAAACACGGGAATTCTAGTTGAAGCAAGTAAAGCGGTAGGGTTGGAAGTAAATGCCGAAAAGACTAAATATATGATTATGTCTCGTGGCCAGAATATTGTACGAAATGGAACTATAAAAGTTGGAGATTTATACTTCGAAGAGGTTGAAAAATTCAAATATCTTGGAGCAACAGTAACAAACATAAATGACACTCGGGAGGAAATTTAAAGCAGAAGAAATATGGGAAATATGGGTTGAGAAGCTTTTGTCATCTAGTCTGCTGTCAAAAAATCTGAAAGTTAGAATTTATAAAACAGTTATATTACCGGTTGTTCTGTATGGTTGTGAAACATGGACTCTCATTTTGGGAGAAGAACAGAGATTAAGGGCGTTTGAGATTAAGGTGCATAGGAAAATATTTGGGGCTAAGAGGGATGAGGTTACAGGAGAATGGAGGAAGGTACACAACGCAGAGCTGCACGCATTGTATTCTTCACCTGACATAATTAAGAACATAAAATCCAGACGTTTGAGATGAGCAGGACATGTAGCACGTATGGGCGAATCCAGAAATGCATATAGAGTGTTAGTTGGGAGGCCGGAGGGTAAAAAAACCTTTGGGGAGGCCAAGACGTAGATGGGAGGATAATATTAAAATGGATCTGAGGGAGATGAGATATGATGGTAGAGACTGGATTAATCTTGCTCAGGATAGGGACCAATGGCGGGCTTATGTGAGAGCGGCAATGAACCTCCGGGTTCCTTAAAAGCCAGTAAGTAAATAAGTACTTTATATTACTTGCTATATGTTTCCATTGAATTGTGGTAATAACTTCATTTTAACTCTTGTTTTCTATAGTTTTAGTAAATGGCGCTTGGCCCACTATGGTTCTGAACCCTTCATACATGAGTTTATATTGTTATAGTCCTTTTATTCCTTAAGATTGTATATTAAATAACTCCACATATTATGTTTAAGTGCTAGATAAGTAATTTTAAATTACATTTTTTTTTGTAATTTTTAGAAACGTCCTGCTTTCTCAGAAAAGGTTAGAACTACAGTTCACAAATCTAGCACACTACGCCTAAGTACTGTTGTACATTATATTGATACGCTTTCATTGATATAATGTAAATGTTTATTCGGATATAATTAAGTCGATATTTAAAAATTTTCATTTCATGTAAATAATTAAGTAACGTAAATAAACCAAACATCATGAGTTAAGATAGGATGAATGCGAACCTCAGATATGTTAAATCACTTAAGTCTTAGAACTTTATTTCAGTCTTGTACATACTTTATACATTTTGGCAATGCAATCGTTTCTGTTTCATAGCTTCAGTCAATATTGCAAAATACTCGTCTTCTTATTTTAATGCATAGCAATTTATAATTTTTATATATTTATTTCGTGTAATTGTTGAAGGAAATAAACTGTAATTGAGAATGTAAATGACACATTACAGTAGAAATTAATTGTGTAACATTTGTAATACGTATAATGATAAATATTGTCATTAACGTGACACTGATTATTTTCTTCCTACACTAGTACACAAACCTGAGAAAACCGAACTGAAGATAGTGAGCGTTTTGTTTCTAGGGTGGATACTGTCATCTTATTATCCCAGAATTTTAGACATTGTTACATAAATATTATATCCAAGTCTTGACTGTTGTAAGGAAGTTTGAAGTTGGTCGTTCATTAAGGTTAAAGAGATGCAGCGACAATTTGTGGCACACTTACACGTGATTCAATGACTCTCGATTTCTGAGAAGTCATTAAAACTTTGTCACAAATTGTAGAGAAGTTGTCTGCTACAACGGAGTTTCGCGAACGCGTAATGGAATTGGGATCAAGGGGAGATTTTCTCCGTGAGCTGATAGATCCCTTTATTTTCACTTCCCACGTAGACGAAGGAATCTAAGAAGTTACTGGTGCAATAGAATTTCACATACAAAGTTTTGTACGTAGAATGCGTCTTTCCTCACACTAAATATGGACACCCGTTCTGGTATCCGTGGTGTAACAAAAAGCGAATTCATATGTTTACTGTAACAAGACTACTAGCCACGGCAGAATGCTAATGTGATTGGTCGTTAGGCCATGAACCCATGTGACCACACTCAATGACGCCACATCTCGCTATGGGCATGAAGGCGCAGAAATTATGTGTAAAATTTGCCGTGCATCGCGGACAATCTTAGTAATATCTCGGCATTGCGAGCAGCTGCAGACCTGTGCGATCAATCAATTAATTTGTAGTCGCAAGTTCTGCAATATTAAAGTGATAATATACAAAAAAGAATTCAGTGTTTTGAATCTTATATAACAGAAAATTATTTACAGTGTAATAAGCTTTTGTTTTTAATCATTTAAAAATTATTATACAAAATTTGTTTGAAGGTAATTAATTCTCGCACAGTTTGTGGAATATTGGTAAAAAATTTAACTTTTAAATGTTTATCGAGTGGCTTGAATCTTATATAACAGAAATTCTTTTACAATGTAATAAGATTTTTTTTTATATTCGTTTAAAAATTATTATACAAAATTTGTTTAAAGGTTATTATCGTACAGTTTGTGGAATATTGATAAAGAATTTAACTTGTAAATGTTTATCGAGTGGCTTGAATCTTATACAACAGAAATTCTTTTACAATGTAATAAGCTTTTGTTTTTAATCGTTTAAAAATTATTATACAAAATTTGTTTCAATGTAATTAATTCTCGTTCAGTTTGTGGAATATTGGTAAAGAATTTAACTTGTAAATATTTATCGAGTGACTTGAATCTTATATAACAGAAATTCTTTTACAATGTAATAATCTTTTGTTTTTAATCGTTTAAAATTATTATAGGCTACAAAATTTCTTTAAAGGTAATTAATTCTCGTACAGTTTGTGGAATATTGGTAAAGAATTTAACTTTTAAATGTTTATCTAGTGGCTTGAATCTTATACAACAGAAATTCTTTTACACAATGTAATAAGCTTTTGTTTTTAATCATTTAAAAATTATTATACAAAATTTGTTTAAAAGTAATTAATTCTCGTACAGTTTGTGGAATATTGGTAAAGAATTTAAATTGTAAATGTTTATCGAGTGGCTTGAATCTTATATAACAGAAATTCTTTTACAATGTAATAAGCTTTTGTTTTTAATCATTTAAAAATTATTATACAAAATTTGTTTAAAGGTAATTAATTCTCGTACAGTTTGTGGAATATTGGTAAAGAATTTAAATTGTAAATGTTTATCTAGTGGCTTGAATCTTATATAACAGAAATTCTTTTACACAATGTAATAAGCTTTTGTTTTTAATCGTTTAAAAATTATTATAGGCTACAAAATTTCTTTAAAGGTAATTAATTCTCGTACAGTTTGTGGAATATTGGTAAAGAATTTAAATTGTAAATGTTTATCTAGTGGCTTGAATCTTATATAACAGAAATTCTTTTACAATGTAATAAGCTTTTGTTTTTAATCGTTTAAAAATTATTATAGGCTACAAAATTTCTTTAAAGGTAATTAATTCTCGTACAGTTTGTGGAATATTGGTAAAGAATTTAACTTGTAAATGTTTATCGAGTGGCTTGAACCTTATATAACAGAAATTCTGTTACAATCTAATAAGCTTTTGTTTTTAGTCATTTAAAAATTATTATATACAAAATTTGTTTAAAGGTTATTATCGTACAGTTTGTGGAATATTGATAAAGAATTTAACTTCTAAATGTTTATCTAGTGGCTTGAATCTTATACAACAGAAATTCTTTTACATAATGTAATAAGCTTTTTTTTTTGGTCGTTTAAAAATTATTATATAAAATTTGTTTAAAGGTTATTATCGTACAGTTTGTGGAATATTGGTAAAGAATTTAACTTGTAAATGTTTATCGAGCGGCTTGGATCTTATATAACAGAAATTCTTTTACAATGTAATAAGCTTTTTTTTTTAGTCATGTAAAAATTATTATACAAAACTTGTTTAAAGGTAATTAATTCTCGTACAGTTTGTGGAATATTGATAAAGAATTTAACTTTTAAATATTTATCGAGTGGCTTGAATCTTATATAACAGAAATTCTTTTACAATTTAATAAGCTTTTGTGTTTAGTCGTATAAAAATTATTATACAAAACTTGTTTAAAGGTAATTAATTCTCGTACAGTTTGTGGAATATTGATAAAGAATTTAACTTGTAAATGTTTATCGAGTGGCTTGGATCTTATATAACAGAAATTCTTTTACAATGTAATAAGCTTTTGTTTTTAGTCATTTAAAAGTTATTATACAAAACTTGTTTAAAGGCAATTAATTCTCGTACAGTTTGTGGAATATTGATAAAGAATTTAACTTGTAAATGTTTATCGAGTGGCTTGAATCTTATATAACAGAAATTCTTTTACAATGTAATAAGCTTTTGTTTTTAGTCATTTAAAAATTATTATACAAAACTTGTTTAAAGGTAATTAATTCTCGTACAGTTTGTGGAATATTGATAAAGAATTTAAATTGTAAATATTTATCGAGTGGCTTGAATCTTATATAACAGAAATTCTTTTACAATGTAATAAGCTTTTGTTTTTAGTCGTATAAAAATTATTATACAAAACTTGTTTAAAGGTAATTAATTCTCGTACAGTTTGTGGAATATTGATAAAGAATTTAACTTGTAAATGTTTATCGAGTGGCTTGGATCTTATATAACAGAAATTCTTTTACAATGTAATAAGCTTTTGTTTTTAGTCATTTAAAAATTATTATACAAAACTTGTTTAAAGGCAATTAATTCTCGTACAGTTTGTGGAATATTGATAAAGAATTTAACTTGTAAATGTTTATCGAGTGGCTTGAATCTTATATAACAGAAATTCTTTTACAATGTAATAAGCTTTTGTTTTTAGTCATTTAAAAATTATTATACAAAACTTGTTTAAAGGTAATTAATTCTCGTACAGTTTGTGGAATATTGATAAAGAATTTAACTTGTAAATGTTTATGGCTATTTGCTGTCTTACTTAACCTGAAATATATGTTTATAATGCTTATTTCTAGTACCATAATTATAATAAAAAAGCGTTAATAATTCTTGTTTATGTTCTCCGATGTAAAGAAATAAAAGTTTCTCTAAAAGAATCTCTTGTAGAGAGTCTTTGAATACATCTTAAAGCTTTTGATTTTTTTTCCAATTTCACCGCCAAAGGAGAATTCGCCCGAATTCTAATTCCATAATTTAAAAATGAGTGGAAAAAGGCACACGGTAATATGCAGTTAGTAATGCATCATGAATGCCAATAGTTTTTAGTTTTTTAGTAAAAAATGACTGTACATAATTTCCTTCAACATGTTTATTTTTTTTTCCACTTCAGTTTACTTACTATCTCGTGATACCCAATAATCACATGTTCAACATCATTAAAAGTAATTATAGCTTATTCCGTCGGATCCTGGCCACTTAATCACTCATAATGAGTGCACCTCTGCACATAATGTGTTGGACATTGCGCCACTGTCACACATCTGTGACTCAGTGTATGAGGGTTGGCCACTAAAGGGAAACTAAGAGGTGGAACTTAAACTGAGAGGATTCAATCCGGCATCGGAACTGGAATCCGGTGTGGCTTAGTGGATAAAGCGTCAGCGAGCTGAAAACCCGGTGCCGGAGAGAATTTCTCTCCGCTCCACCCATCCTTATGATAATGCAGAATTCCTACACGGAAATATCATAATTATGTACTTCGGTACATCACAATAACGCAATAATACTAATTATAGAATTTAAATAGAAAATAATATTTTCAGTTTTACTCGTATTTATTGCAAGACGATTTAACCAAAACATAACACGGCGAATTACAATCGAAGGTATAGGCCTAGTTGAAAGTCTAGCTTTTGCTGAGAGTATGTTGGCAAATTTCACGAAAACAATTCGTACTTAGAGCATAGGTTATGTGATTCTCTGATGGGACAACTTTGCTTCTACTAACCGAAGAATAGAAGAGATTTTCTCCTGAAGCGTCCACATGGACAGTCACGAAGCTTGAGTTGTGAGGGTGCTAGGAACAATTGACTGTGCCGATACCATTTCGCATTGTCTGTAATGAGGCGATATTAGCGATCCTATTGGTTAGCAACTGTCTATGTTTGCATATTTACTACGTATTGAGCTTCGTCACTTAGACTGTGGCTGTAACTTGATAGAATTAACAGTTTGTTTATTTTTTCAACCTATTTGCGACTCCATGCCAACCATATCATTGTTACATAAGTTCCAAGATGTTCACTACCAAACGCCAGTAGATTTATTTTATACATTTTCAGTTATAAACAATTCTTTTATTGGTGATTTAAGCTTAATACTCTGTGTGTAATTATTGTGGAAATCAGTTTTTTATTATTATTAAATACACTTGTATTTCTTTTATATAAATTTGGTATACACCTATTACTTTGATTTCCTTGTCAATGAAAGCGAATTAACTCGTTCTAATAATAAGATTAACTTTGTATCCGCTGACAGCCGTCTAGTACGTGACGCTGCCGTATATTTCTTCAAGACAGACGAAACAAGACATAAAAAATTTATTACTCCCACACTGCAAAGATTGAACGTGATCCCTGAAACGACAAAAAGTCATGCGCAAACAACTCAAGTATGTGTAAGTTTGAAACTCGTTTAAAACTTAAAGAGATTACGTAATAAATAAAGAACGGAAAAGTTGTTCTTAGCTTTCTGAGACATCTCAAGGGAATGACTACAGAGCTCTATTCTTTCATATCTCGCTCAGTTGCTTTACATTGTAACATCTTATAAGAAATAAAAACTGCTCTATATTCGATAACATATTGTTATATTAAATTTGTAATCATCGTCATCTTTATATTCTTCTTCCCATTGTGTAAACACTAGGTCTGTTACGGATTCACACTTTCCCGCCATATTTTTCTAGGATTCCCGAAGTCACGACGTGCTTCTGGTTTTTAGCTTAATATTTACTTTCTAATACGAGTGTCTGACATTATTTCCAAGTACCGTTAACCTTTTTCTTATATTTTCCATATTAATTTCATTTTCTGTGTTATTGTTCGATTTTTGAGCTTTCAATGAGCAACATTTTACTGCTCTTAAAAATTTCATCTCTGCAGATTCAGTCTTTTCTAAATTTTGTTTTTCTTGTCTACCCATATTTTTCTAGCATACAATAGTATAACAGGAGAAAATCCAAAAACGATTAGGGAAAACACGGAAATTTTACCTGAAGCAAGTAAAGAAATAGGTTTGGAAGTAAATCCCGAAAAGACAAAGTAGTCTATATGATTATGTCTCGTGACGAGAATATTGTACGAAATGGAAATATAAAAATTGGAGATTTATCCTTTGAAGAAGTGGAAATATTCGAATACCTGGGTGCAACAGTAACAAATATAAATGATACTCGGGAGGAAATTAAACACAGAATAAATATGGGAAATGCCTGTTATTATTCGGTTGAGAAGCTTTTATCATCCAGTCTGCTGTCAAAAAATCTGAAAGTTAGAATTTATAAAACAGATATATTACCGCTTGTTCTTTATGGTTGTGAAACTTGGACTCTCACTTTGAGAGAGGAACATAGGTTAAGGGTGTTTGAGAATAAGATACTTAGGAAAATATGTGGGGCTAAGAGGGATAAGTTACAGGAGAATGGAGGACGTTACACAACACAGATCTGCACGCATTGTATTCTTCACCTGACATAATTAGGAACATTAAATCCAGACGTTTGAGATGAGCAGGGCATGTAGCACGTATGGGCGAATCCAGAAATGCATATAGAGTGTTAGTTGGGAGGCCGGAGGGAAAAATACCTTTGGGGAGGCCGAGACGTAGATGGGAAGGTAATATAAAAATGGATTTGAGGGAGGTGGGATACGATGTTAGAGACTGGATTGATCTTGCTCAGGATAGGGACCAATGGCGGGCTTATGTGAGGGCGGTAATGAACCTCCGGGTTCCTTAAAAGCCAGTAAGTAAGTAAATTAAGTACAATAGTATGAGAAGAGCCACGACTTTATATAGGCTAACTTCAAATATGTTTCCATTTTCTTATATTTTTAGATTATTTCTTAAAGTCCCACACAGATCTTGAAATCGGTTTAGTTTTGTCTCTTTTTCACTGCTTCCATTGTATGCTATTTGGAATTTTACCCACTTTGATTATGCAATGTGGACTTTACAACACTAATAAAAATGTTGTAAACACATTCATTGCGTAACTATTCAGATAATGATACTTCTATTACGCAACAAGTTAGGTAATGGTATTGTTATTACCTAACTGGTTGCGTAATGTGAACCACATATTAAATTAAATGGAATTGATTTAATTTAGCATAAACATTAACAACAATATGTTTATAATTTGCTATAAACATTCAATTGCGAAATTTTCAGCATTTTCAACATCTAAATACTCGTTTGAACTCATTTTAACAATTTTTGTTTATTTCTCTTACTACTTCTGTTACAAACAAAAGTTTATCATGTTCAAAACTAATAAAACAAACATAAACGAATCGCCTCTCGCGGGAAGAAACTGATGATAATACAATTGCCTCTCCTCAAAAGACATGTTCAAAACTAATAAAATAATACGATAATTACTTTTATTTAAAAAATAATATTTTATCAAAGTGGATAAAAAGGTTGGCCGATATACAACTTTCCAGTCTTGTATTCTAATATGAAACGTTACGATGTTTATATCGCAAATACTATTAGGCCCTATACAATTTTAATATTCGATACTGTGTATATATTTCATTTTAGCTTTATTACAAGTGTTCAAGTACTCACTTCAATTAATATACTTGAACACGAACGAAAAATTTAGTGTAAACATGTGAAATAAATGTGCAAAAATATTTCACATTTTAAATGACGGAAACATGCAAAATAAATTACATAATGTTCAACTGTATCAAATATTTACCGGTACCAAAGTCTCTGTGAAATGATTTATAATACAGTAATTGCCAGTGTACAGTAAATCTATTTAAGTTAGTTACCCATGTATTGAACTACTATTTACGTCGTAAATATTCCATGGCGCTTATAGTAGATATAAAACTTCTTGGCCAAATAATTATTCAAACTCAACCACTGTTTTTTCATTTTCTTACATAATTGATAAGGAATTTTTACACATTGTTATGTCTAGTATAAAATTATGTGGTGCCATCCCTGGTCATACTAATACCACAAATTCTATTGATTTTGCTGTAATAATAAATCCTTCATTTATGTTTTTATTTCATTATTACTACTACTACTACTATTACTATTATTATTATTATTATTATTATTATTATTATTATTATTACTATCATTATCTCATCATCGCCTTTCATGCATTAGGCAACTTTGCCTGTAGCAGTCTGTAGTACCTAATGTCCATCCTTGTCTTTGACGTCCAGTCTCTCTTCTACCAATCGGTCTGTAATTCAAAAACCGATGTGGTAGCTTAGTAGATTGCATTCTTTGTACGTGGGATAATCAATTATTTCTGTATTGCTTTACTCTCTCGTTTATCTAAAATATTTCTAATTCTTCTCGGATATCTGCATTCCTTTTGTGGTATCTTCCTCTATAGTCTGCAATATTTCTTAGGAACCTCTTTCCTCAATTTATTCAAGCCTAGTTTTGTTATTTTCATTTAAACTTCAAATCTCGCTACTATAAAATAACTTTGGAAAAGGTATTGCTTTACGAAATTTTAGGATAGTATCATTTGTAATCTTATTATTTATATATCTACATATAGTGCCATTAGTAGAGCTTAATTTTCAATTTTTTTTTTATTTTCATAAAGATTAGATATATAAGACATAGTCCACCCGAAATATTTAAGGGTGCTATGCATAGATATTTCGCTAGCCCGCGCTACGAGCGTGCTAAACTAGCCCCGGCTATCGACTGATTACTTATACAGGATTCATATCATATCATATCATATATCATATCATATCATATCATATCATATCATATCATATCATATCATATCATATCATATCATATCATATCATATCATATCATATCATATCATATCATATCATATCATATCGCTAACACTGGTTTATGAATACTAAAAACGTTAGTTCGCTGATCAACCACAGGAAGCCTGCTCTAAAAACGTCTATGAATATGGCCCTAGATATCTACAGTATCGTTCTATTTTACAATCTTGGATCTTACATTGTATTTACCCCACTTTACCACTTTACTTTTATTTGTTGATATGGACATATTGTATTCCTATTTGCTATTTTATTTAACTCGTATACTGATATCTGTAAGTTGAAAATAATTACTTGATCATTAGCAAAAATTAGTGTCACTATATATATATATATATATATATATATATATATATATAAAGAGTCCACTGCAAGAATGATGGATGTCATTTGGAATACATTTTGCAGGAGAAGCAATTGAAAGTTTGAAATGATTAACTGTGATTTTCCGATCATTTCTGGACAATGACTATCAGTGTTAATGCCATATAACTCTGTATGTACATTCTATATGTCTTAAGCTATGCATTGACAGTCTGGTTCATTTTCGACAAGAAAGTGACATCTATCATTCTTGCAGTGGTCTCTTCATATATATATATATATATATATATATATATATATATATAATCGGCGACATACTGGAGCCTTGTCGAATTCCTAAGTTATTATTTTTTATTGTATCTGAATTTGTCCCGTGTTTTGGAATTTTTGTATATATTCTTAATAACATCAATTAGATGTAATGGAATACCTCATTTTGCAATAATATCCCACAGAAAGGTCCTATTTACCTTATCAAATGCCTTAATATAATCTGTAAACAGAATATGTGGTTCTCGGTTGAATTCGCTATGTTTTCAATTATTATTATTATTATTATTATTATTATTATTATTATTATTATTATTATTATTATTATTATTATCATTATCATTATTATTATTACTATTATTATTATCATTACTATTATTATCATTATTATTATTACTATTATTAATATTATTATTATTACTATTATTATTATTATTACTACTATTACTATTATTATATTATTACTATTATTATTATTATTACTACTATTATTATTGCTATTATTATTATTATTATTATTATTATTATTATTATCATTATCATTCAAACGTCCCGCGTCACCGCATTGCGAAGTGTCAGTGTCATATTTACCCGCGTTACCCTACCTCTGTGAGGTCGCTCGCGCACGCCGCTGTATCTATTCTTGTTCATGGATATGGCAAAAGTTGAGAGCCTCCTCAGCACACGTTTGTGCATTACATGGTCAACCGAACGTGAAATAACCAAACTTTGTTTCACAATGCGAAGGGGAGTTGGGTGTTGCGTTCTCCAGGAATAAGCCAACCTTGGCGCTAGTACGCGCAGCCAGCAAATACAAAGCCTGGACAAGGTGGATGTGACTCTACTAAAGTGAAGTGTCTCTATATGCGGCTCACCGTATGCGCTGTGGTTAAGAAAAGTTCACGTTCCCACTTACGGTAACGTAGCATTTTTATAACATCACATAACTGTTAACATTCGTTGAATTCTCGTTTGAAACTACATAAAATATAGAAGCTTATGTAAAATGACGAATGTGAAGCAATCTTGAAATAGGTATGAATGTAAAACTTGAAATGGAGTGAAAATCTTTCCTTCGATTTGTTCGCCTCATTGTTAAGGAGTTGGTGGTATTTCGAACTTTTGTTTCTTTGATTGCAAACAGTCATATTCTGGATTACTTCACTCGAATGACCAGCTACTGATTGATTGAATGACTTATTAAACTTTATTAATGGCTGTTGATTACGGTTAAATTTTTCCTTAAATTGATTGTTCAATAAATATGGTGAAAGTTTTGATAAATATTTTGTGAAACTGGTTCCTTGCTCAAGGTCAAAATTTTAATCCAGTTTCTCTCACAAACGTTATTTCCATCTATACCAGTGGTCGTCAGCACTCGCTGAAATGTGCAAAGGGTAAGCGGTGCCGTCCCGTGTGCCCCGTCGTGCAGCAGGAAGAGGTAGAGAGCATACCCGCTAGCAGCTACGAGTGCACCATGGTGCACTGTGTTCTCTGCGGGTAAGAGACGCTAGCCCCAGGGTGCTCTGCTCTGACAACCCCTGAATTTGACACTACAATCTGTTTGCTCTGCCATCTATGAGTAATTTTTGTACTGTTTTCTCAACTGATATATGTTATTGCCATTCGCCTAATAAAACACAACATATCAAATCCACTACTGCTAAAGCTACTGCTCGGACCTTTCAAATCTATTCATTAATACGATATCCAGTACTCAGTTTAAAACAGAAAACAAATCTTTATCCACAATTAATTCTTCCAATTCTGACTTATGCTTCTCCCGCCTGGTTTTATGCACCTCGGACTACCCTCAAGCCACTACAAACTGCGCAAAACAGAGCTCTCCGGATCATCCATGGCTGGGATTGGTTTACCAGCAATACACAAATCCATGAAGATCTACAGGTTGACTATCTCCACACTCATCTGCTACAAGTTACCAGACAATTCTACCAGAAACTTCACTCCAGTAACAACCCATTCATCTCATCATTAGGCAATTATGATCCTCTGCAGTTCACAAAATTCAGGACACCAAAATCTATCATTATTCCTTAAGCTTTTAGTTTTTGACAATTTTTTCTTTATTCTCATTCTGATGGCATCACCACTCAATCCTGATTTAGTGGTTTTCTCCCATTTGTTTTCTTCTCATGTTGTTCAGGTTATATGCGTAGGCAAAAAAACCTAGTGGTTTTGACACTACTTCTCTATCAAACAGAGTTCTCCGGATCATCCATGCCTGCGATTGGTTTACCAGCAATACACAAGTCCATGAAGATCTACAGGTTGACTATCTCCACACTCATCTGCTACAAGCTACCAGACACTTCTACCAGAAACTTCACTCCAGTGACAACCCATTCATCTTATCATTAGGAAGTTATGAATCCTCGGCAGTTCACAAAATTCAGGACACCAAAATCTATCATTATTCCTTAGGCTTTTAGTTTTTGACTAGTTTTTCTTTATTCTCATTCTGACGGTATCACCACTCAATCCTGATTTAGTGGTTTTCTCTCACTTATTTTCTTCTCATGTTGTTCAGTTTATATGCGTAGGCAAAAAAACCTAGTGGTTTTGACACTACTTCTCTATCAAACAGAGTTCTCCGGATCATCCATGCCTGCGATTGGTTTACCAGCAATACACAAGTCCATGAAGATCTACAGGTTGACTATCTCCACACTCATCTGCTACAAGCTACCAGACACTTCTACCAGAAATTTCACTCCAGTAACAACCCATTCATCTCATCATTAGGCAGTTATGATCCTCGGCAGTTCACAAAATTCAGGACACCAAAATCTATCATTATTCCTTAGGCTTTTAGTTTTTGACTAGTTTTTCTTTATTCTCATTCTGACGGTATCACCACTCAATCCTGATTTAGTGGCTTTCTCCCACTTGTTTTCTTCTCATGTTGTTCAGTTTATATGCGTAGGCAAAAAAACCTAGTGGTTTTGACACTACTTCTCTATCAATTATGCATTTAAAACAAAAACAGACAACTTCTTTTTGAAATGTTTGAACTTCACAAGCTGCACACCAGATAGCGCTGCTTCCACACAATCTGTTTGCTCTGCCATCTATGAGTAATATTTTGTACTGTTTTCACATCTGAAATATGTAATTGTCGTTCACCTAGTAAAAGACACAACTTCTTTGTTTCAAATGTATGAACTTCACAAGCTGCACACCAGATAGCGCTGCTTCCACACATCCGCTTCACTCATTGGTTGGTTTCATCCAATATTTGACGAAAATAGTAGGCCTACCTGTTGTATTCAGGAAAAGTTGCGTTCAACGTTTAACCAAACTCGGTTTTACTAAAATTTGACCGTGAGCAACAGGAATATGTAATGAATTGAATTAAATTTCTTGAACAATAAATTTAAAGAAAATTTGACCTTAAGCAATAGGCATCAATAACAAATTAAATGCTTTATCAATTATCTCATTGATTACCAAACTTACGAGGTTAGTTGGATAGATAATTCGGTTACCATTAAACATTATTACCTTAAAGAAATAGGTATTAAGTTCAATTGCACACCAATTGAGGCTTCTCTGGTAAGAGAACTGAACTACAAAATCTTGAATTTGAAATAGAAGGCGTAAAACATTTCAGATCTAGTATAACACCATTGCGCATGACACGCAAATGTTTCTGAAGGAAGCTGTGTTTGATGGAGGTAAATAATATTTTGTCAGGAGAGAGGTCTGTTACTGAGGACTCAATGTATCCGGGAAACGGAAAACGACATAACGTATGTTATCATTCCAGAGAATGCCTCCATTATATTACATATCACATTAACTTCCCATATATATACGTCCAACGGACTACATAAATACTTAATAAACTATACTTTCTAAGATATGTTCCTTGATATATCTTGCAGGGATTCAAATATTCTGTCATGTCTTAAGTTGACAACAAAACGAAGACGATGATGACAATGAAGGTGTATCAAAAGAAAGAAGTGATATTTATAATGTGAACTGATTAAATTTATATATTTTTTTTTTCGGAAAAATATTGTCACTTGTTTCAACGTACTGATTCAATAATTGTAGTTTAATATTTTCAAACGGTCAGACAATTTTAAGAAAACTGTGTCTGTGAAATGAAAGCTACGATATGCAGATCACATCTCGTTTATTTCAAATATATTCTTCAGTTATCACAAATTAAAATAGCTGAACATAGGAACAGCATTACTTTAAAACATTTTAATGTCGTTCAGAATCTTCTTACGTCATCCTGCGTATTCTCAAATTAATCTAGATAATTTTCCAGTTTTAAATTTCATCACGACGTTAAAAGTAATATAATTTCGACAATTATGACACAATTTAATATTACTTCACATCTGATATTATTTTTATTCCTATAAATGTACGTTACAACCTTAAATTTGAATATAATAGTTTAATGTTATATGGTAGGAAATATATTGCAAAGTAAAGCAAAGCTAACCTTACGTAACAGTATGTTTATTCTTTCCTATACAAACTTTTTTTCCTCTCTATAAGTGGCGTATGTTATAGAGATATTTTTGCGTGGGATTATCAAACCTCGTACTTTATACTACAGATTTATGACATAGTCGACATACAAGTTATTTTATGGAATCATATTGGCAGTTTTATGGGACATCTATCTTAAAATAAGATCGCTGTATAACATTGCTTAATAAACTTACTTTTTCCTTGTGTATAGTATTAAAATATATGTTTAATATTATTTATTAAGAATTAAGAACGTATTTTCAAGAACAAAAAATTGTAAATCATTGATATATTTAAATAACGTTATCATTATGGATTTTCAGAAAAAACATGACTTTAATAAAAAAAACTTTGTATGATCTTGCTAATACGGCAAATCTATTTGAAATTTCGACCTGATAATGTTGCTTAGTTTCCTCGTCCTTTAATTTCGGAATATTGAATCTTCTAATATTAACTTGTTGCTCTACTCGCTTGGCTACTGATAGTCTTTCTCTTAGCTCTCCAATCACCAAATAACGCTCACAATTACAGTCTGCCCCTCTGAAGGTTCGAATATCTACTATACTAGTATGTCTTCTTTTATCTATCAAGATGTGATCTATCTGGTTATGTGTCAATCCATCTGGAGAAGTCCAAGTATATTTATGTATATCCTTATGGGGGAATGTTGTACTTTTGACAATTAAATTTTTTGATGTGGCAAAGTTGACTAACCTAACTCCATTGTCATTACTAGTTATGTGTAGGCTCTCTTTTCCAATAGTCGGTTTAAAAACATCCTCCCGTCCTACTTTAGCATTGAAATCCCCCGCTTTGAGAGAGGAACATAGGTTAAGGATGGTTGAGAATAATGTGCTTAGGAAAATATTTGGGGCTAAAAGGGATGTAGTTACAGGAGAATGGAGAAAGTTACACAACACAGAACTGCACGCATTGTATTCTTCACCTGACATAATTAGTAACAATAAATCCAGACGTTTGAGATGGGCAGGGCATGTAGCACGTATGGGCGAATCCAGAAATGCATACCTATAAAATGTTAGTTGGGAGGCCGGAGGGAAAAAGACCTTTAGAGAGGCCGAGACGTAGATGGGAAGATAATATTGAAATGGATTTGAGGGAGGTGGGATATGATGATAGAGAATGGATTAATCTTGCTTTGGATAGGGACCAATGGCGGGCTTATGTGAGGGCGGCAATGAACCTCCGGGTTCCTTAAAAGCCAGTAAGTAAGTATGTATGATCTTATAGAAATTGATCTTATGTCCTTCAGTTTGCAATTATCCTTCTCAGCTAGGAATACGGAGGTTCAGTTCCCCTCGTGTATCACAATCACAGAAGAATTCCAGCTAAAATTGAAGCCACATACACACACAGTTTCAGGCTTATCAAAATTTAATACTTGTATTTCTATTGCGGTTATGTACACGTTGGCAGGAAATTTTCTCTCTTCGAGCTGCTGTTGTATTAATGTATATTTCATTTGTTGTCGAGCTTCGCTAATGGATACGGAGACGGTCTAGCCACAACTGAAATATAGTGTGATTCACAACCAACTATCCACAATATATTGAAGAGAATACAATGCTTCCCTAAAAGTTTTTATCGAGTTATGAGAAGACGAAATATAGAGAATTTCATATTATATAGTGGATAACTTCCTCTGTTGACCTAAAAGGTAATGAGGTTGGTAAATTAGTCGAAAACTGTTATACGAAGAACCTCCCAAAACACAAACCTATAACAGAGAAAATGTATTTAATATTTATCAACGTTCTACCTGTCAATTTGCTGCAACCAATGACACTGAAAATCCTATGTATCTTCAAGTATGTGTTTGAATTTTAGCTTTACTAATATATACAGTAGATAGGGTTCATTACGGTGGTTTCAAGTTGACTATCCGTTCGTCAATTAGTATTCTAGCGTGCGTAAACAGTGCAGGGTTTAAGCTGAAAAATAAATAATTTTCGCAAAAATACACGAATGAAAAATTATATTTGTGCAAATTGCGAAAAGCTTGTGCAATATTAAAAATAATTGTACAGAAAGATAAAATTAATAAGGTATGCTGAAACAAAAAGTTAAGTAATTCGTTTCTCGGAGTTTTATTTCTTTCAATCAATCTTTCCACACTTTAGATATACTTTTGTAAGTAAATCATTGACGTAGGTTTGTTTACTGTAGAATCAGTTACTGCTGAATTTACATCACATTAAATTACGTTATTTTATAGGCACTCTAAACATTGAAATTCTTTACTAGTAGGCCCTTCAAGATTTATTGTTAGCAGAGTGCTAACACTTTTTAATTTAAAGGCGGTTTCTAATTCCAGTTTTTACTCGTATAAGTTCATGCAACTAAATCCTCTCTCACAATTTACAGTATGCGATAGAATTATATAAATCAATTAGAAGAAATTGTTCACTTAACTTACATGAATTGCACCAATTCTTTGAAATCTATTCCTGAACGTCTATTACTCAACATCTTTTTGAACATTGCCCATGCTATTAACATTTCCTCTGATTTCATTTTCTCCATTATCATCTTCGTTTCTGAAGTCCAGTGTGGTTGCCGCATTTTTCCACATTTACATTGAAAATTTCTTGCATTTTTAGAAGTTGACTAGCAAAACGCGGCACATGCCACTGTGGCTTAAAAACTGAAACAGTGTACCTGCTGAATACTCCGTTCGTCAGTCACTACCGTCGCAAGCGTAAACAGTGTACCTGCTGAATACTCCGTTCGTCAGTCACTACCGTCGCAAGCGTAAACAGTGTACCTGCTGAGTACTCCGTTCGTCAGTCACTACCGTGGCATGCGTAAACAGTGTACCTGCTGAATACTCCGTTCGTCAGTCACTACCATCGCAAGCGTAAACAGTGTACCTGCTGAGTACTCCGTTCGTCAGTCACTACCGTCGCAAGCGTAAACAGTGTACCTGCTGAATACTCCGTTCGTCAGTCACTACCGTCGCAAGCGTAAACAGCGTACCTGCTGAATACTCCGTTCGTCAGTCACTACCGTGGCATGCGTAAACAGTGTACCTGCTGAATACTCCGTTCGTCAGTCACTACCGTCGCAAGCGTAAACAGTGTACCTGCTAAATACTCCGTTCGTCAGTCACTACCGTCGCAAGCGTAAACAGTGTACCTGCTGAATACTCCGTTCGTCAGTCACTACCGTCGCAAGCGTAAACAGCGTACCTGCTGAATACTCCGTTCGTCAGTCACTACCGTCGCAAGCGTAAACAGTGTACCTGCTGAATACTCCGTTCGTCAGTCACTACCGTCGCAAGCGTAAACAGCGTACCTGCTGAATACTCCGTTCGTCAGTCACTACCGTCGCAAGCGTAAACAGTGTACTCGCTGAGTACTCCGTTCGTCACTCACTACCGTCGCAAGCGTAAACAGTGTACCTGCTGAATACTCCGTTCGTCAGTCACTACCGTCGCAAGCGTAAACAGTGTACCTGCTGAATACTCCGTTCGTCAGTCACTACCGTGGCAAGCGTAAACAGTGTACCTGCTGAATACTCCGTTCGTCAGTCACTACAGTGGCATGCGTAAACAGTGTACCTGCTGAATACTCCGTTCGTCAGTCACTACCGTGGCATGCGTAAACAGTGTACCTGCTGAATACTCCGTTCGTCAGTCACTACCGTGGCATGCGTAAACAGTGTACCTGCTGAATACTCCGTTCGTCAGTCACTACCGTGGCATGCGTAAACAGTGTACCTGCTGAATACTCCGTTCGTCAGTCACTACCGTGGCATGCGTAAACAGTGTACCTGCTGAATACTCCGTTCGTCAGTCACTACCGTCGCAAGCGTAAACAGTGTACCTGCTGAATACTCCGTTCGTCAGTCACTACCGTGGCAAGCGTAAACAGTGTACCTGCTGAATACTCCGTTCGTCAGTCACTACAGTGGCATGCGTAAACAGTGTACCTGCTGAATACTCCGTTCGTCAGTCACTACCGTGGCATGCGTAAACAGTGTACCTGCTGAATACTCCGTTCGTCAGTCACTACCGTGGCATGCGTAAACAGCGTACCTGCTGAATACTCCGTTCGTCAGTCACTACCGTGGCATGCGTAAACAGTGTACCTGCTGAATACTCCGTTCGTCAGTCACTACCGTGGCATGCGTAAACAGTGTACCTGCTGAATACTCCGTTCGTCACTCACTACCGTCGCAAGCGTAAACAGTGTACCTGCTGAATACTCCGTTCGTCAGTCACTACCGTGGCATGCGTAAACAGTGTACCTGCTGAATACTCCGTTCGTCAGTCACTACCGTGGCAAGCGTAAACAGTGTACCTGCTGAATACTCCGTTCGTCAGTCACTACCGTGGCATGCGTAAACAGTGTACCTGCTGAATACTCCGTTCGTCAGTCACTACCGTGGCATGCGTAAACAGTGTACCTGCTGAATACTCCGTTCGTCAGTCACTACCGTGGCATGCGTAAACAGTGTACCTGCTGAATACTCCGTTCGTCAGTCACTACCGTGGCAAGCGTAAACAGTGTACCTGCTGAATACTCCGTTCGTCAGTCACTACCGTGGCATGCGTAAACAGTGTACCTGCTGAATACTCCGTTCGTCAGTCACTACCGTGGCATGCGTAAACAGTGTACCTGCTGAATACTCCGTTCGTCAGTCACTACCGTGGCATGCGTAAACAGTGTACCTGCTGAATACTCCGTTCGTCAGTCACTACCGTGGCATGCGTAAACAGTGTACCTGCTGAATACTCCGTTCGTCAGTCACTACCGTGGCATGCGTAAACAGTGTACCTGCTGAATACTCCGTTCGTCAGTCACTACCATGGCATGCGTAAACAGTGTACCTGCTGAATACTCCGTTCGTCAGTCACTACCATGGCATGCGTAAACAGTGTACCTGCTGAATAATAATACCGAAGGTTAAAGGTTCACAGGCGCATATTTTTGCGGCGGAATTTGTTGAATGTTTTAAGTGAATGACGGGAACATTATGTGTAAATTATGTAATACAAACATACGAGGTGACAAGCGATATTATATACAGAGATATTGTAGCACAAGAAAACATACAGAACAGCTTAAATTTGTATACAATAATAAACAGACGACATACCAGGCAATTCCCTTTCGAATAAGCAATCAAATGTTTTCCTGGATTTGTGCGAGATTATGGTGGTTGCTGACATACCTTTATCTAAAGTAAACAATCCCCACTTCAAACATTTTATAGAAAAATATAAAAATAAAAAACTCCCATGCCATGTAACATTGCTGAAAACGTATTTAAACTATTATGTTACGACAAAATATTACATAAAATAATGCGGACCTTTGCAGAAAATAAAATATTTGTAATGCTATGTAGCTTATGTTTACTTTTAGACCTGTTCAGATTTGTTTATGTTCACCTTGTTATTCCCGTAATCGATAGCAGAAACAAGTCAATGTCTCATACTAGCTCACGTTCCCGACCTATGTACCATGCTACAGTCAACATTTGTAATCGGTTCCCAACTTTACAACCCTAGAATATATATTCAACAGGAGTAGGCTACGTGCCGGGACCGGGTTTCTCCTTCTCCCTCATCATCATCATCATCATCCTCACCCATTCCTTACGCTACACTTACACGAGCACTTACACATACACTTACCCCGGTACACGACATAACATACACATCATGCATAGCTTGGCCAGCCAGGGTGGTGTGCAACTTGAAAATGGGTCACAGTTCTCCCATATCCGTATTATGCGGAACCCGAATCACCCAAGTGAAGTGGGTAGTCATTAGACACATACATACAAATATCAATATTATTTTGATCATATAAATTTATGAATCCTAAAATTTTATTGATGTTAAGAAATATAAGGTATTTGAACAATTGAAAGTTGCCAAAATTGTTTCTTGTTTTAAATAAATATTTCAATTAATTATTTCTACAGTGAATCCTAGCTTTTCCTACTGAACGCTTGTTAACTATAATATTTTCATGGTAGAATATGCTTTCATAAATTACACCGCTGCCACAATTATGTATTCTGAAAATATATTCCATAAATATGTGAACATAGGTGCTTTTTCGATTGTTTTCCTTATAGTTCTGGTGATTACGGTTATTATTATCATTGGTAAACTGAAATACTGCAACGTGCATAGAAAATAACTCAGTACAGAGTTGGAACAAAGATTGTATGAGGAGAGACAGAGCTAAATACGTCCTGGTTAGCATATATTCAGCTCTGCAGAATTCGTAAACATTTAATTTATTATGTTTCCATTAAGCTATTTGTAAGTGTGGTTCCATGTAAATGGCTTCAATACAATAAAAATACAATTACAGTAAAAGGGTGGATTAAAAATTCGTATAGTTTTCTGACCATGGCTAATGGGTTTAATTTCAATTTTAAAAGTTCGGCATTATACACAGTACACGCTACATATAGACCTGTATGCTTCCTTGATTCCCAATACATGATTATTTTTTCATGAATCGGAGGTAAACTCATTTGAAGTGCCTATATGCTTAGTGGAGCGGAATGTTATATTGGTTCCCATTTGTCTCTGTTTATAAATACCAAAAATGTTCATGTCATTGAGCAAATATTGATGAAATTACGTTCTAGACCTTTTAGTTTACGAAGCTTGTTCGGTAATGATATAGATTCAACCCACATGCTGTAGTTCGAGAGTCTGTGGTCTACATTATTGTCCATCACTCAACATATCTATAGGATATGCAGTATTTAAAACACGGGCGTTCACCGCTGTGGAGTAACGGTTAGCCTGCCTGATCGTGAAACGAGTGGGTCCGGGTTCAAGATACCTGGTTGATGTATTTACGGGGTTTTCCCTCAACCCATTAAGAGCAAATGCTGGGTAAATTTCGGCATTGGACCCTGAACTCATTTCGCTGGAATTATCATCTTCATATCATTCAAACACTGTTTAACTATAGCAATTGAAAAAGCGTGGTAAAAACACGGACAGTATAAATTGTATCATAAACTGGACATTTAATTGGAAGGAAGAATACTGTATTCAGAAACTTTCTTTCTTTTTCCCACTATATTTTTCTTCAAATTTTTACAACCACAATACGAGTGGGTGAAGAAACAATGATGCTGAAACTGATAAGGAAGAGAAAAAGGAATTGGTTGGGTCACTGGCTGAGAAGAAACTGCCTACTGAAGGATAATGAACGGGAGAAGAGTTTGGGCAGAAGAAGATATCAGATAGACGAAATTAAGATGAATGGATCACTGTTCAAAACATACAGAGGTGAGCCTGCCTGGAGAGAAATAAAAAATAGGTTGCAACCGTCAAATTACTCTTCAAGGAACGACCACTCATATAAATTGAGGGAAAGAAGACAGAGGACGGACACTGGAAAGTTTTCTTTTCTCAATCGTACTATCAGGGACTGGAATGCTTTACCTGCAGACTTACTAAAGGCTTTACCAACAACCAAAAACGTATTTAAAAATAGGGTTAAGAACTTTACTAATAGACAATAATTATACACAATATGTAAAGGATGTAAATTATATTTTGTTATTGAAGTGTTGTATCAGTGAAGAATTATGTAGTGTCAACGAAGTGTGTTGTGTCAGTGAAACGTGTTCCTGTCAGGGAAGCTTTATAGTTTATAGTGGCAGTGCAAAGTATTTGAACAGTGAAATGTTTTTGAAGTGTTAGTGAAATCAGGATAGAATCAGTGAAATGTGTCGTAGTTCCAGTGCAGTGAGTGAGTTGACAGCGAAATGAGTGTAATGTGGAAAGGTACTTGTGCAGATATGAACATATCAGACTCGTGGGTTTTAGTTCGAACTTAGATTTAAGTTACAAATTAGATTTATTTTAAATGTTATTTTAAGTGACAGTGCTTCAATTAATTTAGGATATTCCTATTATTATTATTATTATTATTATTATTATTATTATTATTATTATTATTACTATTATAAATTATTGTTAGTATTAATTATTGGTATTATTATTAAGTGTATTTTTAATTAACAAGTTTATTATTGTCATTATTGAGTGTAATTAGTTACCACTGCAACCGGGTATATACCCATTGCAGTGTGAATAAATACATACATACATATGCGGAGACAAAGAGGAAGGCAGGAAATAGGAAAGATTGGGGAAAGCTGGGTTTGTAGTGAAAGACCTGCCCTTGGGCAGAACACATGAATGTATGAATGATTGAATGAATGAATTCCAACAATATTTACTGAGTAAAACACTGAACGAAGTCCCTTCTAACGAACAAGTACACTATTATGAATGCTCCAAACAGTACCTAGTCTTCCGTTTATCGATGATTCGAAACTGCAAATACAAGATATCAGATGTACAGTGAATAATGGAGCTACAAAGATGAAGCTTTGGTTCCAATAGTTACAGTGCGTAATCCTCAGTCATAATTACTCCTAACTCTTTCTTTTCTTTTTTTTTTTTTTCGTTGTTGCTAACTCTATAGCATCTATTAGATGCTTTATGGTTGTGCTAACAGATGGAGTTACTTGTCAACAATGTGACGCTGGAACGTGTGTTCAGGTTACTGCCCAGCGACAGTCCTGTTGTATTTTATATTTTTGATGATTGGTTAATATTAACCCGGCACACTCACAATCACACTCACATTAATACAAATTTCCAGACTCTAGACATCCAGGGAATTCTTCTTCTTCAAGAAAAATTCACCGCTAACTCTTTCTTGTGGGGATATTTGAAACATTGGGTATTCTCCTATACACTGAATAACTGAATAACTGATTAGGTGTGAGTTTGGCAATATTGGTTGAGAGTAACTAGTTCGTGTCATGACGAGTTTCCTAAAATTTGAATAAGTTGTTGAGTTATTTAAATACAGGTTTTATTCAATTGAAAATATTTTATTTCATTATCTTAAAATATCCCACTGTATACTACAAATTTATCAATTTTAAATGATTCGCGAAATAATATAAATGTTTAAAAATTTGTCATTAAATGCAGTCTCATTATAAACCTGTTTTTTTTTTTTCAAATAGAAATTATTTCTTGTGTTTTATTTCAACTTAAACAAAAGCTATTGATTTTGAACCAACAAGTAGCCATACTAATAGATTGGGTTATAAGCAAACTTAATCAGCCTTTAGGGGAGTTCGTCACAATTTTTTCGTCATCGTTAAAATCGGTCACACTTATTTCGTAACAGATTCACATTCGCCACATCACGTATATCATCTGTAAATATAGATAGTAAGAAAGATCACTTCGTCGTAATGTCTACGTTTTTGCCCTCATATAATGCCACACTCCACACAAAGCACTTCAAGTCTCTTCTTTAGTTCTTTTTCCAGAGGTCCGCAGAAGATGCTCCTTTTTCTATTAGAAGCTTCCTTTGCCAATTTGTAGGAAAGATTAATACATTCACAGGACAGATATTTCACTGCAAACCAGCATTCTCCAATCTTTCCTATTTTCTGCCTTCCTCTTAGTCACTGTGTATGATTGATAGGCCTATATCTTAATATCGTCTATCTTATGATTAGGCTTCGAGACTTCGGACCCAATAGAGCAGTTCAGTGGGAAATCCGCATAACGGCGTACTGAGTATAGTGGTAAAGCGTACAGTGGGTGGGGATACTGTAGAATGAATGCCAACAAATACGCACAGGAAAACGCTCTGGATTTAAAGGTTCTGACGAATAATTTGGTTTTCATACAAACCTATTTTCAAACTCTGTCCGAAACTATTACGCGGTTAGAAAAGTTCAGAGTAAGAGATGCCGGAAGCCCTCAAATTAATTTAGAAAATGACACAGAGAATTAATGAGACACCAAGTACACCGGTTACTGAACGTGTAAAACAGAAGTGGAAATCAATTTTATGTAAAAATAACGGATATGGAACATTGTGTAACATAAACAACAAATTAGTGGACATAGAGTCACCCGACAATAAAGGACTGTCTCTTAGAGACTGCAATAATGATAGGTTTTTTCGTTTTGCTTCTATCGCGTCATGTGACGTAGAGCACAGCTTTTCACAGTACAAACTCTGGCAAATAACCGAAAAAGATTTACGTTTGAGATACTGAAAATACATTTTGTAGTACATTGCAAATCGGTACTGTAACTGCACTTCCTATAGATGACTAATAGGATAAATGAATAAATGAAATTGCTACATGTTTATTTCCACCATTAACACTGTGTATAATTAAACACAAATGCTTATAAAAGACAGGCGAATAAAATATGCTTTTCACATTTTTTTTAACATTGTCATTGTGTAATGTATATTTACTTTCAGAATGTACATATATGTGTGTTCCCACATATTACCGTACTCTATTCTAAACAGCAACGTTTTTACCTCAACACATCTCTATCTTTCACTACCTGCAGCGAGTCAAGAACCTATAGTACATGCACAGTAAACTTATTGTATCGGGTCCAAAGTCTCGAAGCCTGCTCATGATATACTCTTCTGCTACGAACTCTTCTCCCGTTCACCATTCCTTCCAGTGCGTCCTTCAGTAGGTAGTTTCTTCTCAGCCAGTGCCCTAGCCAATTCCTTTTTGTCTTCCTGATCAGTTTTAGCATGATTATTTCGTCACCTACTCTTTACAATACAACTTAATTTCTCATTCTGTCTGTTTATTTCACACTTCATTCTTCTCCATATCCATATTTCAAATTCTTCTATTCGCTTCTCGTCACTTCGTCGTAATGTCCACGTTCCTGCCCCCATAAAATGCCACACTCCACACAAAGCACTTCACTAGTCTCTTCTTTAGTTCTTTTTTTCCAGAGATCCGCAGATGATGTTCCTTTTTCTATTATAACCTTAAATTATTTAGGTATGGTTGAGTGTAAATTAATGTAAACTAGAAACAGTAGTGGACCTAAAATTGATCCCTGACGGAATCTTTGTTTAATATTTCTAAATTCTGAGTAAGTGTCTCAGTGAAACGTACAGCAGAGTTCGTATAGGTCAGTTTCTGTCAGAAGCGTTTCCAATTCACTGTGGGCTAAAGGAAGGAGATGCACTGTCACCTTTACTTTTTAACCTTGCTCTGGAGTATGCCATTAGGAAAGTTCAGAATAACAGAGAGGGTTTGGAATTGAACGGGTTACATCAGTTGGTTGTCTATGCGGATGACGTGAATATGTTAGGAGAAAATCCACAAACGATTAGGGAAAACACGGAAATTTTACTGGAAGCAAGTAAAGAAATAGGTTTGGAAGTAAATCACGAAAAGACAAAGTATATGATTATGACTCGTGACGGGAATATTGTACGAAATGGAAATATAAAAATTGGAAATTTATCTTTTGAAGAGGTGGAGAAGTTCAAATATCTTGGAGCAACAGTAACAAATATAAATGATACTCGGGAGGAAATTAAACACAGAATAAATGTGGGAAATGCCTGTTATTATTCGATTGAGAAGGTTTTATCATCCAGTCTGCTGTCCAAAAATCTGAAAGTTAGAATCTATAAAACAGTTATATTACCGGTTGTTCTTTATGGTTGTGAAACTTGGACTGTCACTTTGAGAGAGGAACATAGGTTAAGGGTGTTTGAGAATAAGGTGCTTGGGAAAATATTTGGGGCTAAGAGGGATGAAGTTACAGGAGAATGGAGAAACTTACACAACACAGAACTGCACGCATTGTATTCTTCACCTGACATAATTAGGAACATTAAATCCAGACGTTTGAGTTGGGCAGGGCATGTAGCACGTATGGGCGAATCCAGAAATGCATATAGAGTGTTAGTTGGGAGACCGGAGGGAAAAAGACCTTTAGGGAGGCCGAGACGTAGATGGGAAGATAATATGAAAATGGATTTGGGGGAGGTGGGATATGATGATAGAGAATGGATTAATCTTGCTCAGGATAGGGACCAATGGCGGGCTTATGTGAGGGCGGCAATGAACCTCCGGGTTCCTTAAAAGCCAGTAAGTAAGTAAGAGTAAGTAACTTTATGACTATTTGGTATTTTATTTCCACTTTTTATATTTGATAAGTAAAATGTATACCAAATCAAGGCCTCATCTTTAATACCATAAAACTTTAGTTTGTTTCAAATAGCGTTCTGATTATCAACTTCTCATTCTTTATCGCCTTAAAAACGTAGCTGAGAATGTGTGATGCCCTTTAACCATTGTAGGTGCATCGTTGGTGATATTAGCATTAGCACATCAAAGTACTGTGATAAATACGGTTATGAATGTATGTAGGATTGACGCATTGAAATCCCCACAAATGTGTCGCATATACAACGGGAAATGAATCGTCAAATGGAATGTCGAGTTGCTGACAGAAGTGACACTCGAACGTAATGCTTCATGATAAAATTTGACATAATTCAGTGCAGTTCAAAACCCGTATTTTATTGTCCAAAACCGAGATTAGAGATATTAAAAAAATATTTTAGGTTATTTTCATCTGTATTGGTTTGCTTCTACGTGTTTATTCTTTTCTTTTCTTTCGCTTTCTATTACAATTTCCTTACTGTCTTATTTCTTTTACTAGCCGTACCCGTGCGCACCGCTGCACCTGTTAGAAATAAATATAAAGTAATTACATAATTAAAATAGGACGTTTGATCCAGGGAACAACTTTTACAACAGCGCAAGATAAACTGCTTCGTTCATTACCCAATTTTTTTGCATTGAATTTATTACATATATATTTTATATATTTTAACACGGTTCAATTGAGCATAGTTAAAATTTTAATTATAAAATAATGGATTGCTAAGCTAACGTATTATTACTGCATACTAAATCAATACACTCTCGTTGTTCGTTAATTCTCTGAGATTAAAATGAGCGTACATAAATATTATTTTAAGAAATACAGAAAACGAATGTACAAAATAGCCTATCAAATTTTCTGTGCATAAGAAGCTATTTTAATCTTACCTGTCCTCGATTTATTCAGACGTTACTGTAACAACATCATAGCATTATGTCCATCTAGAGAAACTACACTTTCCAATGGTGAAATAATAATTAATTATACAAATCGGTTAATTTAGCTCCTGATATTACTTCATACAAACACAGAAACATTTTCTGTAGGCTATGTTTAATAGCTTTCGATTGTTGATGTCCAAGGCCCCTGTTTCGATTGTTGTTGTCCAAGGCCCCTTATAGACGAAGTCATTTGTTCTTAATTCATTGCACCGTCTTAGATGGTGTTATATTAATTTTAAAACTCACTTATCTCATTAAATATCAGTCCTATCAAAATTGTGTAAAGAATATAACTTATCGGAAATCATTGTTAAAGAAATTTTTGTTATGTAACATTTTTCACAAAAATCAATAGTAAGCGAGGTATTTCGATTTATTTAATTCAGGCCCCCTTATAACCCCCCTTTCAAATAAAGTATTTTGAATGCCATATAGCCTAAAATCTAAGTTACAACGAACTTAATTTATATTCCAAATTTCATATAAATCGGTTCAGGCCTTATCGCGTGAAAAGGTAACAAACATCCAGACAGACAGACAGACAGACAGATAGACAGACAGACAGACAGACATGCAAACAAGAATTTCAAAAAAGCGATTTTCGGTTTCAGGATGGTTAATTATACATGTTAACACCAATTGTTTTTGGAAAATCGAAAATTACCAGAAAAATTTTGGCTACAGATTTATAATTAGTATAGATATTAGAGTTTTTATCTTTTTTTCATTACGAAACTTCTTCTTTCTGTTTTTAGTTTATTTCTTTGTTATTTTACATTTTCCTACTTTGTTCTCTTTATTCTCCTACCGGAGTTATCTTCATTTCCTGACACATTTCTCCATCTTTCTTTTATCTCCTTTACCTTTCATTGTTCTCCAGTATTTATTGTACTTGTGTTAATTTTCTCCTTCTTTCCAACAATATGCCTATTTCTTCATTTTAGTCTTCACTTTGTATTAACTTTCTGAGTCTACTGCTTCTAACTCTTTCTGACCTGAATTTATAGGCATGCAAGGTCATAGATACACCATAGAGAAACATAAAAAAAAACAAAGCAATCCTCTTCCTAATAACAAGTGGCCAAGGAACTGGCGGGTGCTGTACTCTATCGGAAAAGAACGAAACTACTTCTCGGGATACCAAATGAATCATGAGGCAAATCATGAGAGTCAGAGGAATATTAGCGATTCCAAATGAACTCATTCGAACGGAATGGGCTACATTTCGTTACGAATTCCTTCTATTTTTCATCAACTATGAAAAGTACAGTGAAAACAAAACCGTAATGGCTGTTCTTACACATGTGACCTGTATATCAGTCAGGATATGCTATTTGAATTATTAAATGTTGAAATTATAGATGATGTGGCATGTTTACTGTTTTTACTGTGCACGATTAGTAACTTTCAAGATGGTTAACATGCTCCCAAGTTAACCCTTAAATTGGCAAAGCATCCAATAGGATAAAACAGGTTAATAGGCTATATGCTATAATTTTAATAGAACAATAGAAAAAAAATTGGCAGGAAAATGAAAATTTCACAATACTATAATATTGTACGACATATAAAATATGTATAATTTATTGCGATAGTTGTTTTCTTTACAGTCCGACAAGGTTTAATAAACTAGTGCGAGAAATGAAGCTTAGATCAAATACCTTACAATATCAATGTTACGAGATTGTTGTTTAGAGCAAGAGGAACGATACCCAACTTCTCTTCTCAATTCTGTAAGACCCTAGGACTGCACAAATCTTTTCTGAATGAACTGGCCCTCCTTATAATTACAGAGTCAGTCAAACTTTTACGGAACCCGTATATGGACGCTAATTCAGTGTATGGAAAAAATTGACGCACCATTATCATTTTTCTTTTTCATTCTTAGCTTTCATTGATTCTTTACTTGAATTGTTTTTTCTTCTGTAAACTGCCATTGTTTGTTTGTGTATTTGTTTGCCTTTTTTCTTACTCTTTTAGCTCTCATATTCTATTTGTTCTTGTATTGTTTTGTATGCTTTGTCTAATGGCAGCCTCTAATTTGAGGAAGATTTGATAAATAAATAAATAAAATACCGGACAGCTAGCAGTTTTGCGTGCGAACGACGCTGGTGCTGCTACCTACCTGCCGGTGTGGAGATACTCGCGAAACAAGCTGTAATCAACTGCAATGTATATTGTTGCTGGGCTAGTTAATAGTATTATTAATTAGTGCTGTGTTAAAATGTCAGGGTGTATGTGTGCTGTTTATAATTGTGACAATTGCAGCATTACAAATTGCTCCAAATCGTACTTTCGATTTCCGACAGTTCATAAAACGTGAGTCAACAAAATTCGTTATTAGGCCTAATGCCTTTGTCCCTGTGTTGATGGAACAATAAAAATTAGCTTTTTTATTTAGGCCTAATATATTGGAAATGTTAAAGTTTTAGCAAATTAACTTTTATTGTTGTCTACAAACATGCCATTACTAATAATTATTACAAGCATCATAATACTACCGTTTTTATTTTTGCGGTTGTCAGCAATGGATATATAAAGCATTATTATAAATTCATTCCTAATGTCAGAATTGATTTTGTCTCACTAAAGCAAAGGAAAATATGTAATAATTAATAATTACGGAAAGTAATATGAAGTATGCAATATTCTCATAATATGCAGCTCTGATATAAGGTAATAATTTTACATTAAATACTATTCAACATTTCTTAAGTGTTTCATATATAATTCCACATTAGTAGCTCACGTTTTAAATAATAGTCCGAATCCCGCTATGTTAATATTTGTATATGTGGACATAACTCCATCCCGCTCCGCTAGATGTCAGGTCCGCGATATTTCGCACTCACGCCAATATTACTAGTATACAGCTGTCCGGTATTATTATAGTAAGGTATTTGCTTAGATCGTATATCACACTATTTCATATTTGTACTCCTATGTCGCGACGCTGTTATTTCCGGCGTGACTCCGCCTCTTTGTTTATGTCTTAGGAAGTGAAGGCTCTATAAAGTCTAGGTAGGTAGTATCGTTTGCCATTTTTGTTCTTTCGTTCCCGAGCTACCATACGAGGAATCTATTTGCCACACCGTTAAACATTATCATGTCGTAGCTCCTATGATAATAAATCAAACGTACTGTAATTCAGCAAATAATTGAGCGGCAAATAACGTCTTCATGTGCTTTCTGTGAACGCCAACGAAAGAGCCAAAATGGCGGGCGATAATATTAGGTATTTATCGAGCATTAAGAAATGAATAAGATCTTCATAAGTGAATCACAAGACGCACACGTTTAAATGTAGCCGACCTGCAACGCGATTGGCTGCCGGAAATTAGAAATTTTATAGTTCATATTTGTAACGCTTCCTTTACAATTCATCTGCAAAGGAAAAACTATTTCTTCTGATTTTAATTTTTGTAGAATTGCCTAGCTACAATGAAATTTGTAAAATTACTCATTATCCTTAAAGGATTTTTTTTTACTTCATGGACTAATGTATTTTTAAATGCAGGTCTGTATTAATATTATAATACATTTTGTTATCAATGTCTTACTAAAAAATTGACATTAAACTTAACTGATGGACATCCTACAATTACCGATTTCTTTTGTGGGCTTCAGAAATTTTGGACTTCTATTATTTCGACTTCTTTGTTGTGAATCTTGTTCCGTCAGGGGCGGATGCAAGGGGTGGGGGATTAAGGGGATATATCCCCGCCCGAAATTTTGAGAAAAATATGAAACAAGAAACAAAAATAATATTAATTTTAATTTGTGAATGTACATAGGAATTAGAGAGTTTTCCACGTAAATTCTTTTTGCTAAAATGTTAAATTCCAAGAACTGCAGGAAGACAAACACAGAGTTCTTACTTCAAGACAAAGAGTCATGAAGAGTATTTTAGGCTTGTAATTTTCCTCCTCTTTTTAGACTATTTCATTAGTCAGCTCAAGGACAGGTTTTTAAATCATAAGGGAATCCTAAAGTCCATACAAACTTTTCTGCCTAAAAACATAGTGCGAGCATCAGATGAAGATTTAGAAACTGTTGTTCAGGCTATAGTAAATCAGTGGCCCAATGATGTTGATGCATCACCAGAGTCTTTCTTCAATGAATTGAAGATGTGGAGAAGAAATTTCCTTGATCAGAAAGATCTTCACCTAATACCTATTGTTTTTATAACATCTTTGAATAGGTGCAATGAAATTATTTTTCCCTGCACTCGCAAGGCGCTGAAACTTTTCTGCATGTAGCCTGTAACTACAGCAACACCAGGACGATCGTTCTCAACATTGCGGTATTTGAAGACTTACTTGAGGAGCACGATGGGAGCAGATAAATAAAATGGACTGGCCTTGATGTATATACATAAAAATGTAGAAGTAAAAGCTCATGAAGTACTGGATGAAATGTCTAAGAAGCCTCGTCGCCTTCTTCTGTAAATGTCATTTTGTCATTGTTTTTGTATTGCAGTCATTGTAAATGTTAAAATTAAAAAATCATGATTTATTTAACAACGCTCGCAATTGCCGAGGTTATATCAGCGTCGCCGGTGTGCCGGAATTTTTTCCCTCAGGACTTCTTTTACATGCCAGTAAATCGACTGATATGAGGCCTGTCGCATTTAAACACACTTAAATGCCATCGAGCTGGGTTGGGGTAGAACCCGCAACTTCGAGCACAGAAGGCTATACCGACTACGCTACTCAGGCCAATTTGTAAATGTTTGTGACTCAGAAACAAATTGTGAGTATATAAACTCATTTCTCATTACTCCATTTTTACTATCTCCTCAAATCCCTCCCCGAAAAAAAATCCTGCGTCCGCCCCTGTGTTCCGTGGATATTTAAATAGTGAACATAAACTAGTGGATATAAAATTCATGGACTTTACCAAGTGTACATCCGTTCCTTATTCATATGATATTATATGAAAACGAATTTGTCACAACGCTGATATTAAAGAGCAGTGTGATAGAGTCTAGAATTCGAAGAGTATTAATAAGTTCTACAGCAAAACCAGAAAATCTTCTTTTTGGTTTTCTCAATTAACGAGCATGAATATTAAACACGGTGTAAAGTTCCACATCATTTAATCATGCTCAGCCGTTGGTATTCGCGGTCGTGACCCTATAATAATTTCCAGTAGCCATTACGAACTAACACTACCCCATCCCAGTTTTAATTCTCCCCTCTTAACCTGTTCCAACCGCAGCACCGTCAAACAATCGTGGCGTCATATAACCCACTGCTTCAGCTATTCGACCTCTCGGAATCGATAGTTTACACGTTGACATATTCCGTTAATCATAAGTACAAAGGCATTAAATTCCGCAACTACCAAATTAACTCCTCTTTAATAAATTACTCTCTGTCCAGAATGTTTAACATCGTTGACTTGTACTGACATCTAGGGATCTCGACAGGTTATGCAAGCAGAATTAAGCTTTCCAACATTTCCAGCTGTTCTCAGATTATCTCCACGTCAGAAGCAATATCCGTTATTATTAAAATCAGCGCTCAAATGTTTCATGTCAGTATCGTTATCTGAAGTGGTCAAACACTTCTGTAATTATTCAGGTGAGACTATAGACATGAAGTGAACAAAGTCAGTAACAGCCTAATACTCGAAAGCACATTGATATTTTTATACGCCAGTAGTTGCGTGGATTAGAATAGTAATCTATGCTAATTAATCACGATTTTTATATTTCCATTTCGTACAATATTCTGGTCACTTGACATAACCATATACTTTGTCTTTTCGGGATTTACTTCCAAACCTATCGCTTTACTTGCTTAAAGTAAAATTTCCGTGTTTTTCCCTAATTAATGGGATAATGGGAATAAATACCGCAAATAAGATAAACAATATCGCAAAGCCTGAGAGAATTTGCCTGAATTTAAAGATAAGTTAAAAGTTACTGTACAAGCGTTATTCATGACAAGACAGGATCATCATCAATTGATTAGGTGCGAAAAATTAGAGACAATTAATAATTGTTTTACCGTACCCCAAATTAGGTTGTTTTCAAGTAAAGCAATGCCGATAGTTGTTACGATCCATGATGTCTTAACGTCTGTTAACAATATGGAACTCATATGAACAACATTATACCTAGACAATAGACAAGACGTTAGAAAACTGTTTTCAGTGTAGTACAGTAATGCTCTTTACCAACTAAAGTTCTCGGAACTAAGCTGATTCCGTTGTGAGCATCGGTGGTTCAGTGGTAGAATGCTCGCCTGCCACGCGGGCGGCCCGGGTTCGATTCCCGGCCGATGCATCTTTTTTTTTTCTCTCATTACAATAAATACAGTGCTTTTATTATGGTAGGTTAAGTATGAAAGCAGGTTGCAATAAGCAAGGAATGCTTCACACAACAATCTGGTTGAAATGAATCTCAGTATATGTTAGTAGTGTATACCATACGAGAAGTGGAAGAGAGAGTGCGTTAATTTTTTGCATTATACACATCGTGAATTTTGAAAATCCTTCTTCTCATATCGCTAGCAGTTATGGTATAAAATAGATATTGCATACACAAATATGCTTAATTTTGAAATCGCCTAAGATCTTCGAATTTTTGAAAATGGAAAGACTGTAATCACATAAATAGTTCATTTTACTTTCTTTATTTTGTTTTACCTCAGCTTTTCATGGCGACTTACAAGACGATACAATGTAAGCAAGGGTAGTATGTAGGCCTATGTGTAGTAACTCTAGACGCCCTCACATTGCGGGCTTCCCTGACAGTGTGGTCATCACCACGCAGTACCACTGCGGAGACATTGCAGCACAAATAAAGTACAAGGACAGACACCTCTTGGATGCACAAATGTCTTCCGAAATATACGTCTTCTTTCCTAGTTTTACCTTATTGGTTTGAAATCGTCCGTAATTTGTATAGGCCTACTATTCTCTATAAAAGACGAGCTCTCATAGATCAGGGCTGGGCACATTACGTGATTCTGAGAAATGAGCGCTGTGTGCTTTAAAGAGCGCGTCTTGCGAGCGCTCTGACGTATGCATACTGTACGTCATTCAGTATCGGTGCAGTGGTGACTCTGCAGTATGATAGCGAACTTTGAAGACGGAGCTTCTGCTCAAACACTAAACCGTCCCGCTATTCCCAATGCGTTTAATGTATCATGGGAGGAGGAATTCTTTTTGGTAGAGAGCAGTGGATTAGCGAAGTGTTTAATTTGGCATAAAACACCCCAACTGATTAAGAGGTTCAATATCCAACGACATTATTCTTTACAACATGCTACTGAATATGACAAATATGTTGGTAATGAACGCCATAAATTAATACAACTTAGAGAAAATGTTTCTCAGATACATTATATTAGAGTATCTGTTTGATATTTACATTGCATTATAGGTTATTATACATTTAGTAATATATAATTTTAAATTATACAAATATTATGATATATCATAGTATAGTATATTACATTTCATGATATATCATATTATATATCATGAACTGTAATATACTATACTATGATATATCATAATATTTGTATATGATATATCATAGTATAGTATATTACATTTCATGATATATCATATATCATATTATATATCATGAACTGTAATATACTATACTATGATATATTATAATATTTCTATAATTTAAAATTATATATTACTAAATGTACTATAACAACTTATAATGCAATATAAATATCGAATAAATACTCTGGGCTGGTTGAGTGGAAGAGAAGGCCTTATGGCCTTAACTCTGCCAGCGAAAATAAAACATTATTATTATTATTATTATTATTATTATTATTATTATTATTATTATTATTATTATTATTATTATTATTACCTGAGAAACATTTTCTTTAAGCTGTATTAATTTATGGTCATATCATATCACATCATATCATATCATATCATATAACATATCATATCATATCATATCATATAACATATCATATCATATCATATCATATAACATATCATATCATATCATATCATATCATATCATATCATATCATATCATATAACATATCATATCATATAACATATCATATCATATATTATATTATATTATATTATATTATATTATATTATATTATATTATATATTAACAGAATGACAATAATGCACTTAGTGAATCGGCTATGAGAATTAGCTACAAAATTTGCCACGAAATTGCAAAGGAATTGAAAACATTCAACGAAGGTGAATTCATCAAGCGATGTTTAATTATATTGGCAGATGAACTCTGTCCACAGCAAGTAGGGGAAGTGGAAGCCATACGCCTGTCTCGTAGAACCGTGGTGAGGAGATTGCAGTATGTGCGTATGGGTTATGTAAATAAACCTAATGATTTGTGTGTGTGCATAGAGCGAAGTTTATTTCATTAAGTTAATAAGTGTGTTATAAATTCTATAATGTACAATGGATTGATATAATATCCTTATAAACTATTATATACTGACAGACTGAATGACTAGAACAACCGTGGCTCTTGTTATATTAATGCAGGGAAGGTAGCTGTAATGCGAGTCCGCCACTGCGTGAGCGTTCTGCTCTGGCTTGGAATTGAAGTGCCTTCCGGAGCGAGAGCAGCTCTGGCCGACTAAATGGAGCCGCTCTCATGTCCTGCCCTGTCATAGAGGAAGTAATATTCTCATGAAATTTCGGCCATTGTGTGCCCATCTAACATAGTGATATCTGGGGCGCTACAGTTCTTGGTGTGCTTCGGTTTCACAAGCTAGATATAACCACTTGAGGGGGTATCATCGGCAAAACTACACGTTACTCCCGTACTTGGAAACGAAATTAAGTTTACAGCAATGTTGAGCAATGTGTTAAGCGTTACCTATGTACAGTAGGCCTAATTTGATCGAAAGGTATCTGATGAGATGTTTTTGTTTACATTCTAATCTTGTAAATCTAGCGGAGTGGAGTTAAATTCATTCCCATTGCAAAAAAAAATGACTTCAAGGAGCACTGCTACTCTTTGCAGCTTTGCAACACGTTACATTCGCATTCTCTAAACTACTACATGTATAATAGTAATATACGTTACAAGAGCGGTATGTTGACATTTTCATGTTCGAGGAAAAGATTGAAAAAGCGAAACGTAGTTGAGCTATTTTAATTTCCGAGAACATGAAAACAAACATACCACTCGTGTATCGTACGTTATTTTGTGCGAAGATAGTTTATTACATACCTGAAAGACGAATTTCTAATTAGTTGCAATGAAATCTCCATGTTGGTTTCTGTTTAATGACGCCAACTTCGGAACACCAAAATATCTTTCTTCAACATTGTTGCTATAAAATGTTTTATGTGTTTACTATACTCCAGCAGACCGTGATAAACGTCTGTCATTTCCCCCCCCCCAGCCTATAAATGCGAACTTAAAACAAACGGTAAGGTTATGTAATGATTTATTTTTCATTTTAATATTTTAACAATATTATTTGTATAACATATTGCAGTAATAACATCGGCATCTGGAATCTCGTTGATTTTTTCACGGCTTCCTTAATGTTACTTGTATCAGGAATGCTATAAGTTTCGTGGAGTAGTAGACTTTACTTAATTTTTACAAATATTTAAAAACAATAATTAACATTGCAATTTAGGTGAAATTGCAGTGGTAAGTTTCCAATTTATAATTATTACTATGTTAAACGTCTCTAAAAATAATATGTTAAAAGCCTAAAGCAGTAAAATGAATGTCGCGCTTAAGCGGTAAGAAGAGGGAAATTGTTATGTGTGTTACGTTGGGAATACTGAATGTGGTATTTCACACTTACCGCGTATTGGTTCTGTGCGGAAAACAAGCAAATACGCACGAACTCGCACAAAAAAACTTATTTGACAAAACTTGTTCGCATTGACTCACATTAATTCACACACATATATTGCATATATGTATATACACACATATATACATATATGTGGTTACTTTTGTAGCATGTAGCCTAGGCTATCTAAATTTTTTTTAGTTTTAATAATATTATGTAAATGTTATATTTTTAGTGAAGGTGTGAATGTGAGTTTTGTGTGACTTTTGTATTTAAACGTCCTATGGCTTACTGCACTACATTCTATTCAGAAGTTTCGTATTCCTGAAATTAATTTCGCTGATTTTATAATTACGTGGTTGCAGAAATTCTCACTGAATAATTAACGGTATTGATAACAATATAAATATCCTTCTCCTATTCCATTCAGTAATGAATACAAAAATTGCAGGGCAATATAAATTAAAAGTTAGTAGAAACCTTTGAAGATTAAAACTTCTAAGTCAAATATTTTGAAGGCGCCTTCTTCCTAGGATATTAAAATAAAGCGTCTCTCAAAAACCTCTTACTCCGTTCCAATAGCTAGTAATCTGCAACCCGCTATGCACTGTTAGTGGGAAGAAGACTAGGAGCTCGAGGTGTACTAATGAAAAATTTAATAAGAATTAAATTCTCGCATTTTAAACACGAAGACCTCTTTACGCGCCATTAATGGAAATGCTTTTTTGCCTAAAAATCTCATCTTTTAGCTTCGCAGCTAATGGAAATAGCTGGAGTATATAGTCTTAACAGAAATGAAAGTAAGCTTATGGCGTATTATAAGCCACGTTTCTGCTATAACGTTTCTTCGTCAATATTTTTTATGTTTTTAAAACAGAAATTTCTTAATCTTGCATAAAAATAATACTTGTCTTTATTATTAGAATAAGTAAGAAACAGGCGATCTTGTTCGATGAAGCTGTATTTAATACTGTATAAGTTAGCTTTTTTTTTAAATGTAGTTTTTACTGCCTCATCACTATTACGAAGTGCAGGAATTATTCATACCTGGAGATAAAATTGAGAAGTTTAACAATATTTTGTAAAAAGACTCAGTTTTTATGTAGTTTAGTGGCATCTAGTAAACTGTTTAATATTTGTATACGAGTAGACGACTTTGTGGAAAAATGGAGTTGAAATTAATACGAGGCGTGTTCTTAAAGTAAGTTCCGTTTTCAGTTATAGCCGTCACATCGCTGCAATCGTTATTTTGCGCGTGCATATTATCTTCTTCAATCTTCAGACAAGCTGTGCATGCAGTTTCAGAGCTTCAGTCCGCGTGTGGGGTTAGTTATGATCAGTTGAAATGTTTAAAGTGACCGAGCACCCCGCCGACTGTGAGATACGCTCTGGTATCCATTTCTTGAATGCGAGAAACATCAAACCAGCTGACATTCATCGTCAACTTTGTGAGGTGTATGGTGATGATGCCATTAGTGATGGAATGGTCAGGAGATGGGTTAGGAAGTTCAAAGAGGGCCGAGTCTCTGTGCATGACGAGCAGCATACCGGTCGGCCATCTTTAGTCAATGGCAATTTGGTGCGTGCTGTCGATGAAAAAAAATCATGAGGACAGGAACAAATTGACCATCCCTCCTACAGCCCGGATTTGGTTCCGAGTGACTTTCATCTCTTCCAGCACCTCAAGAAGTTCCTCGGTGGTCAACGTTTTGATGGCGACGACACCCAAAATCTCATCTCGAAATTTGGCTCGGAACAAATTGACCATCCCTCCTACAGCCCGGATTTGGATCCGAGTGACTTTCATCTCTTCCTGTACCTCAAGAAGTTCCTCTGTGGTCAACGTTTTGATGGCGACGAAGTGAAAACAGCAGTGCGGGAGTGGTTCGCATTGCAGGCGGACGAATTCTACAATGAGGGGATAGAAAGACTTGTGCCACGACTCGATAAATGCCTCAATAATGATGGAGATTATGTTGAGAAGTAATTGAAGTGTGGGGAATACAATGCAACAAAAATAGTTTGTAAATATCTTCCCGTTTACTTACTACACCCTTTTGGAACTTACTTTAAGAACACGCCTCGTAATAACAAATTCATAAATACAATTCTGTATGCAGATTATCACGCATTAATAGTCAAAAACGAAAATTATTTATTTGTCTAATGGCTAGTGCATGATATTTACTATCATTGACTGAGCGAAAAACAAGAAAGTGGTGAACAAAACTACGAATTAAGTAATTAAAAACATTCGGGCTCTGGCTTGCCAGTAGCGGTCGACTTCCTTGGAGGATTTCAGAGCAGGGCATTTTGCAAGATGATGTCTGTCCATGTCTTCCTGTTGATGGCACAGAATGCAGGATGCTGATGGAAGGATGCCAAGACAATTGAGGTGTTTGCCCAGGATGTCATGTTCAGTGTTAAGGCGAAAGCTTGCAACTGCCAGTCTTCTGGGTTCAGGAGGTATAGCCTTCAGTAATTTCCTACGTTGTTGCGAAATGTTTATGTCCAGTTCTTGTTGGTGATTATTTTTTTGTAGTTGCTTGATATATTGTTTTACTGAGCTAAATGACAAAGGTTTACGTGGGTTTATTTTGAGATTGGCATCCTTCTTAGATAATGTGTCAGCCTGTTCATTCCTATGTACATTACAATGTCCTGGGATCCATTGTAACACAACTGTTTTGCCATGTTCTTTTAAAGTTGCAAGTATTTTTTGACAATTATTGATTTGTTCTGTGTAGGGGTGGTCAGTTTTATTTATAGACAAAATGGCTGCTTTTGAGTCCGAGAGGATGGTTGCGTTTGTGAATTTATCCGTATGGAATAAAAGTTGATTTAAGGCAACATGTATAGCTTCAATTTCTCCATCATATGCATATGGGAGATAGAAGCAAAAAAGACGAAAATAAAAGACAATAAATCTGCCAGATTAAAAAAAATCACTGGCACAATGAAAACAATCCTGTCTGGAAAATTAAGAAAAGATACAACAGTAACATTCTACAGAGTGTTTAAATAATACACGGCAAAACTTCTGGGTTGGATTCATCACATGTAGATGATAAAAAAAATGTTATATGGATAAACATGAACCCGGGAATTTATAATTATTGAGATATAGAATCAAGTATTTGATGTTATTACTTTACTAGCTCCAGTTTAGTTTTAAAATGTTGCACCCTATAGTAACTTACAAGAGGTACGCGAAATGTCCACTCTTTGCCATACTGCAGACTTACGCTTGTCGTCTCATTGAAGTAAGGATACGCTAAAAAAATGCCTGGTTTTGTACGTATTATTTGACAACCCCGCACAATTCTTACATGAAGAGTTGCTTCATCATTCACAGCAGTTGAGTATACCAACGACTTTAAATACCATCCATCACACAAGAAAATGCGTTTAGATCAGGTGAGCGTGGTGGCCAAGCAAATTGGTCCACCTCTGCCTATCCACTGATCAGGATAACGTTCATCCAAGTGTTCACACACATTAAGACTAAAATTTGAAGGTCACTATTGTGCATGAAGTACATCTGTTGTTGGACTTCTAATGAAATATCTTCCATCAAAGGAGGCAACTTCTACAATCCATCTACAAGAGCTAACGGATTCCGTTCAGCACTGATCTTTATCATTCGCGACTAGCTACATTAATTGTACTAAGTTAATTTTGTACCATTAATTTGCAGCACTAACATACTTTAATGTCTGATATCTCAATAATCATCAATTTCCGGACTCATGACTGATTATATAACATTTTTTGATCCTCTACATGTGTGGAATCCAACCTTGAAATTTTTCCGTGTATTTTTTTAACATTCTGTATAAGACTGTGGCAATAGCGATATTTATTTATGGTTCAGAGACATGGGTTCTAATACTAAGAGAAAGGAGAACTGATGGCGTTCAAAGGAAAAGAAGCTATAAGACAAATAATTATAATAATAATATCTTAAAACAGATTTGAAACTTGAATTACCTAGGAAATTATATGTCATGCAGAAAATGACTTACAAAACGAATTGTCAGAATTCATTCAATTACTTTCTGATATTTTTCCTTCCTTTCTTACAGTATCTAAACCTTCTTTTGGCAGTGCATTAAAAGTGTATGTTAATAAGATACAATTCTTAAACACTGATATCCATATCCATAAAGAAAATTAAGCGCTTCATTTCTTATTTTGTGTTAAAATTCAATCTAAATTCATTCACAAATTTCTGTAAATTTATTACGGTTCTATATTTAGTGCAGTTTTCTATCAACCTCATCATAGCCACATATTGAAATTATCCATCTTGTTCGGTAAAATTATGTTCTACAATTAAATGTAATTGCTTGCTATACTTCTGTCGAATTTGAGGTTTCATCGTCGTAAGTTAAAGTAGAAGTTGCTTGGGATGTTTCTCCAGAAATTTATAATTATTTGCAAAAAATTGTCTTCAGTGAATCAATGGTTCTGAGAATGCGAAAATATTCGACATTATTATTTGAACAACGTTAAGTTTCGGGTTCTACATTGACTATCATTTGAATTGTTTTTTTCTTATTTAATATCTACGATATAATGCAAACATATTCTGCACTATCCCTTGAAAGGAGAAAAATGATTAGGGCCCACCAAAATTGAAAAAGGACTTATTAATACTAGCAGGTAACTAATATATGATTGTACCATCATATTAAATATTACTCATCAATTAACATAAACGATTAGCGTCCGAGAAAAAAGCAAGTTCAACTTTACCACTATACGAAACAACGTTCAGGTTCGAACTTTCAATTTGCTATTCTGAAACATTGCTTCATATGATTCTGATCGTTTTCCCCTCTACAATTGAATTGTAATAATTGACTTAATTAAGAATTATTTAAATTAAAGTCAAATTTATTTCGCTTAAACGAGATATTTTATCAAATGCTATTTTGAATGGAATTTGTTAACGTTTTGTAAAGGTTAGTGTTAGCCTATGCAATTTTCTTTTCATAAACTTATAGTAAAATTTTATGAAACAGATTCAGTTACGATTGCAAGAAAAAAAAAGAAATAAGATATCATAAGACGACAGATGTACCGTACTTGAAATTTTATACGAAACAAAGACCATAAGCAATCAAAATCAATACAGAGTAACTCCGTTTACATTTCTAATAAAATATTGCGTAAAACATTACCACTTTACGAAGATGAAATTATTTTTTTCACAAAGAGTAATTGAAAAGACTCACTTGTAAATGAAATGATATATACAGTAATTTTAAACAGTCTTTTCTTAAAGAAACAAATTCGATACTAATATTATAACAACTTAATGATTTCACAAGAAGTTCATATTCTTATCTTAATATTGTATCAATATATAAACTACGCCTAAGTTGTGAATAATTTAATTCACTTATTGCGTTAGAAACCTCTAAATAAATCATGATTGATTCTTTAATAAAGTAGTATTATTATTTCACTATAAAATTTTCAAATATGTCTCATTATTTTAACCCCCTAATTGGTATTTGTGTATTAACACCGTGTACTGATTTCGTACCTAGTAATAACTTCTTCCGTTATTTTCTTTGGACAGATATTAGCTTATAAAATTTCATGTTTATCATATCTTTATAGAGCAGAGATTGCATATAAATCACTAGTTCGTCCAGTAATGGAATATGGTGCTGCATGTTGGGATCCTTACAGATTAGAACATATTAAGAAACTGGAAAAGATTAAAAAACGGGTTCTCAAGTGTTGTAATAATTCACCATTAAAATGGGACACACTCACGGACCGGAGAACGCGAATTCGATTATGCGCAATGTTCAAAATATACAGAGGTAAGCCTGCCTGGAGAGAAATAAAAAATAGGTTGCAGCCTCCAAAGTACTCTTCAAGGAACGATCACTCATATAAATTGAGGGAAAGAAGACAGAGGATGGACACTGGAAAGTTTTCTTTTCTCAATCGTACTATGAGAGACTGGAATGCATTAACTGCAGACTTACTAAAGGCTTTACCAATAACCAAAAACGTATTTAAAAATAGGCTTAAGGACTTTACTAATAGACGATAATTATACACAGTATGTAAAGGATGTAAATGATATTTTGTTATTGAAGTATTGTATCAGTGAAGAATTATGTAGTGTCAGTGAAGTTTGTTGTGTCAGTGAAGTGTGTTTGTGTCAGTGAAGTTTCATAATTTATAGTGGTATTTGAACAGTGAAATGTTTTTTAAATGTTAGTGAAATCAGGGTAGAATCAGTGAAATGTGTCGTAGATCCAGTGTAGTGAATAAGTTGTCAGCGAAATGAGTGTAGTATTGAAAGGTACTTGTGCAGATAGGAACATATCATACTCGTAGGTTTTAATTCGAACTTAGGGTTAAGATACAAATTAGATTTACTTTAAAAGTTATTTTAAGTGATCATGCTTCATTTAATTTAGGATGCTCCCTGTTATTATTATTATTATTATTATTATTATTATTATTATTAGTAGTAGTAGTAGTAGTAGTAGTAGTAGTAGTAGTAGTAATAGTAATTATTATTAGTAGTAGTATTACTAATTTATTATTAATTGTAGTTTGTATTAATTCTGTTTATTATTAATTTAATTATTAAGTGTAATTAGTTACCACTGCCACCGGGTGTGTACCCATTTGCAGTGTGAATAAATACATACACATACGGAATCAATGCAGAGTAATTTCGTTTACATTTATAATAATATTGCGTAAAACATTATCATTTTACGAACATGAAATTATTTTTTTCACAAATAGTAATTGAAAAGACTCACTTGTAAATGAAATGATATATACAGTAATTTTAAACAATATTTTTTTTAAACAAACAAATTCGATACTGTTATTACAACAACTTAATGATTTCACAAGACGTTCATATTCTTATCTTAATATTGCATAAATATAAAGTAGGCCTAAGTTGTGAATAATTTAATTCACTTCTTGCGTTTGAAACCTCTAAATAAATCATGACTGACTCTTTAATAAAGTATTATTAATTATTATTTCACTATGAAATTTTCAAATATGTCTCATTATTTAACCCCTAATTGGTATTTGTGTATTCATATCGTGTACTGATTTCGTATCTAGTAATAACTTCTTCCGTTATTTTCTTTGGACAGATATTATCCTAGAGAATTTCATGTTTAACATTCCTTTATGCAGCATAATAGTTTCTCAAAGGCTCTCACGTACTCCCTAAAGAATGTAGGTTTCTAAACTATTAGACTATATTGACATCACATTAACAATATATTTGTTTCATAAGTAACTGTGTACAACTTATGTATATTCTTGTACTATTGTGCGAGTATCCGTCTTAAAGCTAAGCAATCTGCTGTTTCTTCGTGATTGATTTGTCGGGTCCGCCAGCGACTTGCCCGTCTTGACTGAGCGCTTGCGGGAAGGGGCTGACAGCTGACGGACGAGCACCGGCAGTGGAGCCATCTAGCGGTAACGAGTGGTGTGGTACGAGGGGGTGGGAATGAACACGATCGTGCGTGTAAAAAAGGTCGCTAAGGGAGCTATTGAGCAAGAGAAAATAAAATAAAAAACGGAAAGAGACCGAGAAAGGGTGAGGGAAGGGAAGTTTGTGTCCCTAACAATTCCCTTTGACTGGCCAATTGATTGAAAGGCGAGCAGCGATTTTGAATTCAAACCACGGTTCTGGAACGTCCAATCTGCGACACCGTGTTTTGTTTCAGCGCCCGATAGTCACAAATTCCACGAGACCTGTTCCATACATTCCATTGCAGCGACGAATACAACCAGTGCTACTTATTTCTGAATACTTGTTTTGTTCTGTACAATATTCACGTAAAGAAAAAATAAATTACCTAAATAAATAAGTCTCATATACAAATTTTGAGTGCAAACAAAATGGTTGATAATAAACATTTTTCATGACCATAATATAATATTATTTTTATACCACAGTAATTGAAAATTAAATTACGCCAAAATGAACATCTTCAAGCTGTGTAAACAGTCACATGTTTTCTTTTTGTTACCTTTCTCAGGATTTAGTCTGTAAACCTATTCCTGATTTTTTTTAACTTCATGTTCATAACACCAATATTATTATTATTATTATTATTATTATTATTATTATTATTATTATTATTATTATTATTAGTTTAAAAACAGGAATTTACCATCACTCTGGAAGGAAGCATCCATTATTCCAGTTTTTAAGAATGGTAATAAAAACAGTGTTACTAATTATGGACCCATTTCTATTCTAAACAATTTTTCTAAAACTTTTGAAAAAATTATTCGCAAACACATTTCATTTTATGTCAAAAACAAGATCAATTCGGCCCAACATGGATTTACTAGAGGGAAATCTACTACTACTAATTTAGTTTCCTATCTCAATCTCATAATGCCTGTTGTTGAAAATCAAGGTCAAATTGACTCAGTTTATTTTGATTTTAGCAAAGCATTTGATGTTGTTCCTCACAAAATTTTATTAAATAAATTAAGTAATTTTGGTCTCTCCACTAACTACGTTAATTGGTTTGAAAATTATTTAATAGATAGACAGTCTTGTGTTCGACTAGGTAATTCTCTCTCGGTTCCATTTCAGAGTTTATGTGGAGTTCCTCAAGGGTCTACATTGGGACCTCTCTTATTTTTATTATTTATAAATGATATAAGTAAAAGAATAAGTTCTAGCTGCCTTTTATTTGCAGATGATCTCAAAATCTTTCGTAAAATTAATAGTTTGGTTGATTGTCAAATTCTTCAAAATGACATTAATTCAATTTCACAATGGTCTGTTGAAAATGGAATGAAAATTAATCAATCCAAAACTTTTGTTATTTCCTTCTCACGGAAAACTATTACCCAAAAATTTAATTATTCTCTTAGTAATGTCGCAATTACTAAGGAAGATTGTATTAGAGATCTTAGTGTCTTACTAGATTCTAAATTATATTTCCATGATCATGTACAATATATTTATACCCATTCATTAAGAATGCTTGGTCTAATTAGATCTATAACTTATTCTTTTTCTACTCCTATGTGTTCATTAATTTATACTATACATTGGTTAGATCCAAGCTTGAATATGAATCTGTTGTATGGAACTCCATTACTTCCACTGACTCGGCTAAATTGGAGAATATTCATAGAAAATTTATTTCCTTGTGTTCTTATAGATTTTTACCAAATTCCGATTATAACTATGAGACTAATTGCAAATATTTCAATTGCGGTAGTTTGTTTACCAGACGTCAGGATCGTGATTATTTTTTTGTAAAGTCATTAAGGGTGATATTGATTGTGAATCATTCATAAGCAATATCAGTCTTCGTATTCCTGCTAAGGGTTTCAGATTTCACAAAATGCTCTATAATAGGAATTCTAAATCTCTGTCTCCGGTCTGCAGATGTATTAAATATGCTAATTTGCATGGATTAAACTTGAATCCATTTAATGTGTAGCATATAGTTTTTGTTTTTTATGTCAGTCTTATTATTTATGCCATTCGTTAAGATATGTATTCATACTATTCTCGTCATTTGCATATATTTACAATACTACTTATATGATTCCTGTTTTCATTTATATGATCTCATTAGTTCAATTGTAATTCATTTTATTTAATTGCCATTATTTTAATTATCTCTGTACTAATTTCAATAATTATTTGTGCTATTTATTTTGCTGCATTTGGTCAATGATTAATGTTGGCTATTATATTGATTGTATTTCATCTCACTGCCATTTTCTATCATTCATTCTCATCATCATTTGTTGTTTTGTTTTGTATCTTGTGCTAAACTGTAATTGGCCTTGTGCTGTTGTTTTGCACATTAATATTCTAAATAAATAAATAAATAAATAAAATTATTGTTATTATTATTGGTCATAGCTGTTATCTAGCACATAAATAAATAAATAAATAAATAAATAAATAAATAAATAAATAAATAAATAAATAAATAAATAAATAAGTAAATAAATAATTTTGTCTAATGACTAGTACATATTTGCAATCATTGACTGAATAAATAAATAAATAAATAAATAAATAAATAAATAAATAAATAAATAAATTTGTCTAATGGCTAGTACATATTTCCAATCATTGACTGAATAAATAAATAAATAAATAAATAAATAAATAAATAAATAAATAAATAAATAAGTAAATAAATAAATAAATAAACAAGTAACTAAATAAAAAAATAAATAAATTTGTCTAATGGCTAGTACATATTTCCAATCATTGACTGAATAAATAAATAAATAAATAAATAAATAAATAAATAAATAAATAAATAAATAAATAAATAAATAAATAAATAAATAAATAAATAAATAAGTAAATAATTTTGTCTAATGACTAGTACACATTTGCAATCATTGACTGAATAAATAAATAAATAAATTTGTCCAATGGCTAGTACATATTTGCAATCATTGACTGAATAAGTAAATAAATAAATAAATAAATAAATAAATAAATAAATAAATAAATAAATAAATAAATAAATAAATAAATAAATAAATAAATAATTAATTATTATTTTTCAAAGCTATGAAAGCTCTTTTCTCTTGTACTGGCAATAAAATGCCTTTGTTCTTTGCATGTACGCTGCACTAACTTTTTTTTGTAGATAACACAGTCAATATATGGAGATCTCTAGTCCCTGTGAAGTAAGTGTTTCCGTCACTAGAAAAAGCGAGTAAAAATGACTGAATTAATGAAACTATGACAAAGTAATATGTCGTTGTTCCTGCAATAACTCCTATGTGACATATTTATCGATTTTCAGATTTTTGCTCTATTAAAATAACTTAAATAGTGATACAGCAAATAATGAAATCTTCTATATGTAATTATATTCCTTTCTTTCGAAAATGTGACAATTCATAGTTCCTATGTACCACTGCGATAGAATGAATAAATGTGTTTTTTCTTCCTACTGAAAAATTTTATATAGGGGTTACTGCAGGAACAACGACAAGTGCAGTGAACCCAATCTGAGCTTGACAGTAAGGATAATACACTGAAATAGGAAAACATTTATTTCAAACAATAAATTCATTTAAATATCTAGCTCATTTGTGCTTACTAGTGATAATAACATCTCTAAAAAAAATAGTAGGCTAATCAACTTATGTCTGGCGCCGGGATTTGAACCCGGGTTTTCAGCCATACGTGCTGATGCTTTATCCACTAAGCCACACCGGATACAACCCCGGCGTCGGACAGAATCGTCTCAGATTAAGCTCCAACTCTTGGGTTCCCTCTAGTGGCCGCCCTCTGCACTATGTCATAGATGTCTATGAACGTAGGACCGAAGTCCACACATGCACAGGGCGGCCACTAGAGGCAACCCAAGAGTTGGAGCTTAATCTGAGACGATTCTGTCCGACGCCGGGGTTGTATCCGGTGTGGCTTAGTGGATAAAGCATCAGCACGTAGAGCTGAAAACCCGGGTTCAAATCCCGGCGCCGGAGAGAATTTTTCTCCGTTCCATTATTCTTTCATCGTATGATGACGCAGAATAGCTGCATGGAAATATCATATGTACTTCGGTACATTAAAATAAAATAACTTATGTCTGCCAATAAAATCATAGGTATGGCCTGCTCCACTGAGAATTGGCGAGAAAGAAAAGCAGGACAATTTCTGATTTTCTACATTGCCTGGCAGGACGTGAGACACACTTCTATAAGCAGCCATGTCCCGCGAAATCCAGACGTCTGGTAACCCTAATATATTTGTTTCGTTGCTAGTGTTGGCACCTGTAGCAGGAGGGGAAAACCTCACCTTCCAACAAACTTAGAAAAGAGTGGGATAAAAAACAATGCAAGAAGCCATAAAACAAGTTCAAGAAAATACGTGAGAGACGATTAATCTGAATCCAGTATTACCACAGTCTAATATACACAGACACGAAGCTCAATACGTAGTAAATATGCATCCATAGATAGTTGCTAACCACTAGGATCGCTAATATCGCCTCATTACAGACAATGCGAAATAGTACCGGCACAGTCTATTGTTCCTAGCACCCTCACAACACAAGCTTCGTGACTGTATATATTAGACTGTGGTATTACGCCTTCTAATGAAGATGTTGAATGCTTGTTCTGTGCTTTTCTTAGTAAAGGCCATTTTGATTTTGCAATTATGTTAACTAAAATGTAACACCTGCAACAACTTCTACATAGGACAGACAGACAGACAGACAGACAGACGGATCATTTCAAACACGTTACAAAGAACACATCACAAAACACCTTCACATAGGCAGAATATATCACAAATGCTAACCACACCAACAGAGACATCAACACAGACATGGAAATACTACACATCCAACCAAAAAGCCAGAAACTAAACACACTACAACAATATGAAATATACAGACGCAAAAACACACCGAATGAAATTCTCAACACACAACTCAATTTCAGAACACACACACTCTTTGACTCTACATTACACCACACAAACACACCCTCACAGGAAACAAAACAAGAGGCGCCAAGACCAACAACGACCAGTTCTGAGGATGACCCATAATAGGTCGAAACTTGTGAACCAGGTAGAAAGAATTTAACACAAGAAAGTTATATAATACATATTCCGAAGTGATAGAGTGTTAAAAGTTGTGTAATCAAGATGTATAAATTTATTAATCTTATAACATAACTTTTTAATAGTATTTCATATTTATACCTTCATTTTTATGAAGTAAATATGTTAGATTTTGACGAAATTATTATTATTTTTTTAACATTTTATAACATCTAAGTCCGGTGTACCATTCACTGGGACATTCTGGAATAAACAGGACGAAACTTCACGTTCAGTATTCAAAACATATATGTTCCAAAACGGAAAAAAAAGAAAAAGAAAAAAACAAATGCTATATCTTGTTTGTAACACTTCCTCTATACAAAGCCGCATGTTTAAAATAATATGATTTCTTATCTTTTATTGTCTTTGTTATATTTCTGGACCTTCAGAATTGACATTAAATCGTGTTCATGTGTGTCACTAAAGATTGTTTAAAATTACTTACTTAGACATGATTATACAGAAATTCACTTGATATGTGCGTCAAAGGTTCCTTTGACTTCTCTACATGAGTCCGTACCTGAGGGAGATTCCTTAAAAATAGAAAGAGTATCATGCGGACCCTAACGTGCCTCCCACTCAAAATTGCAGGCTGTAAAGTTCTAATTAAACGTGACCGTAGTCTTACTTGCCCCAGAGGGAATTGTCTGGTGGGTGTAGCGGATACATATGCATGCTCGTCATGTTTCAAAGCAAAAGGCTTGCGATAACCTTTTTATGCGTACCTTAGCCACGTACTCTATTGAAGCCAAAGTGTTTAATTATATCTCCAAACAAAAGAACAGCACTATCAACATTATCCTATTCTGTTATTAGATACTAGCCGTACCCGTGCGCTCCGCTGCACCTGTTAGAAATAAATATAAAGTAATTACATAATTAAAATAGGACGTTTGATCCAGGGAACATTCGTGTTTGATAGAAGGATAAATCGTTTAATGCGTTACTTAATTAAAATCGTATTTAAATAATTAAAATGCGATCATTTTGGTCCAGAGAGCACTCAGAAGTTACGGTAATAACATTATAGCATTATGTCCATCTAGAGAAACTACACTTTCCAATGGTGAAATAATAATTAATTATACAAATCGGTTAATTTAGCTTTCGATATTACTTCATACAAACATAGAAACATTCTCTGTAGACTATGTTTCATAGCTTTCGATTGTTGTTGTTCAAGACCCCTTATAGACGTAGTCATTTGTTTTCATTTCATTACACCACCTTAAATGGCATTGCATTTTAATTTTAAAACTCATTTATCTCATTAAATATCAGTCCTATCAAAATTTTTCAAGGAATAAAACGTATCGCAAATTAGTTTTAAAGAAACTTTTGTTATATAACATATTTAACAAAAATCAATAATAAGCGAGATATTTCGATTTATTTAATTCAGGCCCCCTTATAACCCCCTTTTAAATAACGCATTTTGAATGCCATATAGCCTAAAATATAAGTTACAGCAAACTTAATTTATATTCCAATTTTCATATAAATCGGTTCAGCCATTATCGCGTGAAAAGATAACAAACATCCAGACAGACAAACAGACAGACAGACAGACAGACATACAAACAAAAATTTCAAAAAGCGATTTTCGGTTTCAGAGTGGTTAATTATATATGTTAGGACCAATTATTTTTGGAAAATCGAAAATTACCAGAAAAATTTCGGCTACAGATTTATTATTAGTATAGAATGAGCTCAAAATTGCAGGTACTACTTTTGGTTAGTTAAAGAAAGAAATTATGTTATTAATAAATATAATTTTATTGTAACTATAACACAAATTTGTTTATAGTAAAATTAAAGAGTTAAATTCAATAACGGTCTAAAGTTGTCAGATACCTAAGGGAAATTAATTTAATATTGACTAAAAAGTGAAAGAGGATTCATAAGATATCTGATATTGCGTGAAAGCTTGTGCTTTTGTTGGATATTATTGTAATAATTAGGTTTTAAGGAATTGGCTCTTATTTATAAGGACTATAAAATGATTCACAGTGAAGTAAATTTAAGGGGGTGTAGTGATGTCTGTGTGATTAAAAAAATCCAATACAAAAGTTTAGTTCAATATTTCTAGGCTTTTAGTGTTCAGAGTGAAATAAAACTTTCCATGGTTATACATTAAATCATTCTGAATTCAGTGCTATAAAAGGCAATTAATTATTTTCGTATCCAAGTGCAAAAGAAAGGCCCTAACCGATAACCTGTTTTTCTACTTTGCTAAATGTACCTCATTCTTGATATGCACGTTACTTACTAAAATATTCACTCATATGCTTTGTATTTTTTTAAGTGATCAAATGTATATTGTAAATTGTGAGACAAATTTTAGTTAAACATTTCACCCTTAGTGAAACAGAAAACATATTGAAATTTGATTTACAATTTTTGCCATTTTTTCAATGTATATATATTTTTTTTCCCTCATGTTATTTGTGTGATATTCTTAAACGCGTAGGTCAACTTTGTAGAACATAGGCTGCAGAAAACGCTGTAAACATTTCATATAATTTGAATAAGTAGTTTTGGAGAAAAATGCAGTTAAGTTTGAAGAATGTCATCTTACGAAAAACTGCATTAAAAAAAACGATATACTGTATGTATTACATTTAAATAAGTCATTTAAAGAACTTATCTGCATATATATTATACTAGTGGCTTGTGCAGCATATGTTGCAAACTAAGTTCATTAGACGTTCAAATAAACATTTTTCAGATTTATTTTCAATGAAGAATACCAGACATTCTGAAAGTTATTTGCTTCCAATAATAATGAAAGGTACTCTCTCTCGAGCCAATACTGAAGAGAACCACGCATATAAATGTCTACACCACACCGCCATTAAATATATGAAAAAGACCGAACCCCACTTGATTAATAACTATAAAAATATTTTATTTTTAATAATATTATTATCTTACGTAAGTTTTATAGCTTTCAGTAACATATACTATATAGCCGCCACTCAGTAAAATATATAAATCAAAATCTAATTTAAGTTATTCTCTACATCTACTTAGATAACCCCAAAACGTTTCACTTTCATATCATCAATATAGCATTAATGTGTATAATTAATGAAAATAGTCACATCATGGCATTAACTACAATAAATAATATTTAATTTCTAATGGTAACAATGTCATCAAACCATCTCAAGTTTTGTAGTTTTTAATATCCAATACACAGCTGTACCCAGAATATTACACACCACAGAATCGAACCTGTAAATTATTTTTAGTAAGTTAAGTTTCTAATAAGCAATTTAATTTTAGCTCTAAATATGTCAGCATTCTTGCAGATCATGACCTTCGTGTAATATTATTTACTGTAGTGTGTGTTTTGTTTTATTCTGAAATGCAATTAGCTAGTTTAGCTAGTTCTCAAAACTGACGACAGATGGATTTTGGAAAATAGGAAAATTATGTTGAAAAATTTATATTTCACTAAAAACTGCTATTTTTCTGAAAAACTTTGAGTTCCAAGCTTCAAAATGAGGGGTCATTTATTAAAATCCGTTCAGTCGTTTTCCCATAATTTCCATTACCAATTTAATTTATATATACAGATTGTTTTAAAGAGCAAATTTTGTGCTTTTTTTTTTAACAGAATAAAAATCAGATTTTTGACCCCAAATCACTTCTCCGTTTCCTTAATGCTATTTGTTTGTTGCTGATTATTAAAGATTATTTTTCCATTACTTCTTCACTGAGAGATGAAATTTCTTATTCTTGCTCCGAACGTGACCACATCTTGTCGTTAATAAAGATATTGGGTATATGTCTTCTTTAATTCAGCACTCGGACGACTTGAATTGCTTGTTATACCTCTGGATATTATTGTGATCGATGGTGTTTGACGACAATGAAAGAAAAGTACACATTCAGAATTGCCACGTTAGATTCTGCAATGTGTGGTCTTGTTCAACCATTCTGTGGTCTTCGCGGAATCTTGAGGTACACTGCAAAAGTCAGACACGAGTTCTAGTTCTTCAAGATTATAAGAGAGATATGAATTTTATTAAATTTATGCTCAGAATAAGTAGTGATACTGATACCTTCATGTTACAATAGTAGATGTGTAGAAAATGATGTGAAATAATCCTGCAGATTGAAAGGGAGGATATGGTACACTTAAATGAATAGAAAATCTATAGGCCTATTATGTTTTGTGATGAAATGCACGGTTAATTATAAAGTTAAGTTGGAAGTTCCAGCATTCTGGCAAAATTGCCGCTAACATTTTGCTCTTTCTTCTCGTAATACTGATGTAAGAGATCGGTCTCCCCAAGTGAACTACCTCCTACCTCCCTGTCTCTGACTACAACGTTGCAATCTGTTCGCATCGTTCATTAGCTTGAAATTAGTGGGTTTTAAATTAAATTTACACGAAAACCGTCCACGCTGTTGAAATACGATGAAGGGATAAGTTTATTGATAGATATAGTTTAACAAGAAATTACGAATTTTCCGTGACAATATCTGTTAAATCGTGTGCAAGATAGAGAGGAAAAATGAACATTGTTGAAAAGGAGAACGGTGCACTAATTCACGATGTTTTGTAATCTATACTAATAATATATCTGTAGCCGAAATTTTTCTGGTAATTTTCGCTTTTCCAAAAATAATTGGTCCTAACATGTATAATTAACCATTCTGAAACCGAAAATTTTTTTTTTTTATTTTTGTTTGTATATCTGTCTGTCTGTCTGGATGTTTGTTACCTTTTCACGCGATAATGGCTGAACCGATTTATATAAAAATTGGAATATAAATTAAGTTTGTTGTAACTTAGATTTTAGGCTATATGACATTCAAAATACTTTATTTAAAAGGGGGTTATAAGGGGGCTTGAATTAAATAAATCGAAATATCTCCCTTATTATTAATTTTCATGAAAAATGTTACATAACAAAAGTTTCTTTACAAATAATTTCCTATAAGTTATATTCTATACAAAAGTTTGATAGGACTGATATTTAATGAGATAAATGAGTTTTAAAATTACAATAAAAACGCCATCTAAGGCGTTGTATTGAAATAAAAATAAATGACTTCGTCTATAAGTGGCCTTGGACAGCAACAATCGAAAGCTATTAAACATAGCCTAGAGAATGTTTCTGTGTTTGTATGAAGTAATATCGGAAGCTAATTAATTGTTTAATTATTATTTCACTATTGGAAAGTGTAGTTTCTCTAGATGGACATAATTCTATAATGTTATTACGGTAACTTCTGAGTGAAATTTAAGGATACACAAGACTTTTAAAATAACAATACAATACATTTTCATCGCTGCCTCAGATTATAGCGTTGTTCCTGCAGTAACTCCTATGTGCAAAATATAAAATTTTTAGTAGGAAGAAAAAACACATTTATTCATTCCATGGCAATGGTACATAGGAGATCGTGAATTCTTACATTTTCGAAAGAAAGAAATATAATTACATATCACTATATATGCTGTGTCACTATTTAAATTATTTGAAGGGTTCAGAACCATGGTGGGCCAAGTGCAATTTAGTGAAGACGTAGAAAACACGGGTTAAAATTAAGTTATTACCATAATTCAATGGAAACATATAGCAAGTAATATAAAGTATACACATTAAATCTAAATGATATGTCAATCTTCATTAAACTATGTTTGCATGTTATAACAAATAAGAAACATGTTAAAGGAAGTGTCATTGCACCAAATGAGTGCTCTCTGGACCAAAATGACCGCATTTTAGTTATTTAAATACAATTTAAATTAAGTAACATATTAAACGATTTATCCTTCTATCAAAAACGAATGTTCCCTGGATCAAACGTCCTATTTTAATTATGTAATCCCTTATATATATTTCTAGCAGGTGCAGCGGAGCGCACGGGTACGTCTAGTTTAATAATAAACCCCAAAATCCACCTAACGCTATAATGATTCCATTTATTCTCTGTCTAAAGTTTTATAATTTTTATATTGCTTTTAAAGTTTGAACTGACTTTTGAAAAATATGTTACATTGCTTCATATTTCCTTGATAGTAATATTTATAGTGCAGGAGGAGCATTTCTTATTTGAAAACTAAATTTATTGAAGTTCTAAATCAATATAGCTTTTATTGTCTTCATTATTTCATAGAGACTTTTCCTTCTAAACTATTTGTGAAAAATAAAATTATTTTGAGTATCAAATGTTTCTTTCAATATGAAAAAGATAACGTTAATATAATATACATAATACAACATTAATATGAACATTGGCAATGCACGTTTTATAACAATATTCGGAAAATTGTCCTAGTGAATGTGTACATCAATTTCAAAGAAATTATTTATGAATGCGTAAAATACCGAATTATTATGGAATGACAAGGGAATGTTAAAACATATATTTAAACTCTTTTGCATTATAAAAATCAGTTTTGTAGTGATGGTTGTAATCCATTTTAATGATTCCACTCCTATCTGGTTATATTGAATGTGAAATACGGCGCAAAATTGGATAATGAAACACATTGTACCATTAATGACTGTCGCATTTGCATTGATATATACGTGTTAGAATATTTAAATGTGAGGGGAAATCCTAGGGTTTCAAAATATAATTTTGCATACTCCAATTCCGCCAGGACTTTGTCGTCTCCCTACAGTTCAATAGAATTGGTACAAATATGAACTAATATGCTTAAATATGCTACGGTTTCGATATGATGTTTTCATTATTAAAGCAGTTTTCAAGCCCTCTGAACCTGAAATTTAATCTTACAGTACAATGAATTAGATGATATATTAATTTTCAATGGACATTTTTAATCATTTTACTTCCGTACACAGTTTTATGTAGTCTCATTTGTTTTATTTTTTTCATCCTATCTTATTCCACCCTATATCATTCTATAATGTTCTAAATTATACTGTCGTCGGCCTGGGTAGCGTAGTCGGTATAGCGCTAGCCTTCTATGCTTGAGGTTGCGGAGGAAAATAGCGTTGAAAGCTTATTTTTGAAAATGCATCTCACAGAGAAAAATCCATTTCTAAAATAACAGTGATTTCGAAACAAAGTCAACCAATCAAGTAACTAAACAACCAAAGAAGTAAACAACCTATCAGTGAAAAAAATATCTAATTCATTAACAAACCAACTTAACGTCCAAATACCTAACGAATTAATTAACCTACTAAGTTATAAAATAATAAAGTTACTTAGGTAATTAATTGATTACTCAATTAACAAAGAAACTAATCAAGAAAAGTTACTATCCAACAAACTAACGGAACCATGGACTCCTATCAAAAATGAACGGAAATTTTGAACTGTAATGCATTACATAATGTCTGACAAGCGACGCAGTCATTGCCGGCAGACGATGGAAGAAGTATAATAGTGATCTTTGGTCGAAACATAACTCCAAAGAACCTGATGAAGAATAGGTGGAGCGGAGAAAAATTCTCTCCTGCACCGGGATCACATCACAGATGTGTGACAGTGGCACAATGCCCAACACATTAATGTGCAGAGGTGCACTCATTACGAGTGACTAAGTGGTTGGGATCCGAAGGAATGAGCGCCGTCTTTAATCACTAAGTGAATTATATATATATATATATATATATATATATATATATATATATATATATATGATATGAGTGTTGGTCCACACCTGTGGAGTAACGGTCAGCGCGTCTGGCTGCGAAACCAGGTGGCCCGGGTTCGAATCCCGGTTGGGGCAAGTTATCTGGTTGAGGTTTTTTCCGAGGTTTTCCCTCAACCCAATACGAGCAAATGCTGGGTAACTTTCGGTGCTGGACCCCGGACTCATTTCACCGGCATTATCACCTTCATATCATTCAGACGCTAAATAACCTAGATGTTGATACAGCGTCGTAAAATAACCCAATAAAATAAAGATATGAGTGTTGGCCACTAAATGGAAACTAAAAGTTGGAGCTTAAACCGAGAAGATTCAATCCGGCATCGGAATTGGAATCCGGTGTGGCCTAGTGGATAGAGCAGGGATGTCAATTGATGCCCACAGGAGCAAGCGCGCGCTTTAGAGCACAGGAGAGCCTGAGTGATTTACAGCGGAAAGGAAAGAGACATACAAAAGAGGTGGTATGTGCCGCTTGGTCGAGCTACATTCAGGGATGGCCAACACTGATTCAATAGATAAAGGGAAGAGAACTTATTAAAACTGTATCCTTGTTAACTTTTAGATTTTTCTGAGAAGTATAAGTGCATTACAAGAATGTAAGTTCTAATTTTAATGCTCATTTTTCACAAGTATGTTTTTTTTATTCAAAAGAAATATTTTCTCAACTTTTCGAGAGAAAAGTGAAATTTTCAGGTATAGGCCTATTTATTTAGTAGCCTTACAGAATGTTTTCGTAAATCTAATATGCCGTATATACGTATTACTGAAGATAGTGTATTGAAAATTTTGGTACGCAAAAACTGTGCTTCGTAATAAGTTTTCGTGAGGTACTTCCGTTTCTTAAACCGGAATTCCACAATTGCTCAATTAATTATCACCATACACGGTGCTATGGTACATCGAGGGCAACGCATTACTTTCTTACTGGCTTTTAAAGAACCCGGAGGTTCATTGCCGCCCTCACATAAGCCCACCTTTGGCCCCTGTCCTGAGCAAGATTAATCCAGTCTCTATCATCATATCCCACCTCCCTCAAATCCATTTTAATATTATCTTCCCATCTACGTCTCGGCCTCCCTAAAGATCTTTTTCCCTCCGGCCTCCCAACTAACACTCTATATGCATTTCTGGATTCGCCCATACGTGCTACATGCCATGCCCATCTCAAACGTCTGGATTTAATGTTCCTAATTATAACAGGTGAAGAATATAATCCGTGCAGTTCTGTGTTGTGTAACTTTCTGCATTCTCCTGTAACTTCAGCCCTCTTGTCCCCAAATATTTTCCTAAGCACCTTATTCTCAAACACCCTTAACCTATGTTCCTCTCTCAAATTGAGAGTCCAAGTTTCACAACCATAAAGAACAACCGGTAATATAACTGTTTTATAAATTCTAACTTTAAGATTTTTTCACAGCAGATTGGATGATAAAAGCTTCTCAACCGAATAATAACACGCATTTCCCATATTTATTCTGTGTTTAATTTCCTCCCGAGTATCATTTATATTTGTTACTGTTGCTCCAAGATATTTGAACTTCTCCACCTCTTCAAAAGATAAATTTCCAATTTTTATATTTCCATTTCGTACAATATTCCCGTCACGAGACATAATCATACACTTTGTCTTTTCGGGATTTACTCCCGAACCTATCTCTTTACTTGCTTCCAGTAAAATTCCCGTGTTTTCCCTAATCGTTTGTGGATTTTCTCCTAACATATTCACGTCATCCGCACAGACAAGCAGCTGATGTAACCCGTTCAATTCCAAACCCTCTCTGTTATCCTGGACTTTCCTAATGGCATACTCTAGAGCAAAGTTAAAAAGTAAAGGTGATAGTGCATCTCCTTGCTTTAGCCCGCAGTGAATTGGAAACGCAGAGGGCAACGCCTGCGGTGTCAAAAATAACTACAATTCAGTCGCGTCACTCACAGATGTAGACGCTTGTGTGAGTGATGCAAAAATCAAGTATCCGCCAGTAGATAAAAAAATATCAATATACATTTCTTGTTTAATTCTTATTCTATTATTTTACCGTTAATGCCTGATTCCGCATTCTACGCTGTAAGAGAGAGATCGCTGTTTACAGTGTACGTCTATATGTAATCACATTGGAACACGAACAAGCCAGAGGTGGGAGAGAAAAACTTTTTCACCCAAAATCTGCTCGGAATCGCTTTGCAGGGTCAGCTTATTTCTTTCATGAGATCCAATTCAATGTTTTCTTCTTCGTTTCCTATTTTCGTCTTATAGTCCTGCTGTCTCTGTCCAGCCTCTTTTTTTATTTTCTTCTCTCTTTCGCTCATTTTCTCCCACCTCATTCTTGTGCCGAGTACCAGTGGACATGAGGAATGACAAAGAGAATAATATGGTAGAGAAAAGAGTCTGCTTCCACGACAATTTCTCGTTACAGAAATATTCCAGGAGACTCTGACAAACGGTTCTCATACCATCGCCAATGGCTGTACCACGGCCTTACACTTAAATCATATGTCTTTTATTTTGTATCCAAAAAGAATATCCTTACAAAAGGAACTTAAGTTAACTACAGAGTGACTAGAAATTTCGTACAATCTATTAATTTGAGCATTGTTATATTAAGGAGAAGAGGAGACTTATTTGAAGACTTTTTCTATTTACATTTTTTATTAACATCTTATCCATTTTTTTAACTTTAAATGTGACAGAATTATAAGACATTGCTTAAGGTATACATCGACTCTAAAAATGTCATATTTCTTAAAAATTTTAGTAAATAATGGTTTTGCCTCATGTGGAAGATCATTTATTCTAGTTTTCAAAAATATGGTTAGTGAGGTCTAAAAAGTGCGCTTATGTAATGTAATGAATGCATGTAATGTTACTATGGTAACGGGGCATGCAGCTGAATTCTCAATTAAAAACAAAAGACATGAGTTGAGGTGTAAAGAAAATCTGAATGTATACTATTTATATTTGTGCGAGATCGTGCGTATTTGCTTGCTTTCCTCACAAAACCAATACGCGGTAAGTGTGAAATACCACATTCAGTATTCCCAACGTAACACACATAACAATTTCCCTCTTCTTACCGCTTAAGCGCCATATTCATTTTACTGCTTTAGGCCTTTAACATATTATTTTTAGAGACGTTTAACATAGTAATAATTATAAATTGTAAACTTACCACTGCAATTTCACCTAAATTGCACTGCTAATTATTGTTTTTAAATATTTGCAAAAATTAAGTACACTCTACAACACCACCAAAGTTACTGCATTTGTAATGCAAGTAACATTAAGGAAGCCGTGAAAAAATCAACAAGATTCCAGATGCCGATGTTATTACTGCAATGTGTTATATAAATAATATTGTTAAAATATTAAAATGAAAAATAAATCATTACATAACCTTACCGTTTGTTTTAAGTTCGCATTTATAGACTGGGGGAGGGAAGACAGACGTATATCACGGCCTGCTGTAATATAGTAAACACAGAAAACATTTTATAGCAACAATGTTGAAGATAGATATTTTAGTTTTTAAAAGTTGCCGTCATTGAACAGAAACCAAGATGGAGATTTCATTGCAACTAATTAGAAATTCGTCTTTCAGGTATGTAATAAACGATCTTCGCACAAAATAATGTACGATACACGAGCGGTATGTTTGTTTTCATGTTCTCGGAAATTAAAAAAGCTCAACTACGTTTCGCTTTTTCAATCTTTTCCTCGAACATGAAAACATCAACATACCGCTCTTGTAACGCATATTACTATTAACATTGGAACCACCTAAATCTGGTCATTTTACCTCCTAAATGAATTTTCCCAAAGTCAAGATAAGTAGTTTTCTCACACCCGAAAACGGTTTATTTACCTCAAATCATCAAAATCATTAGACCCATTTTAAAATAAAATTTACAAGAAGATATATAAAACGTTTCCCGTGTAGGTTTTCATTCATCTAGGTGTGAGTTTTCCCGTGTTTCCCGGATGTTATCTGAAAATGGCAAGCTAGGAAGTGTTTAATTGAGGTAAGAAAGATCACAATTCATGGAGCCCATAAGAAGGACAGCCTTAGTATTTTGTCTTGTATAGGCTAATTATTTTATTTTCTTTCTAAGTTTGTACTTAATTATGAAATAAATTGATTGGAACAACAAAAGATGCTGAATTTTCAGTAGGCCTAATATATCATATCACAATGTTCTAAAACGTAGAAATAGGCCTACGTTATTTCATTCCTCTCTCCATTTAAAAGTTCACCGATCAATAACTTCGCAACCGTTACATTTCGGACATAGATATACGGGTTAAATAGATGCAGAGTAGTTCAGACTACATTATCGTGATGCATTTTCATTCATTCATTCATTCATTCATTCATTCATTCATTCATTCATTCACTTATTTATTTACTTACTTATTTATTTATTTATTTACTTATTTATTTACTTATTTTTTACTTATTTATTTAATTATTGATTTATTTACTCATTTACTTTATTGTTTATTTATTTATTTATTTATTCATTTATTGTTTGTTTGTTTGTTTGTTTATTTATGTCTCTAACAGAGCAGATAAGAGTACAGTACATCAGTTATTCATAGGCTTTCAAAAAGGCATATGACTAGATTAAGAGGGAAGTATTATATGATATTCTTATTGAATTTGGTATTCCCAAGAAACTAGTTCGATTAATTAAAATGTATCTCAGTGAAACATACAGCAGAGTCCGTATAGGTCAGTTTCTATCTGATGCTTTTCCAATTCACTGCGGGCTAAAGCAGGGAGATGCACTATCACCTTTACTTTTTAACTTCGCTTTAGAATATGCCATTAGGTAAGTTCAGGATAACAGGCAGGGTTTGGAATTGAACGGGTTACATCAGCTTCTTGTCTATACGGATGACGTGAATATGTTAGGAGAAAATACACAAACGATTAGGGAAAACAAGGAAATTTTACTCGAAGCAAGTAAAGCGATCGATTTGGAAGTAAATCCCGAAAAGACAAAGTATATGATTATGTCTCGTAACCAGAATATTGTACGAAATGGAAATATAAAAATTGGAGATTTATCCTTCGAAGAGGTGGAAAAATCCAAATATCTTGGAGCAACAGTAACATATATAAATGACACTCGGGAGGAAATTAAACGCAGAATAAATATGGGAAATGCGTGTTATTATTCGGTTGAGAAGCTTTTATCATCCAGTCTGCTGTCAAAAAATCTGATAGTTAGAATTTATAAAACAGTTATATTACCGGTTCTTCTGTATGGTTGTGAAACTTGGACTCTCACTCTGAGAGAGGAACATAGGTTAAGGGTATATATTTTGATGTATATTATATGATATTTCCATGCAGATATTCTGCGTCATCATATGATGAAAGAGTGATGGAACGGAGAAAAATTCTCTCCGGCGCCGGGACTTGAACCCGGGTTTTCAGCTCTACGTGCTGATGCTTTATCCACTAAGCCACGCCGGATACAACCCCGACGCCGGTTAGAATCGTCTCAGATTAAGCTCCATCTCTTGGGTTCCCTCTAGTGGCCGCCCTCTCCACTACGTCATAGATGTCTATGAACGGAGGACCGAAGTCCATACATGTGTTGAGGTGCACTCGAATGAGTGACTGGTTGGCCGGGATCTGACGGTATGGGCGCCGTCTTAAATCACAAAGTGATTTATTACGCATATCATATATATTTTGATGTACCGAAGTACATATGATATTTCCATGCAGATATTCTGCGTCATCATATGATGAAAGAGTGATGGTACGGAGAAAAATTCCGGCGTGGCTTAGTGGATAAAGCATCAGCACGTAGAGCTGAAAACCCGGGTTCAAGTCCCGGCGCCGGAGAGAATTTTTCTCCGTTCCATCACTCTTTCATCATAGGTTAAGGGTCTTTGAGAATAAGGTGCTTAGGAAAATATTTGGGGCTAAGCGGGATGAAGTTACAGGAGAATGGAGAAAGTTACACAACGCAGAACTGCACGCATTGTATTCTTCACCTGACATAATTAGGAACATTAAATCCAGACGTTCGAGATGGGCAGGGCATGTAGCACGTATGGGCGAATCCAGAAATGCATATAGAGTGTTAGTTGGGAGACCGGAGGGAAAAAGACCTTTAGGGAGGCCGAGACGTGGATGGGAAGATAATATTAAAATGGATTTGAGGGAGGTGGGATATGATGATAGAGACTGGATTAATCTTGCACAGGATAGGGACCGATGGCGAGCTTATGTGAGGGCGGCAATGAACCTTCGGGTTCCTTAAAAGCCATTTGTAAGTAAGTAAGTAACAGAGCAGAGCCCCAATTAAAATAGACAGTACAAATATTTGCTTAAAACATAAAATTGAAGATAACATGAAAAAAGAGATAAAACAGATACAAATGCAAGATACGAGTATAAAAACAAATGAAAAATGAAAAATGAAAAAAAAAAGAGCAGACAAATAGATACTACGTACATAAAGAAGACAGATATAGGTATAAATGAAAAATACAAACTAAAAATAATTAAAAAAATTGAGAAGCATATATATCATGACCAAAAGATGTAAAATGTAGCTATAAATGGCAAATTACAAAGTAATAAATAGCAATATTTTTTAAAATCAACTACCTTCAGTATATTAATAAGAAAATGTTTATATTTCATGTAAGAAATGCTTAAATGTTTTACATATTTCATTGAAATTTGAACACATTTTTAACACTGGTGAATTTTTATGTGTTTTTATAGTATAACAATTGACAATTTCTTAAAAGTGATGTTCTAGAATTAATCTGCTTTTGTGATAATATTTCGCTATTATCCAGTAGACCGTTGAATATTTTAGGCCTATATAATAATCTTGCGCAGCAACTAATCTACGACTTCCAAGAGAATCTACGACATTCCTCCTGAGACACCCTGTATAGTATAATGAAAATAAAGCAATTATTGGATCTTAATTTTTTATGGAGGAACAGCCCGAAAGTTCGGACCACAGACTGAGGTTTATTGTGTTTGCCACTCCCACTATGTGAATGATATATGCCGCTGAATGTCCGCGCTCTTGTACGAATACCGAAATTTTGTAGCACCGTGTGAAGCAGAGTCTTGCATTGGAGTTAAATCGCTCACTTGAACTCGGTCGAGTGTCGCACCCTCGATTGAGATACGATCGGTCGTGATACGCTCGTAATAAATAGAAGCACAGTACAAGGTCATCTCACCGACATGTCTTATCTTGTATGGAAGGCGACAGATAAGATACACATATGTTTCGCTCACACGGTAAAAATAAGGCTTTATTTTCTGCGTTTATGACAAACGTTTAATGGAACAGTCATTGAAAAGTACCAAAACAGGAACATGAAGTTATAAATAAAATAGTATGAAAAACTTCGATATACAGTTATTATTGCTAATTAATAATTATTCAATATTTGATTTACCACATATATAATATGATAGGTCCATACATAGTGTTCCGCCTATATACTGCGACAATGTAGAAACGTTTTACAAAATATTATTGATATAGCAGTAGATTAATAACAATATTAGTACTGAGATAACGTCACAGAAAATATATAATAAAACGAATATTCATGCTACACAACTGTTACAGACGCAAAGATTGATACACTAATTATTATTATTATTATTATTATTATTATTATTATTATTATTATTAATAGAAAATTTGATACAGTTCTTGCATTATCGTGATTGTGTTCTCCGTTTATAATAATTACATTTACATCCAATAACATCTATCCGATGTGGCAAAAACAAAATCACTCCTGTGTGAAAAAAAAAAAAACCGTTTACCTACAACATTTATGGTTTTCTTTTCTCAATCGTACTATCAGGGACTGGAATGCTTTACCTGCAGACTTACTAAAGGCTTTACCAACAACCAAAAACGTATTTAAAAATAGGCTTAAGGACTTTACTAATAGACGATAATTATACATATTATGTAAAGGATGTAAATTATATTTTGTTACTGAAGTGTTGTATCAGTGAAGAATTATGTTGTGTCAGTGAAGTGTGTTGTGCAAGTGAAACGTGTTCCTGTCAGGGAAGCTTTATAGTTTATAGTGGCAGTGCAAAGTATTTGAACAGTGAAATGTTTTTGAAGTGTTAGTGAAATCAGGATAGAATCAGTGAAATGTGTCGTGGTTCCAGTGCAGTGAGTGAGTTGACAGCGAAATGAGTGTAATGTGGAAAGGTACTTGTGCAGATATGAACATATCATACTCGTGGGTTTTAGTTCGAACTTAGATTTAAAATACAAATTAGATTTATTTTAAATGTTATTTTAAGTGATCGTGCTTCATTTAATTTAGAATATTCCCTATTATTATTATTATTATTATTATTATTATTATTATTATTATTATTATTATTATTATTATTATTAGTATTAATTATTTGTATTAATTATTGGTATTATTATTAACTGTACTTTTAATTAATAAGTTTATTATTGTCATTATTGAGTGTAATTAGTTACCACTGCCATCGGGTATATACCCATTGTAGTGTGAATAAATACATACATATTAAATTTTAAAACAAGTTCTGTAGTTGTATTATGGAGAGGTTAGTTAAACACTGCAAAGCTTTGAAACGATAAACATCTATGATGTTACTACACAGTTCATCACTGTAACAAGAACGAATATCTAACGCTCGGCTTATACCGTTCGAGGATTTATCGCTGGTGACAATTTTACCCATCATGCATGTGCGCTACCTATCGGATTATGCTATGAACTACTTGGCGCTCGAGCGAAAACGTCCGATGCAGACCTCTGGTGTGAACGTAACCCGGACTGTGGTAATGGTGACAATAACATTTGAATAAATTATAGCGAAATGAGTCCAAAGGTCAACACAAACAATTACCAAGCAATTCGGTTGAAATAGCTGAAGGAAAACGCCGTAAAAAATCAGCTGCAACCAAGACTTAAACCCGCTGCCTCTTGTTTCACAGCAGATACTAATCGTTATTCCACAGCGATGGACTTTGGGTCAATAATTCTGAGAACTCTGGTTTTAATGTATTATATTTTAAGCACACTGTACCCAACAAGTAACAACGCACTTACCTAAAACAATGTCGGCCTTAGACCTTTGTATCGAACGGTTGCGGTCTTTACCATACATCTTCCATCCAGCAGTAGTATTACAGCCTGGCACTTGTGAAACTTTAGCTCTTGAACCAGACAAGAGGAGCCCGCTTTTAGTCAATACACACTCGAAGAGTACAAACATTGTATGCCCCCCCTCGCTCCTTCCTGGTGAAACAGTTTCAAGCCCTACTAAAGTTTCTAGTTTCCTCTTCCATTCTTTTAACAAGGCAGTCTGAATATATGGGCTTTAACAGCTTGCCATTGTACCAAGTTTTGAAATAGATAAAAACAAATGTAACTGTTAAAGTCTTCTGTACTTAGGCCTAAATGTTTAGTTTGTTAAAGCCTTACAATTTTCGAGACATTTCATATAAAATCACTACTTTAAAGTAAATTTACTTATTTACTTACTTACTTACTTACTTACTTACTTACTTACTGGCTTTCAACCTCTTTACTCCCACTGTTCCCAAATGGGAACATGCATTATTTACGGCGTAAATGATTTGAGAGGACCAATAATCATCGTATTTTGTTTCTTATGTGTCAATAAGTAGGAATATATAAGAAACACCAACATTTTTAATAAACAATAATTTGCGCATAAATAATTTGGGCAATTCTGAAATATTTATATTCCAATCATTGAAAGTGTCTTGGGATCAAATGGGTTAAGGAACCCGGAGGTTCATTGCCGCCCTAACATAAGCCCGCCATTGGTCCCTATACTGAGCAAGATTAATCCATTGTCTATCATCATATCCCACCTCCCTCAAATCCATTTTAATATTATCTTCCCATCTACGTCTCGGCTTTCCTAAAGGTCTTTTCCCCTCCGGCCTTCCAACTAACACTCTATATGCATTTCTGGATTCGCCCATACCTGCTACATGCCCTGCCCATCTCAAACGTCTGGCTTTAATGTTTCTAATTATGTCAGGTGAAGAATACAATGCGTGCAGTTCTGTGTTGTGTAACTTTCTCCATTCTCCTGTAACTTCATCCCTCTTAGCCCCAAATATTTTCCTAAGCACCTTATTCTCAAAACCCCTAACCTATGTTCCTCTCTCAAAGTGAGAGTCCAAGTTTCACAACCATAAAGAACAACCGGTAATTTAACTATTTTATAAATTCTAACTTTCAGATTTTTTGGCAACAGACTGGATGATACAAGCTTCTCAACCGAATAATAACAGGCATTTCCCATATTTATTCTGTGTTTAATTTCCTCCCGAGTATCATATATATTTGTTACTGTTGCTCCAAGATATTTGAACTTCTCCACCTCTTCAAAAGATAATAACGTTAATTACAGTAGCTTACTTATACATGATCCGGCAGTTGCTTCTGAAACATTTCATCATGCTGTTCTAAAGTGAATATATTCATTCATAGTGTTCTGCCTAAGGACAGGTCTTTCATTGAAAACCCAGCATTCTCGAATCTTTCCTATTTTCTGCTTTCCTCTTAATCTCCGCATATGATCCACATCTTAATGTCATTATTATTTAATATCTTCTTCTGCCCCGGACTCTTCTCTCGTTCATCATTCCTTCCAGTGCATCCTTCAGTGGACAGTTTCTTCTCAGCCAGTGACCCAGCCAATTCCTTTTCCTCTTCCTGATCAGTTTCAGCATAATTCTTTCTTCACTCACTCTTTCCAACACAGCTTCGTTTCTTACTCTATCTGTCCATTTCACACGCTCCATTCTTCTCCATTTCCACATTTCAACTGCTTTCAGTAGCTTCTCTTCATTTCGTCGTAATGTCAAAGCCACACCCCACACAAAGCACTTCACTGATATCTTCTTCAGTTCTTTGTCCAGAAGATGCTTCTTTTTCTATTAAAAGCTTCCTTTGCCATTACTAACCTCCTTTTGACTTCTTGGCAGCAACTCACGTTACTGCATATAGTACACTGCTAGTACTGGAATCTATCGACTTGTCCCACTGCCTCAATTAGAATTCGCAAATTTACCTTTTTTACTTTTCTTCATATGACCATGGTCTTTGTCTTGTTTGGATTTATCTTCATCCCATTCTGCTCACAGCTGTCAATTAGCTCCAGTAACATATCCCTTAATATAATCTCCTCTTATGCTAACGTCATATCATCAGCAAATCTGATCCACTTTATTCTTCTTCCTCCTACTATCATTCCTCTCATGAAGTGAATATAAGTTTTAGGAATATAAAAAGCAAAAGGTATGGCTTGAACAATGCAATTTATCGGCATGTCATTTTTTTTTTTTTTGCTGACACATTTCAGGTGATTCCCTCAATATCTTATGGTTATAATTGCAAGCATTTATTTAAAAAATGGCTGTGATACAGCTGGGACTTCTATAACATTGATTTTCTAACTAATGCTTTATGTTTTAATAACTTTCGGAATTATAGACACCGCATGGATGGATGGATGAGTGAATGAACGGTTGAATAAATGAATGAATAGTGAAATATAAGGAGAAACATTTAAAAGACAGTACGCGAAAACGCGTAATTGCAAGGGAAATCGGGCTGTAAGAAAGTATCTGTGTGAGCTCCAAGACTGTTGGCTACTTATCTCACTTTAATTTCTGCCATTCCGTATGAAGGAACATAGAGAGTTTAAAGGGGAAAAACCGAAAATTCACGTAAGCTAATAGCTACCACATGAGAGAGATATTAAGAAAGATATAACAGCAACAGATGAGCATCGCGAGTGGAGACAGAGGGCGCCGCAGTCCTCGCAAGAAAAGGGATCTGAACGCTTGCGCTGTGCGAGTAACACTCCAGTAAACTCGTCCTGAAGTACAGAAGGCGAGAAGGGATAGCAATGCTCCGACTATGAGACGGCTATAGTATGGGAAATGCTTGAATTTATGTTTGGGGAAAGTTATAGATCCGTGGTCCATTTATTTTAGAGATAATCCCGACATTTTTCTTAGCGAATTATTATTATCATAGAAAACCACAAGCAGGATGAGTTGTCTCAATTTCGGAGACTGGACAATTAGTTGTGCGATGGTTCTAATAAAATATGGTCCAATAGACCCTGAGGACACAATGTGGAGAAGTGTGTTTATTCTTACCAAGATAGAAAAGAAATGCGTCTTCCTCGCTTAGAGAGTGGTTGGAGATGGGGCAAACACCATATCAATGCCAGAGACTGATCGTTACAAACAAATGACGTTAGAATAATGTGACGTAAATCATTGTCGTTGCTAATATTCCTAAACAAGTAATTCTGTGGCCGGGAGGAAAAAAGTCTTAAGTCAATTTTTTGTGGAAATGAGATTTTTATATATTCTGAAAGCGGAAACAATTCTCTACAATTTCGTAATACGGTTAAAGTCAAATAAGACTCCTGAATGGATTTATAGAGCATTACCAAATGTCCTAAGTACTTTTTGAATCGAGCACACAGAATAAAGTACTTAATATTTAATACTTCATTCTTTACAAACACCACATGTTTACTTTCCATGCTTTCCTATTAAAAAGGTCTAACTTGTATTTAGCTATTTTATCACATACTGATGCCCTTTAATTTTAAAACTTTAAGCACCAGGGTAAACAGTCCTATATTGTTTAAGACCTATTTTGCATTCCTAATAATTTACACTTCTTATTTATTTTGACATGAAAAATGTCTTATGTTTAAATAGTCCTTTCTTCTCAGTTTGGGTTCTAGTCTTAAAAGGGCTTAAGTGCGGAGGTTTTTGGAAATAATCAAGAAAATTTTTAATGAGCAACATTATCTATTTTAGAAGAAATATAACAAAATAATATCCAGGAAAAGTCTCTTAATTAAAAAAACTCTATAATTGACACCAATTTCAATCTTTCAACTGCTCTGCTGAAAAGTATAAAATTTTTACTTAAGATCTTTTTCCTCCCGGTCACAGAATTATAAATCTGTAAAAATTACTTAAATTGTGTCTGCATTTTTCTGTACATTATCAACTTAAGTATTAACCCTTCAGTACTCGCGTACTTTTTCGTAACATATTCAGTCGCGTGGGGGACAGCTCTGACCCAGTTATATTCTTGCTTCAGAGAATGAATTTGAACATTCTTTTGAATATGAATGGTTACAAAAATATGTTACTACGGAGTATAAACAGTTTATTTATAAATAAATATGAAAATAGATCTGAAACAGAATTACTTGATTTATAATTACTAGATAGTTATTTATTTGTAAATTTCAAGTACTTTCTACATTTACCTACAAAATTAACACTGGGAACACATTTATAATCCTTGCTTTGTTGTGAATATTTTTGTATCCCTATAATTATACCTGAATAGCTTGTGTTCTTTTAATACAATATTAAAATTGAAATAAACCGTCTATACTTATCTAGTTTTATATAAATGATTATAACATAAACGTTTTCGGTACTATTGTGCCATTTTCAAATGTTTGAAAATTTGCCTAATTACATATTCAAATAGATGCACTTGAACTGTGTGAATGAAACATATAATGTGTACCCTTGATGGTCTCATATCACTTGTAAAACAATCTATATGTAGATAATTAAACAATTAAAATACACACTTATTACTAACATTTAAAATCTATTTTGATTTTCTGCTGAAATTATTCATCGTTTGGTGGAACACTGGGGTTATCTTGATGTTATATTGTCAAATGCAGTTATTCAATTAATTAAAATGTTATTGACTTACACTGAGATGCGAAGTGTTAAAATATTAAAATTCTTTATGTTAATTCATTGTTATTACACCAAGGTTCCTTGTTTGTTCACTTTCACATTTTGGAGCACTTTACCATGATCGAATATGGTGCGTAATATAAGTTATATTGATACCTGGCTATTGTTTTCCTTTGGTTTGCCGTGGTTGGATTGTTACATATTCATGGTTGTCACCGTCCGATTATCAGTCAAGCCTTTACACTGCGAACATAAAATATTGTTGTTACGTATTTGAATATGCTGATGGTTAAATGCATTGATTGAGCTAGTGACTTACGTATAATGGCTGGACGTGTTGCGTGCTCGACGTTGGCCAGGCTGCGACTGAGAGTCGTTCGATGCTCACATTGGTTCTTATCTTAATGAACATCTGGCGGAACCGGAAGTAATGTGGGGATGGGGGGATGTGATGTAATAAGCTTGGATGATGTAGTCTGATTTTTCGAAACTAATTTAAATAAATTGAATAGTGGGTTCTTGGGATTAACTATTTGCTCGTTTAAAAGGTGGTTCCCTTTATTAAAACTCTTTGCGATGTAATATTGTTCTGCCGTGTCTATTACGGGGCTGTTAGTGACTTTAATAATGTTTAGTGCATCTTTTATATTACGTAATTCATGTCCTTCTTCAATAAGGTGATGAGCGTATTTCGACTTGTTTCTATTGTATTTAAAATCTGTAGCGTGTTCTTTGTACCTTATTTTGAAATTACGGCGAGTTTGACCAATATACAATTTGGTGTTCTTTTGTCTGATTTTTCCTTGGATTATCTTTCTGAAGTCTTTATTCCTGAATGCTTTCTGCAGACATATCTTTAAAATACCTACCTATTTACAAGCGTTTTACATAGATATCCCTCAAATGGTCGGCACATGTCCGTTTTGAATATTTCACACGCCGTTTCTAGTCGTTTTGTCTTGAGAAATATCAAATTTTATTGGTAACAACGGGTCCTGGATTCATTTCTTCTTTCTGGTGCTGGCGTAGCGGATTCTAGAATTCCCAATAATACTTGAGGACGCCTTATAATCGATGAATGAATTTAATAAACGTAGACCTAAAATCCTTCGAAGTACAATAGAACAATCTATCTCTAAAGATTCACAGTCATACTAATAAATCGTGTATAGTTTTTATACGAGACTTATGAGGAGTTGAGACATTAAAACTTTACTAATAAACCATGCATAAGCGATGGATGTATAAACAGGCTGTAACTATACAATGGGAATTGCTTTGCAGTAGTTATATATACACGAAACCCCTTGTTTAAGCGTTGTATTCAGAGAAAAAATGACCGCCCCTCTGACAGCTGTTCGTATCGACTGTCACTTTATGATGATGGTTGCCTTGTAACCACAGAAGAACAAACCAAAGAGAACACAATAATTAGAATAATATTGCTGTAGCTTGTACTCCTAGACCAAAATATAGTGTGGTAATCGATTAGAGCCAGTTGCACTATCGATACTTAACACGCCACACTAGAGCGCTCTACCGGATGCAATAGAGAACCTCAGATATTTTATTACCTTTAGTAATGAAGTAATGACGAAACTATGACGTAGCTGTGTAACAGTTATACTGTTATACACGACGTATGTAGTGATTATTAGTAAGGAATTTACACACGACGTACTATAAACGAGCTACAGAGTTTTTATTAGTAAGACCGATAGTATAAAAGTATTTACTTACTCATTTATCATTCATTTTTTAATTTATTTATTTTTACTCAATCCTACACACATAACGTTTTAACTGTTTGACATTCCAATATAAACACTTCACGTTACATTTGAAATAAACAATCAAACTGATTAGTATGAAATAGGCGTAGCAAGTACACAGACATGCGTACAAGGAAACTGAAAGAAGCAAGTCGAAAACTTTACAGAACAATACACACTCAGCTTTCAATTTACGACTCTGGGGCTTTATCAGTGACTGAAAGTGGAAAAGAGCTGCAGAGTTCGGAGATGAAATTTTTATGATCAGCAGAAGAAGCATCTCTTCCAGGCAACAGCGTGCTGAAACATTAGAAGCGAACTCAGAATGAAGGAGATAAACAAAAACAAACTCTTGTAATCTCTCCCTATAATTGCAATTACAGAAAAGGTTCATTTATCTCTTGCTGTTTCTCCCTCTGACTGTGCTGTTGAAGTCTTCGCAGAGCTAAAACCAGTCTTACAACTAAAGCCTAGATCGCTTTTCTTCTGTGTTGGTCTCCTGCAATTTGTAATTCCCAATTCTATATCATCATCCTTTGTAGCGTAGGTGGTAGGTAAGGGTCTGATCTCCTGATCCCAGAATGTGACCAAGCGTATGTTGAATCCCTCTTCGGCTGATTGCCAGGTTCTGTTTTTTTTTTTTTCAAAGTTTCCCCTGATTGAAGCAAATGCCAGATTAATTCTTGTCAAATTCTCACCAAATACCACCTCAATATCGCCATTTCCAGTGATACCAGTTAAGGTGAGAAGGTACTGCCTATCTCGACAATGTTAATTTCTTGAAGTTTGGATGCACGTTACTCAAAAACACTTACAGATATCTAAACAACATTTTCAGGGAATGTTTTTATATTCTTAATCTTTAATAATACCTACTACAAAAATCAAGAATGTTAAAAGGAGTATATATATATATATATATATATATATATGTGTATATATATACATATATACATAGGGGAGAGTCGGGTAGTATCGGACATCGGATAGTATCGGACAGTGTGTTTCTTTCATCTACCACCATATGGTAGTACCTGAATGACATTGTTACGTTCCTCTATGCGACATCACAGAAACGTAACCATGTCAATCAGATACTATCATCGTGTGGTAGATGAAAGAAACTCACTGTCCGATATTACCCGATGTCCGATACTACCAGACTCTCCCTATATATATATATTGTGACAGCGACGTGAGATTCGAACTCACGACCAGCGTCCCGCAAGAGAGAAGATCGCGCGGAACACTTTGGGACGGCGCGCGGCTGAGAGAACAGAGGGAGTGTATTACGTCAACGCGACGAGAGTGCGCGCGCATCTGGTGCTGGTAGAGAGGAGAGGGCTCTGGATTTCTCTGGAGTGCAATCTCTGGAGACGCGTCGAACTTTCGAGGCTACGTCGCTGTGATTATAAAAGAAGAAACGCCAGCGAACTCGAGCAGTTTTCAGTTGATTAGTCAGCCAGTCAGTGAGTAAGCCAGAGCAAGCAAGCCAGTCTTGTGTACCGGAGTTCGACTCGAGTGTGCGTCCGCAGCTGCGTCAGCATCCGAAGGCCTGAGTTCGAGTGCAGTGGACCGCAGTTGGAGGGACCTGAGTTCGAGTACAGTGAACTGTCTCTGAAGGTCTGTGGTTCGAGATACTGTGAACTCGAGTGACTGAGCTAGAAGAACTGTGAACTGAGAACTAACAGTTCTGATTTGTAAATAGTGCTTTGTAAATATTAGTTAAGATTACCAGTTCAATGTTGTTCGTAATAGTCCAAGTAAATTGTCATTGCCATCAGTGGAGTGCTATAACGAATACTGTGTTGAGTGAAAATCCTATTGTTGACGAGAGCGTTTAAGGTGAATTGTAGAAAGGAATTATTGTTGGAAGAATAAAATCCTATTGTTGAGTTTAAATAAATTCACAATATATATATATATATATATATATATAATTTTTGGGCTGAAATTGAATATCAATATTAAAAAAAAATACTTCCATGAATCTCATAGCAAAACCAATAGCTATTTTTAGTATTTAAGATCTGGTTAACGCACAAAAGATTGTTCAATTATTTTGGACGAGCAGTTTTTGAAAAAAAAAATGCACCAGAATATTTGTTTCTCAGTATTAAATTTCTTTTTATTCTGGTGCATTTTTTCAAACTGTTCATCCAAAATAATTGAACAATTTTTGCCTGCATTAACAAGAGCAAAAAGACTCCCATAAGACTAAAACAACTTTGGGTTTATGGATTTTGCTATGACGTTCATGGAATGTTCTTTTTTAATATTGATGTTAAATTTTAGCCCACATATTTGTGGAATTTAAAAATATATATATATATATATATATATATATATATATATATATATACTCCTGTTAACATTCTTAGATTTGTAGTAGGTATTATTAAAGATTAAGAACGTAAAATCATTCCCTAAAAATCTTATTTAGATATCTGAAACAGTAACGTGCACCCAAACTACACGAAATAAACATTGTCTAGATAGGTAATACCTTCCCACCTTAAACTCTTAGTCGATGCAGCGTCGTTAAATATGCGATAAAATAAATTTCCTGTGAATATTTTTTCGTTTCTTTGATGATGAATATATATCATTCATTCATATTGTTTCGCCCAAGGGAAAGTCTTTCACTGGAAACCCAGAATTCTACAATCTTTCCTATTTTCTGCCTTCCTCTTTGTCTCCGCATATGATCCATAGGCTATACCGTAATGTCGTCTATCATTAAATATCTTCTTCTACCACGAACTCTTCTCCCGTTCACCATTTCTTTCACTGCACTCTTCAGTAGGCAGTTTCTTCTCAACCAGTGACCCACCCAATTCCTTTTTCTCTTCCTGATCAGTTTCAGCATCATTCTTTCATCACCCAGTCTTTCCAACACAGCTTCGTTTCTTACTCTGTCCATTTCACACGCTCCATCCTCCTCCATATCCACATTTCAAATGCTTCTGTTCGCTTCTCTTCACTTAGTCGCAACGTCCATGTTTCTGTCCCATATAATGCTGCACTCCACACAAAGCACTTCACTAGTCTCTTCCTTAATTCTTTCTCCAGAGGTCCGCAGAAGATGCTCCTTTTTCTATTAAAAGCTTCCTTTGCCTGAACATAGTACGAAATGGAAATATAAAAATTTAAAATTTATCCTTTCAAATGGCGGAAAAATCTAAATATCTTGGAGCAACAGTAATAAATATAAATAACACTTGACAGTAAATTAAGCGCAGAATAAATATGCGAAATGCCTGCTATTATTCGGTTGAGAAGCTTTTATTATCCAGTCTGCTGTCAAAAAATCTGAAAGTTAAAATTTATAAAACAGTTTTATTATAGGTTATTATGTATGGTTGTGGAACGTGGACTCTCATTTTGAAAGAGGAACAGAGGTTAAGAGTATTTGAGAATAAGGTGCTAAGGGAAATATTTGTGACT